>NW_023998416.1:28786240-28873531 GCF_014805625.2 Glossina fuscipes | reverse complement strand
TTTGTGTCTTTGCTAGTTATATTTAAATATAACTTCACACCCTTTATGCTTTTACCCTTTAACCATCCATAATAGCTATGACCAAAGAAAACCCTACCACACTTCAGATCTGAACCAGCGAACACTGGCTTTGCAGTCGCCAATTCTGCCTGTTAGGCTCCTCATGCGAATTTATTAATTGCGAACATGTTTGACCAGGAGCATTTTTATTCATTTTTACGTAATAGCCTCCTATAAACTCCAGGCTGTTGCCGGTGTGTCGGTATGTAAAAGCATAGAAACAAGATGCAGTACATTAGTGCTGTAACGACTGGTTAAAACCTCTCAGTGTCTTACGTTCTTGAAGAGTAATAAAGTTTCTAATTTGTTCCTATGAGTACGAAAATAAAGAATAAATCTAGTCTGCTTTCACAGTTCAGTGATATGTTCAACAAAATTGGAACAACTCCATAAAACATCACTTTACAGTACGGTGATATTTTCAAAAAAAATTGGAGCAACTCCATAAAACATCACCTTAGAAAATAATATTATTATTATTATTATTATTATTATTTTTAATTTTAGACTAATGAAATGAATTCTTCGACTAAAAAAAAGACATTGAGCACTAGCAACACAGGCTATCGGCTCTAATTTAAATAAATGGATATTACATAGTGAGCTTAGTAGTATTAAAAAAGTAATATATTGAATTGATAGAAAATAATAACTTTTGAAGGATGTGGGTGAGACCGTTTTTGGTACGTGTCGCGCGATGCTGAAACTATTTAACCCTGGACTTACGCATTTTTTCGCATCGTAATAATGTGTTCCGAGTTAAGCTACTTAGGTATCTTAACATAGTTGTACAGTGGATAATATGCTACTCGCCTGTATTACTGGGAGCTGTACTTTCTTAATATATTGGGTTTTGGGAGTAGATGGCGTGCGGTTAACTAGAGTCTGTTAATGATTCTTAAAAAAAAAAAAAGTAATAAAAATAAATAAATAAATAAATAGATAAACAGACGGAATAAGGAGGAATTCTAGCTCACCTGGACTTAGTGCTTAATAATTTTAATCTTATTGTCGGAACTATTTTCTATGGCTGGAGAGGCAGCTGTACTAATTTAAAATTTTTTTTTAATTTATGTTAATGGATAAATGAATTGATTGATATGCGCTTTATATACTTCCCTTCCGCTTATTGAATTTTTGTTCTTTTACGATGAAGTTTAGAATATTACTATTTGTATATACCTAGTGTTAAGTTTAAACTTTAGCAATTCAGTTCGGCTTGTACTGTGTGTTAGCTGTTGGCCCTTGAAGGGCTTTGTATTGTTTTCTGAATACATACAAATAAATAAATATGGGCATAGACAAGATGCTGGCGGCATGAATGCCGAACTCTCAATAGTCATATGGGCTATCGTATAGCCTAATAGATAAGATGCATAATTATTACTATCAGGTTCAATTTCGTGCCACTATACATTAATTAAGTGTGTCATACCGTCATAGCTACAGTGAATGGTCGTCCGGTAAAATGTTTGTAAATAATAATCTAAATATTTATAAATAATACAATAAGTATATATACGTACAGGGAGCATCCCTTGAGTAAGTATATAGATATGTATATATATAATTTTTCCTTATTTCGACGAAGAAAAATTTATTAATATTTATTGAAATTTTCGACAGTGTCGGATCGACCGTTTGACACTCTTTCCTTACTCTTCCTCCATTATATAATTTTTTTTATTACGTTTTATTTCTTAAGGATAAGTGCGTAGTAAATGTCGATATTACTTGCTTTTCCTACGAAAAAATTCATACTTTCAATCTTAGTTGAAAAAACGAGAATAATATAAAATTCTCTTAATAGTTGATCTTTGCTTGCTTGCTTTTGGGCTTAAAGTCAAAAAAAAAAAAAACAAACTTACACAAACTTTTTTATGCTCTTATCAAAGGTGCAAGCTAAAAAGTTTATTGTTGCCGACTTTTAAGTGCAAAATTATTGCATAATAAAATTTTAATGCGTAAACTTCATAAAAATCGTTTCTGACGATGATACAAAAATCGTTAATTTAAAATAACTTTTAACTGTTGACGTCTTTTGTGCGTACGTGCGTACGTTAGTTTTTGACTACAACTGCTGTTAATAATGTCAAGCTGACGTCGTAAATGAATGCATTTAAATCAAGCTTTAATGCACTTGTAAATAAAAATGACGAGTAAATAATACAATTTATTTATGTTCAGCTTATCACATCAATACATTGTTATTTTCTTTTTCATTTTTATATTTAATTTTAATTTTTTTTTTATATTTAATTTTTTATATTTAATTTACGCATTAGATACAGCGTGAAATACGTATGTACTTAATCTCGTCCGTCCTCCCATTTGAACAAATAATTGAGACTGAAAGTTAAAAATTATTAAATTTAAAAAGAACTTGAAAAAAAATCGCAATCCGCCCACAAACAAGGTTCGTCTGAAAAAGAATGCAAATATGGACGAAATTCATCTAAAAGTTGTATGAAAAAAATAAGCGTGACGCGTCTCGTAACCTTAAAAAATACGTTTAAAATCGAATGAATAACGATTTTTCACTTACTATCTATAAGAAATCTGGTACAAATGATTTCAATCGCTTAAGAGGATTCCTTATTTATTTTTATTCGATATGAAGAGCCGTGTCATTCGTCAAGTGGTCCTATCTTAGTGTCCATTGACAGCCGGTTTGTTTATATATATAGGCTCATCGGCTGTCTGTTGTCGAACTGCTTATCGAAGAAAATTGAAATTGATGGTTCGGTTTAAACGGTTTAAAAATGTGGTCGTTAGTCAACCATAGTCGACAGCCTGTAAGAAAAATTAAAAATCTAGTGTAAATATTTCCTATGGTCAGTAAAATCGTCAGGGCAAGTATGGTTTTGATTTATCAACTGTAACATGCATATTTAGTAAATATTTTGCAATTCTAATGCATTGGCTTGAGGTAAGGGATATCAAAATGCTCTCAAAAACAAACTTAATTACCCGCTTCTGTAAATTTGTTTTCATTAAAAAACGGAAACGGGCAAGTGTGGCCGAATCTTCTACATCTTCCAATTTTCGCTTGAAAAAAGGGGATACCAAACGGCCATCTGCTTATACGGGATTATATCGCGTGGCCAAGGATCAAATTTGTAGAAAAACATACTTTTTGACTTCAGTGTTTTTAGCTAAATCAATTGATGTGGTTTGTTGTTGCTAACTGCAAAGTTCAACGATAACTCATAGGTAGCCAGAGATGGGCCAGACGAATAGAGTGACCTTTAGTTGATCATCACTGACTGCCCTTCAATTCTGTGCGATCAGCTTGACTCAGTCGTGCATACTGTTTCATACTGCCTGATGTGCATGGTAACACTGAAGCTAAATACACTATTGTGATGACGTAACTCCACATAAAAATTTCTACTTCATAGTAGTGTCATTTTGCGACCCCTGCATTTGTAACGAAACTAATTTAAAAAAAAAAAATGTTTTTTTTTTTTAAATATTGTTACAATTTACAATAATTTCTTTAAGCAGGTGAGATATATAACTTTTCGCGATACCGCGATAAAATCTTTTTATATATTTTTAATCTAAACATCATTTAGATTTGTTACCAGTCATCTTATCAACTTCTTGAATACTGTGTTAATATATCTTGTGCTTTCATTATTAGTTTCAAAAAAATATTCACAAATTTGCACTTTCAGGTTTAAAAAATTGAATTTATTTACCTTAATCCTATTAGTTATACCAAAAGCCTGTTAGGTTTTAACAAAGGAGACAACAAATGTCATGTCATTAAGAAAACTAATTGCAAAGCATGTTCAAAGTGCTTGAAACAACACATACTTGTTCTCAATAACACTTAAGCATCCGAATGTATGCATGAATTTATTTATGTATTTGTATTAAATATATATATATATATATAATACAAAGTAGAGATATGCATGCACATGTGTGTAGAGTAGAATAATACTAAGGATCAATGCATGAAAAGGGATGATAACTAACTAAGGACATTAAAGCGCATGCATGAAAGATATCAAAATCATTTTCAAACGTAATGCTAAGGATGAGTTATTTCCTTTCATGTTCTATTCTTAATGATTGAGGATGAATGAAAAACACAAAAAGCAAATACATATATATATATATGTGTTATGCTTGAAATCCGAGCACTAGAAAATAATTTTAGCATTTCCCCAAATGCCAATGACAATGGCATAGAATGCTTTTAAGCGCACGTCCTTATGTCCGTTCATGCGTTTTATCGTACGTTTGTCCTCTTGTCCTTAATTCATGTGCATGTGTGTCGTCCCAAAGAGATAACAACGCAAACTTTACATTTATTTATTACTAAAAACATTAATATAAGCAATTGTGTATACATGCTGTGATAGCTAAGATGCGAAAGTTTGTATTAGATTTGCATACATTTTTGCTTATTAGTTCTGTACATATGTACACGGAATGTGCACTTTCAATAGAGAGAGAGAGAGAGAGAGAGAGAGAGAAATTTATTATATTACGTTATTACATCGTATTTTTGATGTGAGAGATAAATTTTCATATTTCTTAAAAATTCATTTTTATAGTACATGTTATGTTTTACACACACGTATTGTTGGTTTATAACAATATATATTATATCACTGCTTTCGAAATTCTGATGATGAATATAAAGTACATGAAAATCCTGCCTAGTATAATATAATATAAAAAAACAAGAAATGCATCCTTTCTCCCGACAACTTTCTTAATCTATGTCTACGTATACATTTGACTGATATGAATTTGCAAAAAAAGCATTTTCTTGTTATGCTAATGTTCGTGTCGTTGCTGATGAATAAGGAGGAATGCGATGAAAGAGCTCAATAATACAATTGCCAAAAGGCATTTTAAACTCATAACGAAGCTTCCATGGCATGAAAGGCATATACAAATTAAACACGTTCCTTATGTTGATACTTGCTACGCATATCAATTATTTTATGCTGATGCTAAATAAAAATCATAATTAAATATATGTAAAAAAGTAGCCTAGAAAATGTCGAGCTTTAATGTATTTCTTCCAATCAGCTAATTGTCGGGCATCCAGGTTTGCGTAATATCGTCTCTACTATTAGATGTGATATTTCTTAGACTCACATATATGCAAGGCTAATTGGTAATCTACATTTGTTTGTGACTCTCTCAGCTGCATTCGGTCAAAAATGCAGGCAAATTATTTATATTAATGCTAGCTTTTCGTTGTCAAAGTTAGCCAGCTCTCACTAGCTCTCACTAAGATCTGTTTGAAATATTCTACCATACAGTTTAGTTTATATCGTAACGTATCCTCTGCAATTGTTCGAATTTTTAAAATAAATTTTCAAAATGAAATGAAGAATTTCAATTAGCGTAGGGAACAGTCCACCGTCACTTTTCCTTACATCTCTTTTTATAATAAGGCGCCATAAGGTTATATGGAAAGGGATCCGGATTCGGATCCGTGCCATTTGCAATATCTCAACAATTACGATTTGTAGCTTGAATACAAGACTGAGGGACGGATAGATAGACAAGCTTGACAATAAAGGAAAAGTAGATCTGTCTGAAGCCCTTCTATGTACTCTGTATTGTTATTTACTATTATTATATATTTATTGAAACAAAACAAATTAATTACTTTACATCGTATACCAATTAATCTTAAATGCAAAAGACCGAGAACAACATAATAGCAATTAAGAGAGCAATTAAATGCAATTTATCGTAGCATTTGTATACCTTTACATTCTCTCTTTATTCAGTACCAACGATTGAAGACATAATCTTGTAGTTATCTATTACACGTGGAAAATGATCTCCTGGGGGTAAGCGAAAACTTCGAATCTCGTAATTATCCGGTACACGCCTGCAAAAGCCAAAATATTTTAGAAGGTTGGGCTCCTTATTACCAAGTGTATAGCAAGAAAAGTAAATTGTAGCAATAGCAACGGGCAGGGACAGACAGGCCTTTTAATTTAGTATTGCCTTCTTTACCTTAGAAATGACGATGGCATTATATCATATAGATCATAGAAGTGATTGAAAGATCGGCAGGCAACTTGAAGTGGTTTGTCCATTACTTAGTTGGTTCGAGTTTGACGCACCTTTATAAGTCAATAATTACAGGTTACTGTTGCCGGGATATGCATGTTTAACTCATTCAGTACAAGTGGTGAATAGCACTTACCAGATAAAAATCTTCTTCCACATAACGACTGTAGTTCGGGGACCACACTACGATTGAATTCTTAAAAATCGGCCTAACGAGTGCAGTAAACAATCTTTTGCTTATAAATATAATGATCTTGAAATTCAAACGACCGCTATTTTATAAACCCGAGTAATGCTTTCGCTTTCTTAACGCTAGCGAGGACCTGTAAATTAAAATTCAATTTAGGATCAAGTATAATGCCCAGATTTGTGAAGCTCGAAACACAGTTCAAAGTATGGGCGTCAACGAAATAGTCAACAACAATGGACATCCCTCTCCAAAACGTGATTTGTTTGCATTTGCTGAAGTTAAGTGTCGTATTGTTTGTTATATTTACACTAGACATAAAACTCTCTTAAGTCTATCCGCACAAATTTAATATATATATATATATATCATCCTTGTAACACAAGTGGTGCAATGTTTAAAGGTGGAAAAGCTTATGTCGGCGCAAGCATTAAAAACGTTAACAAAGTGTTATGATGATGAAGTACAGGCACAGACTAGTCTTTAGATGAATTATTTTTGATAAAACCGTTAATCACTCAGCAAAGTGTTAACGAAATCAAAATCTCGTGTCCTGCATTCGTCCATTAAACGGATAATTGGAAAGAGTCAGTGAATTTTAAAGAAAAATTGGCACCTGTCTCGCACCTCTTTTCTCGGCTTGTTCTAAAACAGTTTAATGTTTTTTAAAACTAGTGTTTGGGGTCAAGTTGTTGGATAGACGATCTATACGAGTCAAGATGATTTCAATTTCATAATTATTGATGGTGCGACACGCTTTTTATGTTTACTATACCCAAATAGGTCAACAATCAAGGGTATATCCCAGCAAAGGAGACGAAAATAAAAAAGCAAGAATTCGCGGACAACGGTTTCCAGCAGATATACAACAAGCTTTCAGGTATAAACTAAAAATCAGCCTAACAAAAGATAAAAAAACAAAAAAAAATTGGTTTAATTGAAGGGGTTGCTGCATTTAAAATGAAAATTCCCCTTATTTTTTGAACACAATATTACCCACACGATATTTCCTTCTGATTCGATTATTAATGAAGTGGATTGACGTAAATATCATTAAATTAAAATTGAAACTAACTGTAGTAACAATACTCCTTGTCTTTCCATTGCTATCCTTCTCGTATGTGATGCTAGATAGCAAAGAAAATTGATTGATTGATTGATCGATTGATGGATACCGTTTTCCCTTTAGCATGGCAGGGTATTATGAACTTTTCATTTGTTTTTTGCAAGGCTACACTGCTCAATATAAGTTTGTTGACTTTTAGTAAAACTTATGTAAACTCCAGACTATGCCGCAATTAAGTTAAATTGTATGAAGTCATTCGATGTTTTATTGCATTGATGTTGCTTACCCTTATCCATGTTATCCGAGCGTAATTATTTAATGTATATATTTTTGTTGCCATGATGAAAAACAAATTTCACATCAAGTGGATTGATTGATTGATGAAATTTGATGGTAAACTCACAGCCAAAGACCTTAATGCAATCAACATTGCCTTTGGCCACATATGTTGATTTTTTTCTTTACATATATAATATATATATGAATATAAAGCATAATTCTTAGCATAGATTCTTAAACGAGAAAAGACGGAAAGATAGAAAATGGTAACAACTCCAGAAGTCAAGCCTTCGTTCTATATTATTGTATGCAGATAGAACGCGAATAATAGCGAATTCGGTTCCTTGTTATGATCAAAAACTAATGAGAAGCTTGAAATTGCGCGCAGCTTCTTTACTATGTGTCGGCACCGTTATCAACGATGATGTATTGTTCGCAGGATATCCCCAGGACTTTAAGTGTATTCAGCCAGTGTAGCAAATTTTATGAAAATATTTTAAATATGACGGCCTATAGGTCGAATACAAGAAAACAAGATAGACTGACAAGCTTAAGCCGATAGGTATAACAAAAGGTGGCTCTGTCTCGAGTTTTTCTGGACATTACATCCAGCAGCAATAACTTTTAACACAAACGTTGGTATAAGCGACTAAAAACAGTTATTTTATTCAAAATTTTAAGCCACGACAACCAACAAAAGAAGCAAAATTTAAACAATATTCTACAACTTTTTTAAAACTTCACTCATTGTTTGCAGAGACTCTTTTAGATGAAAATATTCTCAGGCTTAATAGAATAATTCGCGATTGAATTTAAAAAAGGAAAATTTTTGGATAAAACCGGCGCCACGGATTGTCTTGTAAAATAAGCTGTGTGAGCAAAGGAAAAGACCAGCATTCGGTAAAGGATCTTACATAAAAGAAATCTGCTCAATTTCGATAAGATTGACGCGCTCGCCTTTTTACATGTCACATCCACAGATATGAGAAAGACGCGTGCAAGCTTGAAGTACAAAAGATAAAAATATTCAGCATATTTAGTATACTTTGTTCGATTGCAATGCAACCGGCTAGACGCGGTAAATAAGTCAACCATTTTCCCTCTAAACGAGTAACGAAAGTGTGAATAGTTTACAGTTAAAGTTGCTAACCTCTATGAAAGTGTGAACGGTTTTCTAATAACTCTTGAGAGTTTTCCACAAATATGTGCACAACATTCAGAAGTACGCAGAACGAGATTGTAAACCATGTATGAGAGAAAGAAACAATTGTTACAAAAACAAAAGCTTGCAAAGTAAAAATACTTTTAAAAAAGATTTTGAAAAAATCTCTATTTACACAGTAGGCTAGAATTTGTTATCAAAAACGACTGCTTCTGAAGAAATTTTGATGAATTTCAAAATGATTGATGTGATAAATAAATCGCAGTAATAAGGTATAGTTCATTGAAAAAGAAGAAACTTTTAAGGTAAGACTTGTTCGTGTCCCATCTATAGACTGAAAATGTACTGATCAACAACATAAGATTGGGATTGACTTCTTTAACATATGTGTGTGTGTCTAGCGTCATGAAGATCTTTAAATAAAAACTATCCGAAGCACTTTCCTCCGCTGCACAGATTATAACGAGACTCTGTAGGCTGTAAGCCGTTCTGTAGCTTACTTGAAAGCAATGAAAGAATAAATAAATAAATAAATAAATAAATATTCTGAAAAGATGTATATTTCGCTAAAACCTGGGAAACTTGATTAAGTAAAGAATTGTCATTCGCAGAAAGACAAAAAGAAAACTTAATTTCTACGCTTCTTTGATCGACAAGAAGAAAATTAATTCTATTTAGTTGTATGCGGTTTCCACTCCAAAGTAAACCCTAATGAAAATGTAGCTTGTTTTCATTTAGCGTTTAAGGGGTTACATTGGCCTTTGAAAACACACATTTTTCTTTGTGTGTGCGTGTGTTTTTTTTATAAATATAATACAAGTAAAAGTAATAAACAAGTATAGGCTGGCGGGCTTTTAATGACATACGTATCACGAAATTTGTTCCTTTGCGTTTAAATCACGACAAGAAGGTTGACTGAAGAGGAAGAAACCTTTAAGGTAAAATTCGTTGATGTCTCATTTAATCAAATACACTGGAAACATCTACATAATTAATGTAAGGTTGACTCACTTTTCTTACTCTTCGGAGTATCTTCCGTTACAAAGGTTATAGCTAAACTCTGAAGGAACGAAGCAAGTGGCACTAAGGGCATTTAAGACTTTTTCCAATAAAATATTTGCGCTCCTAAGCACATAGAAAGAAAGTGAGGAGTTTGAGTAGGAAAGCAAGTCTGCATTCACACCACAGTAGGCCATTAAATCAAGATCTTTATCCGGAAGAAAGAAGTAAAAGAAAAAGGTTCAGGACGCTAATCCAATGCAAAGCTAACAGATAGATATATGTGCAGTTTTCTGCTATTCCTCTAACTGGGCAGCGTAAGTGCATTCAAAAGTGTTCCAGTCCACTCCATGAACTTTTCTCAAAAAATACTTGACCAATATTTTAAGTATGCAGATCATAATATAGAGTATCGAACTTTTATTCTCTTTAAAGGCAGAGGTACAAAGGATTGGCTCGCAGACGAATACAATTTTCTTACTTTTTCTGCGATTGGTTTATTAGATTCCATTTTGTGAATGCGTCCTTATTAGAGGAAAAGGCTCAATATTTATTTTCAAACTAATCTTACAATCATTGAATAAAGTAAAGTAATTTTCATCCACTTTATCGGTACCTAATTTTCTGAATCTTATTTTGTATGCATTTTCAACTGTATAACGATGCCGAGGGATATCCAAAGACATTGAACTTTGCTCGATCTAATTCTTCCTATTTGTTTCTTTTATCTTTGTACATGTTCTCAGAGCAGTTGTTCTTAATAGACATAAGAGTGAAATAAGTGAAAAAGTTAAACAAATTAGGAGGAGTTTAGCTTGAAACGAATTCCTTCGATTGCATTTTGTATTAATTTAATGAAACTGTCGTTACGTTTGTTGTATTGAACGAAAATGTAAAACTCGTGGTGCTGTTGCACTACTTGCCTTGAAATGATGAAGCATATGCCACTGCGTAGCTTTAGAACCTTCAAATTATTTTAATGCGTATTACGTGTAAATATTTTCAAGCGTTGATATGATAGGAATTATGAATGATGATAATTCATCATTAATTGATGCTCAAAGGTATCTTATTTCGACATTATTAGTGCTTGAAATTTTATGCTCTGCAAAGCAAACAAATTGCTTAAGCGTGCGTACAATATCTTGGAAAAAATTAATACAAAAAAAAATCTTGACGATATTTCCCGGAAGAACTCATTCATCATTTGCTATGCTCCTCTCCGTGTTCCTTGTGTTCTCTAGCATAAGTTGACTTGTTTATTCTACTTTTGCAAACAGCTGTTTGATGCATTTCGTAGATATAAAGATTTTTATAGCGGCATTTTCCTGTTCAAGCGAATTTATAAGAGAATTTGTAAGAGAAGGCGAACATTTAAAAAAAAAAAAAAACCTTAAACTAATGCCTTATCTACTTACACTTCTACTTGCTAATGCAAATGACTTGCACAAGCTTGTAAGAGCTAAGCTACAAGTTATGCCAGGTCAAATTCCTTGTATATGATATTTAGGGGAAAAAAGAAATAAATAAATTCATCATAAATGTATTTATGATTAAATGTTCATATATGGATGCTTTACTTGCCAAATCGATTAACTCCATTTTTGGAATTTTATTCAATTTTAATAACAAGGCACTTCATTAGCTCCTAACTGTGTGCATATTATAATAATAATATTGTTAGAGATATAATAAAATTTAATAAAACTCAAAATGAAGTTAATTGATTTGGCAAGTGAAGCATTCATATATGAAAAGAGAGAAGGCCGAAAAATTACCAATGGATAGGAAGTCTTAATCTATTGACTATTGTGTAGCGGTAAAACAGTACAGAAGAATGAAAAAACCAACGACCAAAACACTTTTAATGCTTGATACGTATTTCAAACTTGTGAACATTGGCATAAAATTCATGGCACGCGAACCTCCCCACAGCAATCATCTGCTCAAATAAACCATTTTAGAATGTCTAGAAAAAAGAAAAAAAAAAATAAGAAAACTGTATACGATTTCGTAATGTGTGCTGGTTTCTGTTGTAGTTGTTGCTAGTACTAGCAAACACATACACAGCATGTACATAGTTCTGTAGTTGTTCTTCCTTTTTTTTTCATTTTTTTCATTTTCATTTTTTCTAAATGAGTTCAAAGTGGCTAGCTACACAAATAGATTGATTTGCAGAGAGATGTGAAAGGCCAGAAGGTTTTATTTTAAACCAACATACATAGATATTATATGTACTCAATACTGTGAAACACCATCATCTCATATTCGTATTGCAAGCAATGATTTACAATTGTCTAGAGGCTTAAGGGCAATCGATTCGGTTTCTTTCTTGTTACATAGATCACTTAACTTGGTTTTCTAATGTTTTTTTTTTTTTCACATTCTCTAGAATTAAGATGAAGGAGTTTTGTATAATTTTATTCAAAAGCACGGAAATGTCTTTTGTTGTTTTTCTTTTTTTTATTATGCACTTTTATCACTTATGTACTTGAATAAAAACTAAATCATATCAACGATTCAAGTAATGAAGTTACGTTACGTGCGCCGTATCATTTGTAACATAAAAACTTGTCGATTCGCAAGAGTGCAATCTTAACCTATGAAAATAGTAGAAGGGACTAAGGCACGTTCAGAGTTGTCATCTTTGGCTCACATGTCTTTAATTCATGCCCATAAACCTTGATTTTTGGAATTCATTAAAGCCCCCGCCCTACCACCTGCGCTTGCTGACGTACCTGTAATGGCAAACGTGTTTCGAATGCTGACCACTGACGAAACCGAAAGGTAAATATGGCTTACGTGTATGTTCTAAATGCAAACGAAGTAAAAGTGAATAATTCTTCATCGAATTTTTTTCTGGCTACGAAAAAAGCGCTTATTTCACGAAAAATGATAAAAAATGTTGCATGTAAAGTGATTTTTACCCTTCTTTTCCCTGAGAGAAGAACATCGAGCTTGCGGATTCAATCTTCAGGCTATGTCCACAAAAGGTGTTCTTTGTGTTTATTTGTGTTGAATTTTTTCAATTTTTCGGAGAGAACATGAATTTCTCATGGATTTCTGCAGCAGCAACCAGTGTTAAGCCGTAGGAGTAATACGTTCGAAAAAACGATGATATCGCCTACTAGGAAGCAATGAAATCCTTTCCAAAATTTAAGTCGTCAAAATTCGATTTACATTCTTATTGACCATTTTTGCCTGCTACAGATTGAAGGCAAAAATTAATATACATTTATCGTTTAGTTTAATTATTGCAGAAATATACATAAAGTTGTTTGTATTAGGCTTTATATGATATCTCCCACTCTAATCCATTACTATGAAGTGATATATTTGTTAAAGTAATTTACTTTGTAAACAACAATCCAATGTACGTACGTATGTTATAGATACATGTATAGTAGGTACGTATGCAAACATTGCGAATAAATTCACATACATTACATACATATAGACAAATGCTATTAAAAAGTGTTTACTTTATTCGATTCTCTATTTCTCTATTTAAATACTCACTCACTCACTCACCTAACGTTGCAATAAAATTTCGCATTTGTTGATAATTTATCGAATAAGGGAAATTTTAAAATAAATTTCAAATTTTTATTATCTTTTTAAAAATAGAGATAAACAAACGTTTCCTTTAATGCAATAACAATATTATACGGAATCTCTGGGTATATCGTTGCCTTTACACTTATAACTAACCAAACTATCAAATACTTTTATAAAAACTAGTTCTTACCTAATACTCTGAATTGAAAATCGAAAAAAATTTATTATTTTTATACAAACTATCTTCAGTCCACTGCTGTGCTACTTAAACGTCTAAGAAAAGTTATTTATTATAGATTTCCATGCAATGATTAACGTGTAGTGACAGGAATATAACAAAATCCATAATGCAAGCAAAATTAGGTAAAAAAAATTTGTTCCCGGCTATGAGCGAATTCTTTATGTCCACCCCACTATCTTACTCTTAAAAAGGACTAAATATTCTCACTCTATAATATTACGTGGGCGTGGCTCACTTTCTCAATTTTGGTAGAGAATAATTTTGGAGGTCGTTCCAATCGTAATTTTTTATTAATGGGCAGCAAAACAATTTTTTTATGCGCGTTACCGGAGAGTGCGAGTATATTCCTTTTGTCCAAAGGAAGCTTCAGACAGACCGCAAAAGTGTTTATAGTTTTAGTCAGCATTAAATTCTGAATCAATTTAAGCATTTCTGCCTGTCCATCTGTCTGACCGTGTAATGTCTATTGTTATCATTCTCTTAAGGCAATCAATCAGCTTCAAATTTGGCAAAAATATTGAAAATTTCTCCACTGAGTTCGTCATTGGACATAGGCCAAATTAGTCGAAGAACACACGCTGAAAATACTCTCCCTGTAGTCAAAGCCAAGAACAATAAATTGACACAAACGGGGACAGATAAGAATTTTCCCATACATGTTTGAGGGCAATTGTATAACAGCTGCCCAAAAATGTAACCCACCCACCCTCCCGTTCAGTGTTATTACAGAATATCAAAATTTATTCATTTTGTTAAAGAATCTGTTTCGTTCGGAGAGAAGCTCCAGAGACTGAAGAGTAAAGTTGTCAAAATCAGAACCCGTTTAAACATGTCCATCTGTTCGTTTGACTACCTGTCAACGTAAAAATGAAACTATCAGCTTTACTTCAACATCAAATACATTGAAAGGTCTTGCTGGCAGGTCAGCATTGAAAATGAACCAAATAGGTGAAGGGACACGTCTACAATAATACATAAAGCAATACCTAGCTTTCCAAGGCACAGTGCTTCTTCTTCCACTTCTTGTCAAAACAAAATTTTTTTTTTTTAAAAGGAGTTCAGTCGATAGCATTGTTTACCTACGGATCATCCTACATTTTCGCCTTAGAATTTATTTCGTTTCGTTTAAATAAATTGTAATAATAGTAATAATAATAATAACAAAAAAACGTTGCTCTGTTTTCGAGACACTCATAATTCCGGCAAATTGCGACTAGTCGTGTTCAAGGATAACAAACTTTGGGTTTAAAATAATAGTAGGAGCTACAAACGTTATACAAGTCTGTTATGATTTTACGATAGATATTCAAATATTGTAGAAGAAGAACGAGGTAACAAAAAAAAAAAAGAAAAACTTTCTACCAAAGGCGCGCTATGGATATTCGTTTCAAAGTAAATGTCGATTTCTTTGCTGTTTTACTATTAAACTTACTTGTGTTAGTTGGTGACGAAGAAGGGCACGAAATACCTTCAATAGAAATAGTCAAGTATGTGATGGTTTTTCTTCTTTATTTTGTTATTTTTTTCATTGACTGCTTTAGTTGGAAAAATGTAAGTAAATGTTGTTAGCACATGACAACTGTTCGAAAGAAATTCGTAACTTTATATCATAACAATGTGTTTTTTACTTTATTCACTTCAAATTGTACGTGTATATCGAGTAAAAAGTAACTTTGGCAATTCAAACCGTCAAACATATGTACTAACAAGAAAAGTTTAGCAAAGCGAATATATGGTCTCGTGGATATAACAGAAATGGTTTGAGACAGTGATTGGCGCTGTTTCGTGGGCAGCATTTAGAACAGAGATGTGTTAGACACGTGCCAATAGCTTGGCGGATGATGTATTCTCTACAATCGAAAGTGTCACGGACAATAATACAAACTTGCTGTGAAAGACTTCAAAGAATATTCAGCCGCAATAAGAAACATTCAGAATACCTTTAGCGGTGACAGTTTGAACAAGTAGGGGCAAGGGAAAAAGTTTTTCCCTTGATTTAAATTCATTTACACTTCATTTGTTGTTCGCCCGATGTTTTGAACTTAAATCACCAGATGGGATATTGTTGCATTTTCCTTTGTCCTTTTCTTCTTTATCAGAGTTAGTCTAGCGTTTTTGACATTTTCCATAATTGAGTTAAAATATAAGTTTCATTATAAGTTTATAAATGTTTATGTGAAATAATAATAAAAATTTAATTGCTCTCTGTGCGTTTATATGGTTATGCATAACCTTTACTTTCCCACCATTCTACTACAAACATCCCCCCTGCTCTTCGTCCTTATTAATGGTTATTGTGTTGCAAGTAAAAATTGTGGGAAAATTGAACAAAATAACATTCAAGTGTCTCTTCCAATTCCATTAGAATTTCATATTAAATATTAAATGAACAAAGTAAACTAAAACAAAGTAGAAAATTTGTTGGGCTGCTTTCAAATATTTCAATATTTACATATTGATTTTATTCTATTGGGTTTGAATTTGAATTCTCTTTAATTTCTCCTTAACTTAACAATTTTGTGTATTTTCTTTAGTGCAATGTGACAAAATATTTTTTAGTTCAGTAACGAGTAAAGCTAAGGACGGCAAATAAGTCTATCAAGGGATTTGTGTAATATATGTAAATGTAAATCAGGGGATCATATAGCGAATATAAGGGGAGGTAATTAAAACAATATTACCTTTGATATGAAAGATAGCAGCACTAAATCCCATACTGGATAGATGACTATAAAGTGGACAAATGGAATGAAGATTTAGAAGTGTATCTTCTTGTAAACGCTCAAAATAAGCATTTCAATCAATTTATTCATTGCTGTTCATTCGTCGGCCTACTTTCGAGCTTTCCAGAAGTCAGAAAGACTGACATGGAAAACTGGCAATTTGGTAAATATTTTCCTCTATTAGTTGGACAGACGAAGTTTGAAAGCCAACTTCATTTTACTTATAAATACAGTTTAAATGATTAAAAAAGAAAATATCAAAATATTTGTATTTTTTATTAACATACACTAACTAACAGTAAGCCCCCTACTATCTATTAATTGTGTCCCCTTTTGCCAACTAATACAATCGCATTATACGTTTTCAAAGTTAACGTTAAAGCAAATTTAACTTTTTTCCATTGCTTAACTTTTTGCCAAACTTTTAATAAAGTTTTCTACCTATACTTAAATGTATATGCGATGTGTGTATAAATCTTAAAGTTACTTGTTTCGTGTTTTATATAAAACTAAATTGATATATGCACGTGTGTAAGAGCTGTGTGTTCATCACTTGTTTTGTTTGAAATCTGAAGCGAATCCTTAGAGAAATGTGTGTATGGTCTTAAACGCAAACATTTTGCCTGACACGACTTGAGCTGCTGAGGACCATTTTTTCTACACTGTTAGTTATTAAAGCTTTTATTCAAAAATCAAGTGATCCAATTCCCACTAACGCGTGTAAGAATACATATGTTTTCCATCAAATTTTCGAAAGTGATTCCTTGGGAGAAGCAATAGCAAAAGTACAAATAAACATTCTTCATATGAACGCAGATATGCGGTAGAAAGTGAACTCGGGTTGTGATTTCTGACTGTGCGCTCAAATGGAACCTCATCAAAACATTTCATTTGAATGGAAAGCAGTACTCGTATGTTATCTCGGTTTTTCTATTTTTTTAATTTATTGAGAGATATAAACAGATTGTTACAGCGAGCCACGATCCATCATTAAATACCCTACACCACTTAATGCCGTTATTCATATAACGACCTCTAAACATTGAGCGTTATATGAGAAGAGCTCGAGAAAGTGGCCAATTCAATAGTGTTCATCCTTCGGCTAATATGTGTCGGTGCACCAAGTTTCATTAAGATACCCAAGGATTTGGGGTTTGTGAGTTAAACAAAAGAGCGCATATCAGACGCACGGACGGCCAGACAGACAAGCTAACACAAGCGGTAGGTCTATCTCAAGTCCTTCTCCGACTTGTATGACTGCGCACAAACTTGTACCGCAACTTGTAACGCAAGCGGTGTAGGGAATAACAAGTTTATGGTAAAGAGTGATACCACCCTGAAGTAAAGGCTTCGAAGGATATATTATAGCAAATCACGGATAGCCGTGAAGACATAAGTTGTGACAAATGCTTTGGAGAAACCAAATTTATAATAACCAATGATAGTGATGCGTGAATTTATCAAAGACCGCTTGATATTTTTTGGAATTAGCTTTGAAAGAAAGGGTGCTAGCAAAGATACGAAGCATTGAGTTTACCGCATGAGCAGCCCAGTAGGCGAGAATCGCCATTGTCAAATCAGCGTTCGCGGGTTGAAATTTTAAGCAGGGTAGAGTTTACTTTGGGCGTAGACCTAGTGAGTGCTTTAGTGTTTGAAGGTATAACGCTTTCTGGGTGGACATACACGCTCAATAGGCTGCTGCAAGAGAGAAAAAGTAGTTTGATAGCAAACCTTAATTTAATTTACATATGGACTTCTCCATTAATAAAGCTAGATCTGTACTAGGATCTTGTTTCGAGAATTTAACAACCCATACACTGCAAAGAGATTGTACACGACCTTGGCCAGACCTACGCTGGAATAAGTTTCAGTAATACGGTCGTCATCCTAGTTTTTGTCTGAAAGAATCTGCGTTGGAACCCCCATGCATTATTGCCACCATGTAAAAACAGATTGCAATCAATAGCATAACCTTCGCATGAGCAACTGAGGTTTATTTTAGGCATTGGCTTGTTCGTTGATAAAGTCGATAAGCGCCTATCAGATGATATGTTTAACCCATCTGAAGTTTTATTTAAACGTTTAAACGACGTTTACTATCCTGCGTCCCCAGAAGACTCTACTCATGACATAAAGAAGAAACGCACTCTCTCAGGCACATGCCTTGCCAGTGTCATACCTAAGTAAAACAATCAGCTAATATTCAGGTTTAGAGTTAACAAAGCGCAAACAGGTTCAATTTGATTTGGCATGCCTAAGGCTAGTTCGAGTCAACTTGTCTTGTATCCCCGTCTTTTTATCGTTGTTCATCCCGGAATGGTGTGAGTATTAGTAACTCTATTGTGTTTGCTTTGTTCTTCTGATGTTATTAAGTTGTATTGAAGAGCTTTACTATAGTTGCTAAGTGAAATTGTGATCTCTGCCTGTATTCTTAAGTGCCTTTGCTTATTAATTCTTCGGAGGATAGATACTTTTTAGTTTAGCTGTAATTCGCTGTGCAGCGGAATTGAAAGCGATGAAAGGATAAATAAATAAATAAATGAATAAATATCCTGAACGCGAAACTTACGAAACCTAATTGAGGAAAGAAATGTCATTCAACGTAATTCAATTTAGTTGTATGTGATTTTCACTCAAAGTAAACCCTAATGAAAGTGTGGCTTGTTCTCATCGACCTTTGAAAAAAACATTTCTCTTTGTGTGTGCGTGTGTTTTTTTTTTTTAAATATAATACAAGTAAAAGCAATAAACAAGTATAGGCTGGCGGGCTTCTAAGGATGTACGTACGAGTAACGAAATTTTGTTCCTTCGCGATTAAATCCCTACAAGAAGGTTGACTGAAGGGGAAGAAACTTTTAAGACAACACTTGTTCAAGTTCCATGCAATGAAATAGATTGAAAACATGTACTAAAGCGTACAACGCAGGGTGCACTCTTCTAGTGTCGTAAAAATCATCAATAGAAAGTATGTTCCATTGTAAAACAAAAAAAAAAAAACATTTGTGCAACATTCCTAAGTACGTAGAAAGATAGCAAGCAACTTAAGGAATAAAAAATACCACAAAGAAAAAACACTTGTAAAAACATTTTAAGAAGAAAGTGTTTTTATAGAACAGGCTAGAGTTTGTTGTCCAAAAAAGAAAGCGGAGTTTGAGGGGTGACGAAGAAAATGTTCATTAATTCGAAAACAGTTGCCATAACAAGTATTAAGTATAAGTGTATTTGTGAATAAGCAAGTAATAAATAAATGATGATGAAAATAAATAAGCAAAACAAAAGAGCTTTAAAAAATGTAATACGTTCGGACCACGCAAATGTAGGCAGGCTTTATAGCGATAATAGCAAACGAGTCAGCAAATATGTTGGGTCGCGGCACACTCGCACACTCGGATTTGTTCATTGAAAAAAAAAGATACTTATTGAGTAGGATTTATCCCTGTTCTATCTAACGAAATATTTCTCCCCAAGTGAAATGTAGAACGAAAGATCTTAAAGACCCACTTCCTTAAAATATCTCTGTGTCTTACCTCAAAGCGAAGCAACTCACAGAACAATGCTCCGGATAACTTAGTATATTCTTGTGAATTGCAAAGGTAAAAGCTAGATGTAGTAAATAACTCCTCCACTTTTTCTCTAAACGAACGACAACATTTTCTTCCCTATCTCGTCGAATTTTCCAGAGAAATGTGTTCTTCAGCGTAATGAAGAAAAATTGTAAGCAATTTAAAAACACTTGCAAAACATACATCAAAAGGAGGAAATTTTTTTTTTTTCGTATTTGCACCGCAGGCTGGAATTCCGTGTAAAGAAAAAGATTTCCATTCGAAAATATTTCCTCCAAGTTTCAACAAATACGATGATTATAGTATGGCAAGGTCGAATGTTAAATACCCTTCACTACTTCGCCTAGTGCAGTTATTCACTCGTTTCATGAAAAATTATTAGCATTAATTTCAGGCAGATCCATATTTTTCATGAATGCCGGCATACTGGACGACGCATAAAACATCATATGATGTGATCCAAGTTTAGCAAACTTGATTTACTTTTCAAAAATGTTATTATTTTTCAGATTTCGTTATGGAAAAATAGAATTTATACCTTCTCTCCATATAAAAGCTCGCTTGTCACGATAACTCTTATGTAGGCCGAGGTCTAAAAAATATAGCTATGCCCCTAATGTTAATATTTTTTGCTTAATTATTGCCATGGACTAATTTGCATCATAAAATATTAAAAATTAAACGTTTTCCGGAAAGGCTTACTAGTCTCGAGAAATCTCATAGAAAGTGAGGTCCAAGAAATAGAACCATTTCGTTCAAATTTGGTCCACTTAATTTTCATTTCATCCTGTTTTCATCATAAGACATTAACAATAAGAACTTTTTGATTACAAGGCTTTAGCCTTGCTCTGAATCTTTATGTGCGGTGATATCCAAAAAAAAAAAACCTACGCCGTCCAAGTTCAGTAAATTTGATACCTTTGTCACTTTATTATTATGAGCCGATTTTCATCACGAATTATTAAAAATGATTCAACAAATTGTTTCTGCCGAACCAAATTTTTCGCATCAATTTAGAATGTCGAAACGCCGTTACTCACCGACTTTTGACTTTTGTTGAAAAATTTTAAAAATTGCAAAAACTTTCCATGCAAGATCTTTTTCAAGATAAGGCGTTACGTGGGGAGTGATCAGAAAAGGGATCGATCCGAATCATCATCAATCAACGTTCGCCGTCGGGCCGAATCACGTCAGTGTACAAATTTCCATCAAGATATCTTAAAAATTGTGACCAATAAGTTGAACAAAAATGTGTGTAGACAGACATCGGACGGACAGACAGGCTTATAAGAAGCAAGTCCCTTCTTCTTCTGCTTCTGGGTGTTACATACGCCAACACTTGCTTAATATACCCTGTACCATATGTCGTAATATGTGTGCGGTAACAACTGCTGCCTGATTTCTTAAGAATAAATGATTGTGTTTTATGGTTTTTGTACATTTTAATTTGATAACGAATCAATGAAATCATTGACGGGGGCACACGCAATACAAAAATTGCAGCTAAATTATGGTTAATGAAATTGTTTTCTTGCCTGTTAATGTAAGTCTCATATTGATATCATTTTCAATTTTTATACTCATCACCGAAGGGTGAGGGGTATATTCATTCTGCCAAAACGTTTGCAACGCCCAGAAGGAAGCTTCTTGAGAGCCCCAAAAAGTATATATATTCTTGATCAGCATGAAATTCTCAATTGATTTAAGCATGTCCGTTTGTCCATCTGGTCGTATGTCTGTCCGTTAATTGTCGTTTGTAAACATCCTCCTGGTTGCAAAAATGAAACTATCGACCTCAAATTTGGAAGAAACATTGGAAGTTCTTGCACGCAGATGGGTATTGAAAATGGCCTAAATCCGTCGAAGATCGCACTCACAGTACCACACAAACTGAAATCATCTCTGAGGTTTCGATTCATTACCCATAAACTGTAGCAAGTAAACGTACAAAAATATGAACGGATGTTCTATTAGCGACGCTGGAGAAGCTGTACAAAATCTGGAAAAATTGGTCTCGCTTGCCCAATATAACCAATGTATGAAAATTTAACTTTTTTCCATACCTTTGCAACACGCAGCAACCAGCTTTAAAAATCCCATAAAATATATAAATTCCTGCCAGTTCGAAATTTGGAACGCATTTTAATATGTCCATCTGTTTCTCTGTCCATCTGTCCGTCTGCAAAACTGTGTAGTATTTGCGAAAATGAAGATATCGCCTACAAATTAAATAAACTCTTCAAAGGACACGCTTACAACGCCCGCGCGCCTATGCGACAAAAAATTTTATTTTGAAAATAGAAGAAATCAACCGCGCCTTCTCCTTATTATAAAGGACGAAAATTTTGTTTTTTCATTTTTTTTTATTCTTTCTAGGATAATGGTGATGGGTACAAAAGATTCGGTCACAACCGAATATAATTTTCTTACTTGTTTTTCGTAAGAAAACAGTTTTCACTCTTGAATGTGCGGCTGGCTATATGTTATGTGAATTTTCCTGGGTGTTTGATTACATTCACTTGGCCGCGTCCGTTAATGTAAACAGAAAATATTTTTCAATTAATTTGGTTTGATTTGTGCTGCGCGATGCTAAACAACAACAAATCGTTTTTCGAATCATTTTATGTGCAATTAGTTCTCTTCTTTTCCTTTCTTAATATTCATTTGATGTTTTGCATGCGTATTACATTTTAAAATGTTTATGTTCATATGCGACTGCCTTGTGTGTTTGTGCGCTTTGTGTAGAACGCGTTAATACCATAATTATTGTAAGTTTTACGCGCATATACACACAAAGCAATTACTCGCGCCTTAGTAAACTAGAAATAATATATTTTTCTCATCAAATTTCGCTTTTACAACCATCATCGAGGGATGCGGTGCATAGGTAAATTAATATTTTCAAAGCGTTTGCAACGCCCGGAAGAAAGTTTCAGAGGCCCTACAAAGTTATATATAGTCTTGATCAAATTCTGGATCGATTTAAGCATGTCCGTCTGTCCGTCCGTGTAGTGTCTGTTGTAAACATTCTCCTCACCGCAAAAGTGAAGCTATCGACTTCAAATTGGGCGAATTCTTGCACACATTTTGGTTGGAAAAATAAGCCAAAACACACCTACAGTACTACGTAGAAATTGCTTTTTTGTTCATTACTCAAAAACTGCAGCGGATAAATCTACAAAAAATTGAACATATATCCTATGGGTGTTTCCTTCTCTATGGGTAGTATCTCTATAAATACTGAAAAACTCGGCCACGCCTACTCCATTTTTTAATGAGTCACGGTCGCATTTTTTATTTTCTCAAAACGTTCATAACGCACAGAAACAAGCTTCAAAAACCCCATAAAGTATTTGAATTATAGGACACTTACAAATTTGGAACACACCTAAACATATCTGTCCGTATGTACATCTGCACAACCATGTAGTATCTTTGGTAAACAGCCTCTCGTTAGCGAAAATGAAAATATCGCCCACAAATTTACAAAAGAATGGCTATAACGCCCACACGTCCAAGTAATAAGAATTGTTGAACACCTTTGCTTTCCGCACAACACATATGCCCTATAAATTCCCCAAATAGAAAAAATCAGCAGCGCCCACCCACAGTTATGGAGTATGCAAATTTGGGTCGCTTCTTTTTTTTTTTTAAAGAGGCGCGATGATGAGTACAAAAGATTCGGTCACAACCGAGTGTAATTTTCTTACTTGGTTTTCTTTGTTTTTAAATTATTAAAAAACAATTAAAGCGGAAATGTGGACTATAAAGTATTGTAGGCTGCTGTCTTAGGGGGACCTTTACCTTCAAAACTTAGCTAAGTTTAGTCACTAATAATTCAAGACCAATTCTTAGAGCTAATCGCTCACTTACGGAATAGTCGCAATATTCAAGCATCCCGAATAAGAGAAATAGGAAAAGATGCGTTATTGGTTGTCTTTTTTTTGACTTCAGCCCAGTGCTTACCAAGTCAGTTACGGCATTTTGAAAAGTTTTGAATAAGAATTTCAAAGATAGTTGAAAAAGGATGCCACGGAATACCTATTCTCCCAATAAATTGAATGCCGTGTCTGCCTTGGCTCAAGTCCTTATACAAGTTCCGAGTTCCTAAGCAAAAGATTTTTCGCAATTTCCACGCGTACCGCAGGCTTTTGATTTAGCAGAAACATCATCATCAAAGTGCCTTCCCACCCACCCACCCATTCTATCGCATTCTTCTGCCAAGCAACATGTCTTAGAGATATCATGGCAAAGTTTTTATTAAAAATTGTCGAAAAGTTTCCATTATATGCGCGCATATGCATATATGCGTATAAAAACTTTTTCGGTTTACGCTCCTTGACACTTTACGTGTTTCGTATCAGTTGAGTCTTTTATTTATAATAAAAAAAGTTTAGTTTTATGCACAAAAAAACTTTTGATTTTATTCCCAGTAATATTTGTAAATAAACAGTAATTTAATAAATATTTGAAATTTTTACCGTCAGACAAAAAGTAATATCCGACTAATAGCAGCAAATATTGTTAGTAAAAAGGTATTATGAGAGCAGCGAAGAACACAGGGTGCTTAGCATCTTCGAATGCTTTTCATGTCATGACTAAATGATTTAATAGTGAGATGATTTGGTTTTTTTTTTTTTGCACTGTATGTATGTATTAATTGAGAAAGTAAGTTACGACGTCAAATAGGGTAACGTTGTATTCGTATTAAATATTCATTAGTTTTTCGTTTGGCTTTCTTCCAATATCTTCAAATCTTTGTTTTGTTGTTACCTTTTGGTTAGATTTGTTTCCAGGTTTATTCAGTCCGGTTTTCCGCTTGAATGCTTCGTTAGATTTAAAAGTGTATGCAGTAACAACATTTTCAACAAGTTTTGAGGGAAGCTTTTGCCACCGCCGGTATGGCTTTTGAGCAAAAACGATAATAAAAAAAAAAAAGAGTACAAGTGGGAAAAAATAAAAATGAAAACAAACCTGCATTCTCGACATTGTTTGCTTTGAAAGATTAAACTGAGAGATGCCGATAATGCAAAAGCAGAGATAATACGGATAAAAGTTAGTGCTATCAAGTGCATTTTGTTTGCATGACTGTTTGAACTATGCCGATAAATCTTCCTCTTCCACTAACTCGGAATGATTGTGTAGGGAAAAATATTTAATGAAAAAGTCCTGGGCTTTTGCTCGAAGTGCATCTTACACACATGTTGTTAGCTAACAAGTGATAAAATCCTTTCAGTTGTTGACAAGGTTTTCTATTTTCTCTTTCACCAAAATTAGTAGGTTTTCCTTACAAAATGTTTTACACAATCTCTCTCTATCTTTGCGGTATGTCTGTAAAGACAAACATCTCTTACTGTTTTGATTTGGATATATGTTTAGATGCCTTGCGTTTCTCTTCTCAAAAATATCCATAATAAAATTATTGAAATTACTAATCACTTCTTTCTATCGAAACGAGGAGGAGATTAAAAAATCCTTATATATGGGATATTTATGGTTACTATGGTTGAAATAAATGCTCCAAAATTTAAAAAGGAGTCTGGTATTGCTAGATCTATGCTAATCGGAGTCGACTAACTCTGCAGTAACGTCAACTAAGCTGATATGCCTCGGTCGAGTATTCTTTATATTTTTGTGGCACAAGAATGTATCAAGTTTGTGTGGAAGGGTAAAATACTCAGAAAGACTTGAAAATAGCCCGATATATATATCGATGGCTTCAGAATAACAATCGATCTAAGTATGTCCATCTAACTAGAGCTTGCAATTTTTGAGATAATGTGATAACACCGAATGTGTTTTTGCTTCATATACCTGGTAAGGGACGTAATGTAGGGGTGAGCCGTGACTTACTATGCTTTTGTTTTTTTGACTAAAAAATATCTGGCCTGTGATCCAGGTATTCAGAGTATTATCTGAAGAGTACTTAAACAACTTTTGGGAAATATAAATATCATGCATATATTTATTATGGGAAATACAACATATTTATATACATGTGGGCTTAAGTTTAAAGTTTATATAATTTATACTCTGTTAGTTATTAGAGCTTTTGCGAAAAGTCAAGTAAAGTATATAAGAATTTAAACTTGAAACTTCGAAAACACAAAGCGTTACATATCCTTCCTATCGGAATTTCAAAAGCGATTCTTTTTGACAACATGAAAGTACAAATATTTTGTAGAAAATCAATTCTAGATTCGCCTTTGCCGGTGTAGAAGAACTTCAAAATATTTCATTTGAATTTTTGTGCTCTTAATTTCTTAAGAGGATAAATCATACATGACAAGAAAATACGTGACAATAATCCGTAATTAAATAGCACCACCTTACAGGTATTCCAAATGAGATGTGGTTATGGTAAATGGTTTCAATAGTTGCCAAACTTGATCAGAACACGTCGGTGTGTCAATAAAATATCGCACCTGGTATATTGACCACAAGAATATAAGACGGGTAGAGAGACAGATGAGTTTATATATATCATATTGCTATTTTATATATCATAAGGTAGGTAGGTCTCTTTTAAATCCTTTTGGGCGTTGCAAACATACCCCAGAAACTTGACATGCCCTTAAGTATAAAAAAGTTGTTTTATTGAAACTTTTAAGCGTATAAAAGAATTAAATTTCAACTATTTTCTAAAAAATTTAATTTAGAATTAAACTTTTTAAAAATTCACCCATTCGGGCGTTGTTTTCAGAGACCGTCTTTTAGGAAAAAGCATTGCCTTGAAAAATAACTTGTGACCAAAGGAAAAAATTCTCTTCCTTCAAGGACTTCCCTTAAACTTACCTTACCTAAAAGAGGCGTGCCAAATTTCAGTGAGATTGATGCACTAGTTTTTTAGATCTCATGTCCTTCGAATTCTAAAATAAAATTTTGAGAGAGAAACGTTTCAAGCTGGAAGTATGACGTAGGAAAATATTCGAAAGGGTGAATGACGTAGCTGAAGGTTAGCTTTTTTGCCTTTATATTTTTGATACTCTCCCCGAATGCGATGTTACCGGCTAGATGTGGTAAATAATTCAATCACTTTTCCTCCAAACGAACAATGAAAGTATCAACAAACCAGCTTTCAAGAGTTTTCCAGAAAAAAGAAGCAGAAATTGTAAATAATTTAGGCGGAAAACAAACACTTGTCGTTACAAAAAGCAAAACTGGCAAAGTAAAAAATACTTTGCAAACACTTTTACACACTAGGCTGGAATTTTTTTTTGTCAAAAAACAGAGATGACTGAAAGAATTTTCATTAATTTGAAAATACCTGACGTGATAATGTAAAAATTGTTGCTATAAAAAACATACATACACCATCTAAGTATCCAGAATATTATCTGGAGAAGATTTTTGGAAAAAAAAAATTATAGACAATAACTATATATATATATCGAGGATGTAAATATAGAGGAATAAAGATTTTTGTTACCACTGTTTACTTATTGCGTTTAACAACACAAGCTTTATTTTTAAATTTTAGACGCCTCGTGTGGATTTTTTGTGATTGTAAACTGCCAACACTGAACTCGTACTGCATTCTCAATCTGGACCTTTATCATCATCAACACATCGAACAATATCAATATCGGAGGTAAATAGTATTTTTCATATTCCTTTCTGTAAAATTAAAAAAAAAAATATGTTTGCTTATGCATGACACTTACCCTGAAGTGAAGTTACTTTTGAATCGTGTAGTAAACTATAAACTTTTAAAAATCGACATGCTATCAATAGGCCGGTAATCTTCTCCTTGGAAAGTTGTACGATGAGGTTAATGTCGATTTTCTTAGGAGATCAAATGTTAGGAAAAGGCACTTAGGCCATTACTAATGCAATTCGTATCGCCGCCATTGTATTGGCTTCATCTCATCACTTTTCGCGTAGGATATATTTTATTCAGTGTGCAGTAAGCAGGTGAACAGTTGCTCTTTGTTATTACTGACCGGGTCCTCCAACATCATTAATGTTTCGGCTAACCATTGTAGAAAGCACGATTTCTTTGTTCAGGCTTCAGTTTGTGATTTCGGCAAATGTGGATTTGTTTTTAAAGTTATAGTGTGATTTTACTTTACCTGCATGTTTGATATAGAGGTGATACACCTGTCAGCAGTGGATTTATAGTTGTCGATAGCGATTAAGCTTGGATAGCTGCCCATTATCGATTCGCTGTAACGGGCGATGAGGTTATACGTGTCGACGAAAGTATACAAACAAGTATTATATTATTCGTGAAAAATCTTTCGATGGTGTATTATTGCTACGATTGCATTAGTGTACCTTCCAGAATTTTTGCAAAGATAATGTAAACACAAAATATTACACAAAGACAGGCCGTTTTTTAATTTCAAATAGTATAAGAAAAAAAAGGGTTCTATATGAACCTTGGACCAGTTCATAATTTTGAATGAACCCTTACTCGATACGTCTCCGTCCCAAAATCAGTCTTCGATTGGGTCTTTATTGGTCGAGATACTTTGCGACTGTGAGACACATTGTGGCGTGATTGCTATTAGCTTTCAAACTATAATATATATATATATTGAATAAGAAATAATCAAAAAATTCAAGCCAACAGATTCAAATGTCGCGCCGTGGTCCGATTAAGTCCAAATTTTCCCGGGAACAGTTAGTTTTCTATATACTATATATATATATAGGGAAAATTTATTAAACGTCTTCTTTTTTTCCAAATCTTGTGTAGCTTCCGCATAAACCTGTTTTTCTGAAAAGAAAGAAGTGAAGGTTTGAAGGTTAAAAGTCCGCAATGGCCGGAAAATATTTCCGGAATTCATGTGAAAGAAATTGGTAGATGATGATGATGATCCAAGAGTAGATTTAGTCGCAGCGCTCTGTCCGCCCACAAAGCGGAGGCATGCGTTGATTAATTCGGCGCTATGCGCTTTTAAATGTGATAAAAATAAATAAAAAATGAACAAAAGCAACTTGCAAATAAAAAATTCTGTTCATTTCAGATGCTCGCACGCTTATTTTATTTCAGTGGTCACTCTAACCTTCGTCTTAGGACTAAGCTATAGAATTGAAAAAGATTTCATGATTTGACGCAGGGTTGCAATAATTTTTCATCAAATTTTCGATTTAATAATAAATTTTTTATTTGAAAATGTTTATCTGCAGTTATTGGACGCAATTATATTGCCATAATTCAATTTTCTTTACATCGTCTGACATGACATGTGCAAAAATGCACGCTATTGCGTGTGTGTTCACAATTGTTTTCCTTTGAAAATTCGTGTCTATGATTTCTTTTGCAATAATTACGTGAAAACGAAAAGAAAAAAAAATTGACGACAACGACGACAACTATTGCATATATAGAAGCAAATCCAATAACAACATAGATAAACAAACGGTAAAAAAAAAAAATTACACAATGTCTGCATAAAATTGACTAAAAAAAAAATGTATAATGCATGGACGAATTTTTGACACCTTTTCTTGACTGCAAAGACAATTTTTTTCTAATAATTGCTTCTAGTTGTTCTGTCTTTTCGCCCTACCACGATTACATAAGTACATGTCAGTCTTATGTGAACGGTTCATTCTCGTTTTGCTTTTTTGTTTGTTTAGCTTATTTCAAATTAAATTATTTCGTACGTTTAATAGATAATGTGTGTGTATGCATATGTATGCCCTTTCTTCCCTCATGCATATGTAAAGATTTTGACATTTGCTGATAGCATAGACAAAATGAATCGTACGTGCATGTAGAGCTGCCGTCGAATTAGCCGACGGTCTGGTCTGTTTGGCTGGTGGGAACAATATTTATCCTATACTTATGATATTTATGTTTAATGCTAGCGAATATTGTAATAACACAAATTTGTGTAAATAAACAAACAAAGATTTAAACAAATTCTTCTTGCATCACTACGTGCACACGTAGGTTTCTGTATGAATATCTTGTAAATATTTTAAGGTGAGAACTGATATTACGCAAATATACAATAGAATTAAAGCAAGATTTTTAGATCGTAAATTACAGAAAAGCAAGTAAAAAAAAGTGGTATAGTAGGAGATGACTCACCATTAAAAGCCCTACACAACATCACTTGACATAATAATTCATATAACGTCTTTTTCACAGAGGATGTTGTATGGGAAGTCCTTGATAAGCTGATCCAATAGGAGGCAGTTTCAATCTCTTGAACCAGAACACGAGAGTGGATAAAATTTTATCAAAATATCTCAAAAATTGCGACCCTGTAGGTTGAACACACAAGAAGAAGACTGACAGATATAGTAAAAGGTAGGTTGGCCTATCGCAAGTCCCTCTGGGTATTGCATACATCTGTCGCGGAGCTAATCGGAATCACTTAGATTCCTCAATAAGCAAACGAAACTAGCATTACACACAGGGAGAGATAGAGAGAGGGAGAGAGCATGTTTGAATCTTCTCTGTCAACTCAAACGTTGTATAGGGTCGGGGGATCGGTAGATATATGTTGTGCGTGTGCTGTATGTTCAATGAATTCAACGATGTTCTTATTTTTATTTTCATGATCCTTTTAATTTTGTTGTTTGCCTAGGGATTAAAAAATTTATATAAATCAACGAGCGAGTGCAGTGCAATGCAGGGCAAATTTTGTTATAAAAATAATAAATTTTCGGTACCTCAGCATAAAAATTTGAAACATTGCCATTATATTCATTCACTAATTTGGATGCAATTAATGTGGCTTTGTCCGAATACAACATAGACTTAAAATGTTGTCGCTATTGCGTTGTGTATATATATGTATATATATATGTATATATATATATACCATATATTGTTAAATCTATGCGATTTGTGCATACGTAGGCAAGTGTGCGCGCATAATAGTATGTTGTTGGTAAGTTAGAAATTGTCGTTGGGCCAACAAGCGATTCTTTCTTTTTTTTTTTTTTTTTTTTTGCTTCTAAGTTTGCGTCATGCAAATGATTTTGATTTAATGTAAACGACGAGACATTATTTGGCAACGTTCATAAGAATTTGCCACATCAACAGAATTCAATTTGATGTCAAATCGAGTGTTTTTCGCAAACAGGAAACCGTTGTTCAATATCTATCGTCGGGAGACGGGGGTTTGATTTCATATATATTTGTATAAAGTTCTGTAACATTTGCATAAGTATGTAATTCTAAGCATATATGTGTATATGTGTATATGTAATCTCCCCTGTCAATTACATATTACACGCTACGTTTTTGTGCAAATGTAATTAGGAGGGGGAACATTCTATGTCTATATCCTAAAGTAGGTAAACCCCAAAGTAAACCTTTAGCATAAGGTAGCTCTTCTTCCCCCTTGGCCATGACAAGAAGGTTTGCTTGCGTCCTATGTATACATGTATATACATTTATAATATATATGTCATCGCCTAACCTAGACATAGTAATCCTACCGAGCGATAGGCTTGCTATCTACGTAATCTGCAGTTAAGTGAAAAAAAGTTTTACCCCTTGTACGTGTTTTTTATTATTCATGTCCTTTCAGCTGTAATTGCAGTAAAATGATTACGCATTGTAACTCGAGTATATTTAAAATAATTCATTCTAAATTTAGAATGTAACTAACACTGGGAAAAAAAAAATTTATTCAAACGGAAATTTTATCTTCCGTGTTGACACGCAAACGGTGTTATCTTGATTGTCAGACATTATTTGGATACATCATAGATTTCCTGTGTGTGTGTGTGTGTGTGTGTGTGTGTGTGTGTGTGTGTGTATTAATCCGGTTATATATCGTTATCCGTGCACTTGATTTCTTATGCACTTTAAATATGTACGAGATTTTGTTTTAGAAAGAAAATTGAATTCAATTTAAGCCGAATTTTGATTTTCTTCTCTACAGGCGCAGAGTATATATGATATTTATCGCAACTGAATTTAAACGTTCAAATTTAAATAAAATTAATCCAAGAACTGAAACAGAGTGCTTTCGCACGCCGCTTTCGTCTCATTGAACTTTATACGAACGAAATCGTCCTTAGAATGCCGGCAACGGCGTTTCTTTGAAGAAATTAAGATAACACAATGTTCAGTAAATGAGGCTCTCAGTAAAGAAATCTGATTAAAAATAATCTTATTTAGATTTGCTTCACCATGTAATTAGCTTTCACTTTTTTGTTGTCGCTCTTCATAATAATTGATCCTCTTTACTAAGGATTTTTTTGGGAAAGCTTTAGGCTCGCGCCTGTGTATGTTTTGCTCTGAAGACCGCTCAGCTGTTTCCTTTGACAGTGCATTTTATACAAACTATCTAGAAATCGTACATTTTGAAATGTCATGTTAGAATTGTATAAATGAAATTATGACAATCGGAATGTGATCCCTCTTTGTCAGCACCTTAATAAAGTATGTACCTTTCCAAATAAGGCAGTCGTGTAATAAATGGCATCACTAGCGTGGGCTGTGCGTTGTAGTTGCAAATCGTATTCAATTTTGCTTTTTATTCTCCTGTGCGCGATACCTTACCTAATGGTAAATGTGTACCTACCCACTAACAAAATTAACGCACCCAACGACATTATTCGTTTCATATTAGCAAGTCGAATTGTGATGGCATGTAAGAGCATGTGAAATGTGGTTTTTTTTTTTTTTTTTGTTTTGCCTTTTCTGCCTCGAACAATAAATAATAGACAATTAAATTGCGTCCACCTACCGTCCGCATAGTATATAAAATGATTAGAATTGGTCGGTCGTTGTTCGGGAAACAAAGTGCGTGTTCTTAATAACCACTTGCTTTACACATGCACACATCTGTATGCGAAAGGATACAGGACAACAACCACTTCGTATGCTTATAAATATGTGAATACCATATGGACTATTATTAAGTTCACTGCACATATTATAATTGAATTTTTCAGGCAGCAATGGTAAATTTGCATTTCACTACCATTAAAATGCATGCAGTTTCAAATTGCCCGCACGCACCTAGAAACAGTAGATGTGTGTTGAAAATTTTCTCAACTTCTAATTATATTATGCAGAGTATTCTGGCATATTTTGCGGTTTTTATACCCTCCACCACTTGGCTGGCCACAGGGCAGATACGGTTTGTCTATGTATATATGTGTATGTATATAATACCCAGAAATACTTTTCAGATAGAACGTTGAATTCAAAATCACTTTCTGAATCTGTCTAACTTTCTCTGCTCGTGCGTCTATCTGTTCGTTTGTGTCCGTCTGTCCAATGACTTTCTATGCATTTTTGTGGGATGAAATTTGCCTAATTGATGCGATTTGGGCGTGGAACGACAAATTTTGTTGACCCTTCCTATATAATGGCTTATAATGAAAAGTCGGGGCAGACGGGACAATACTTTGAACGGTCTCCCTTTTTATGAAAACTAACTGTTCTTATAGTAAAAAAGGCGAATGTTTAATATTTCATGGTGAGAGTTGACACGGTAAAGTGAATTCTTAACTTATAAATTTGAATCCCTTTAAGGTGTCAAAAAATTTAACATTTTACGATCCAAATTTGCCCAATTTTTGTAGCAGTCCGCCATGAATATTGACTGTAGGAGATTTGGATAACATGGATTTACTTTCTAAATGCTGCACCCTTGGGCACAGGGTTTCTCAAGTAAGGCCCTTGGGCCAAGACTAGTTTGTAGTCTTTGAAAAAACCACTTCGCTAAATTTGGACATTTGAGTCGTTATTGTAAGTCATGCATGATTGAACTGGCATTTTCTTTGGTTATGTCAAAAAGGCACGTTTTCCATAAAAACATTTCAATTCTCGATTTACACTTTCGCGTAAAACGGGGTGATGTAGGGACAATGTATCAGATTCTTAACTAACGAAGCAATCCGTTGATCCGTAATTTTCTCAGTAATAAAAGGAGCAGAAGAAGCACACTCCGCCTGTCTGCCTTCGTAACGCAAACATTCTCTTGATCGCAAAGAAATCGGCTTAAAATGTTGAAAGTTATTGTCGAGTGGAAAGCGGGCCAAATCGGTTAAAATACCTCGAGAATCCTAAAACTCTCGTTCATTAGATTTTTTGATTATCGACTAAGCTAGAACAGGCCCATGATAAAAGCGCTCTGCCCACGCTTATGCTGTACCACAAAACATCAAAATGTTTTTCTTTTAAATAAAGATGGTCGCGTAAGGTGAAAACCATGCAGCTGCAGCCCAACAATGTAACTTTTGCTTGCTTTTCTTACAAATTTGTAGGGTTGTGGCAATTAGGAGGAACCCTTGCTTGTTTTTGTTTAATTTGCTGATATCTCCATTTATGCCACTAGGAGAGTGTTTACCACAGTCGTAGAGAGAGAGAGAGAGAGTCGCCTATCCAATCAATCTTTAAAGCGTTCCTCTTCGCGCCGAAAGACAACAGTGTACCAAAATTACTTTAAAATATTGCAAACTCTACGATATGGATTCAGAAAATCGCTTGGTGTAAACAAAGGTGGATTCGTTTCAAATTCTTGCGCTTTGCGGGATTCAATCAAGTTTCGTTTAATTACCTTTACAAATACGATTTTGTTGAAAATTAGAAATTCATTTTTCCTGTTGCCCGATATACTTACGTCAAGCACAAAGAATATCTCTATTGATATCGTCTTTCCCACAGAACAAAGTTATGTGCGATACGTTACGTCGTGGGTTGAATGGGATATACAAGCGATCAGTTAATTTCTCTGCCGTTGCTACTCTTTGCCACGCACTTAAATGAATGCTTGGTTTCCTTTTATTACAGATATGCGTACACGTACGTGTGTATATGATTTGTTTTCAAATACACTGGCACACTGGCACATAATATGCACATGTTTTCGTTTAATCATTTATGCATGCGCGAAATGCAATCGAAAATAAGTTTAGTTAGATTCATTATATATGTTAATCTACAGTGAAATTTTTGTCTTTTTTTTTTTTTTTTGACATTTCAATGTGAATTTCAACCTAAGATAGACACATAGATTTTATAAAAAAAAACACGTTTTCCTAATTTTTATCGTTGTTGTGTCATATAAAAAAGACTATGCGGTTTGAAGCTTCTTTCTGTAGTCCGCTCTTTTTAAACGATTCCAACCTATTGTTGGTGGTGTGTCCGTTATTCCTGACGGTGTTGCTGCACCGTAGTTGTAAAGTTTCATCAACAGAGTGATATGCATCTTTGACATCGAAATTTCCGAAAGGGTATCGAGCATACCGCTCCTAGGTCCTTCGTTCACTTCACAGTATTCTTACCGTACACTTCGCAACATTTTTTTTGCAGCGTTTTTACCTTTTTTATTGAAAACAAAAAAAATTTCAAATCAATATAACTTTTTACACGAGCAAAGAATTGGAAAACTATCTTCATAAAAAATATAGGACAATTGACAGGAAAATTGCCATTCCCCACCTTTCTCTTTCCTCGACAATTTTATTCGCATGTTTTACGCATTAAATGTTTCAAAACGACGGAGAAGATAGCAAGGAGATGTACTACTTAATAGCTGAATTTATAGCATCGGGAATTTGATTCCAAACTTGGCAAAAACATTGAAAGTGTTCAAATCAAATCGTCTCAGGCTCGTATTCAGCCAAGGCTCAGTCACTTAGGTCTCGGTGAAACTATACTAACGTATTTTCGTTCGCCAACAGTTTTAAATGAATGTTATTTATACCTTCTGTGAAGAGGTCTGTTACCATATTAGGGAAGTTTGCAATGTGAACAGGTCAGCCTATAACTTCCAGCTGTTATTTCAAAGTACGTAGGACATTGTCTCTTCCGTAAAAAACACAACATTTTAAAGGAAAAATTTCATGCGGGTAAACAACTTTTTTCACATATTCGCCAAATTGCAAAAAGCATCTATTAAGTAGAAGAAGAAATTTTTTTGCTTACCTCCATAAAGTAGACTTCAATTATTATTGAAGTGCAAAATCAACATATTGTATATATAATATGCAGGCACACGTGTGGGTAGAAAAACAGGTGCGCGTGTTGTTTTATGTTGGTCGAGGGTACTTTTTTCCATTTTCCCCCTATTATCATAATATTTTTTATCATTTATTCATAACATAGGAATATTTCGGTATTAAACAAAAAAGTGCAAAATTTAGCGCATATTATAGCAAGGAGGGTGTGTTCCGCCGGATAATTGAATTGCTTTCAATATTTTCCACTTTTGGAAAATTGTTCTTATTTAAGTAGGAGCAATAAACTTTAGGAAGAAAAAATGTTAATGAAAATTAATATTGCGTTTGTAATTTTTATCATTTAAATATATTTTTCATTTTTGTATTTCATCATAATATTGAATTTTTCATATATTTTTATTGTGCATGTTTGCAACGAAATTTAAAAGCTATCTTAAAACTTTCCACCTTAAGACCTTAGTTACAATGCGAAGGGAGTATATACGCGTTGCCCCTTACTTAATATTATTTGAAAGTCTCGTATAACATAGTTTTCAATACAACATAAAACAAGTTCCGATACAACAGGCCACACATCTAAGGTTAGATTATTATTATTAGTATTATTCTCTATTAAATCTTAATTTAAGTGACATAGTTTTGATACCGATGGCCGCCTATATACGAATTCACCATCAGCGGTTTTGTTTTATTACGAAAAACATTACATTAGTTTCTTACAATTACACTACTCCATCAAATCGAAATGTGCTTAAAGGTTACAATTTGCTCTTTCGCTTTTCAACTCAGTTCCAAGTCTTGTTGTTTGATTCGTGCTCGACCTTCATTTCACTATATCCAATGTATTACATTTTGTAAACATAACAGTATTTGCCTTTCTTCATAAAACCGCATTGTAATAATATTTCACACCACATCATATTCAAAACCCTTCAATTAATGTCCACTATATATGTATGGCCCTGTTCATTACTGCGACGCAATCGTGTAAATGCGATAAACGTTCTCTTTGCTCTTTCCGGTTCAAATATTCCAGTTTCCTTAAAATAATAAGAAAATTTCCGCGAACCGAACGTCGATTAGAGCAAGCCCTTACAAATAACGTTTGAATAATGTGAATACGGATAACGAGCTTTAACATAATATAGTAATATTTATAGTGATATATAATGGAATTTAATTTATTTGCCTCTTTATCTTCTCCTCACATTTCCTTACAATAAAATCAATGACAATCTCTCAAATATACAGTGAGAAGCATATTTTAGTTTTAGTATCGTTGCCTTTGTTTGGAAAAATACTAAAATAAATTCTGCTTTATCAGCTTTTGTAATTGACACCAAATTCGAAAGTTGTTTTATTAGAGGCTTGCACTAACAATTGTATAGAAAGTTTTAAAGCTTTCATCATCTCCTTGAACAGTTACTTAACCCTTTGGTCTATAACCGCGAGTCTGACTCGTGGGAAAGGAAATGTGCCATAAGCAAGCACGAGTCTGTCGCGTGGTAAAGAATTTGTGCATAAAACAATAGGTCTTCTGTCGTAGAAGCATAAACATAAACAGATGCAATTTCGCTATAACGTAGATGAAAACAATGGATCCCTTGATAAGGTTTAAGATTCACTGCTAAATTATTTAAGAATCCCTGTTGAAAAATAATTTCCGTAGAAAGTGCGTTTCTTTACACTAGTGTACATACATATTAGTCGTCACATAAAAGGTAATTTTCGAACTATCCCACTGTATTTACTCTTTGTATAGTGAAAATGATAAAGTTGTTAACAAAGTTGTCCCAATTTCTTTTTTTTTATACCTATTACCCAAGTATGAGGGATATATTCATTTTGCCCAGAAGGAAGCCCCCGAGACCCCACAAAGTTTACATATTCTTGATCAGCGTCAAATTCTGAATAGATCGAAGTATGTACAATGTTCCCTCTCTCCGTCTACACTAAACGAAGCTACCGACTTCAAAAGTGTCAAAAAAAAACATTGCAAGTTCTTGCACGCAGCTTGATATTGAAATTGGCCCAATTGGTAGAAGGACAGCCACACAGCATCACGTAAACTGACCCTTGTGTTCATTACGCATAAACTATAGCAGATAAATGTACAGACGGTGTGGTACCTGTACAAAAAAGGGGAAAATTGTCTACATCCACCCAATATTACCCGACAAGCTTCAAAAATCCCATAAGGCATATAAATTCTTGGCCTGTTACAAATATGGAATGCATCTGAATATGCCCGTCCGTTCGTCTGTCCATCTATCCGCCCGCACAACTGTGCAGTAATTGTGGCAAACATTCTCCCATTAGCGAAAATGATGATGTGAAAAAGAATTTGGAAGATGCTGTAAACACGCCTACAATGCCCACATGCCTATATCACAAAAACTTTTATTTTCAAAATAAAAAAATCAGTCGCGCCCACTCCACATTTTGGATCCTGGAAATTTAATTTTTTTTAATTAATGTGATGGATATAAGAGAGAACGTAATTCTCGTAATTGGTTTTCATTGTTTTGTTTGGCTCTACATAAAATCACTCTGCATTTTTAATAAATTATTAACGTTGCAAGTGGAATTTACAAATTCATATGAACATGTCTCGCCTTACTCTACAGTACATTAATGATCTTTACGCTCGTTGTGTACTCAGTTGTTAGTATATTAATGCTTACGTACATGTACAGATTATATAATTTGTTTGCATGTATTTAAATAAGGAGCGTAACATTTACATTTTTATATATATGTGCTTCATGGAGAATGTAGAGGCTCATGGAAGTTTTACATGTGTCATATTAACAATTTTTCCTTCAATGATGCATAAACTACGAAGCACGATCGTATTGCTGTCGTTATGCAAACAAAATTAATGGACATTGTTTTTGTCTCTCTCTATATTAATTGTTTTTTCCTCTTTTCGCAATAATTACCTGCGAAATCTGACTTTCCCGACAATTCCCATAAGCATATAAATTTATAAAGTTTCTTCTTCAAATTGATCACTTTAATGTACATTTGCTTTGTTCTCAACTTGCATTCTTTCCATTCAAGAAAAATAAGAAAGACGCGGAAAAAATCACGGTTGCTTTCTTCATCTTCCCCTTCTCAAGTCCTTCTTCCTCCAGCCCCACTTCCATTTCTTTCTTCCATTTTTCGTTATCCAAGCCTGCCAATTATTTTGGTAGTTTGGTAATTTTTCGTCAGTGAATTTACCAACCCTACCTCCCCTAACCGTTCAGGGGTGTGTTGGTAAATAAACGGAACTGTACTATATATTATACTATACATTATTAGTGCACTCTATTACACATAGTCATATACTATGCTCTTACTATATGCACTACTAAATTATGTTATAGGTACTACTGTGCTGTATGTATGCTGTACTATACCATATGTGCCACATGTGCCATATGTAAATATTGTCTTATACTATATATATTTATGTTCTACTATCCCGTAGATTTATATTGCGCTGCGTACATATGTGTGGACATCTGAAATACTTGAAAAGTTGGTAACAATGCTATTATGACTTTTTGAAAATATTTCATTAGAATATTAACTGCAAAGACACTATCGCCGTCACCGCATCTTCGTCCTTAATACTTTGCCGTTCTTTCTACCCTAAAATTTCGTACAATTAACTTGTCTAGGATAGATAAAATAATCTCTTAGGAAACCCATTGCTTGCGAAGACATTTGTGAGCTTCGTTGCCTTTTACAATTGAAAAAGAAAGAAAACAAATAATCGCTAACAGGGCAAGCCAGGCCCTTAACTTGTTTTTTTTTTTATTATATTAGTTTAAGCAAAAAAAATCATCCTGAAATTATGTAATAAAATTTATTAATTTTCGAAATTCCTATTTTGCAGGTCACTTCTTCTCTCTCAAGCCATTTATTATTAAGAATTAAAGGTACATTTCTCAATTGCTTGCAATGCAAATCTTTTGTCAGTCGGTTCGTCCGTTTTTGAAGTTGAATTAAATCAGTTTAGAAAAGAACACAAACTTTGCTTTTTTCATCTGCATCTTTCAATCAGTTCTCCGTGTACGATTTAAGACTCGTAGGTTACGCAAGTTTTGCTCATTTATGCACCCGGCTATATATCAAAATACATATATTTCTTTATTGTTATATTTACGTATATTATACACTGTTTGTATGCAGTTTAGTACGTTCTCTTGTGTGTAATGTTTATTAAATACAATAAATTTCATTATCTTTCAGTTTCTCAGCGAATTTATTGAATCACGTCCAGTGAGGTAAACATCATTTTACTTGGGAAATATGATAGAAAATTTAAAACTAACGGCATCCGCTTTGAACTCTACGTCAACTTTCAAATCAAAGAAAAACTTGCAGCAATTATCGTCCACATCATTAATGTTAGAATATGATATCGACAATACTTTGAATGCGATGAAAGAAAATCAGTTTAGTTCGCAGAATAAAAATAGTAAGGATTCGTTGCTAATGTGCAAGGACGAAGATAAGTTGAATAGTCCAAGTGCTGTCGTCGTAACACCGTTAGAACCTCTTTCAATAAATTGTGATAACGATATGAAAATTGTATTGCCGCCAACACCGCCGTCTACTCCCGTCATACAAAATACAGCTCGAAAACGTTGGAAAATGTTAGCCAAAGTATTGCGGAAAGATTCCGAAGAAGCTATATCCTCTTCGAGTGAGGAGCATGGAGAAGAACAAGCGGCGTCCGTTAGGCGTTTTAAATCGTTCGATTTATTGCGTAAAGACAGCTTTGAAGATCATATCACTTTAAATTGCTTAGGTAAAGCGGAAAATTGGTACAAATATCGTATACTATTGGAAAATCAAAATCATTCAGAGTTCACCGTTAATATTCATCACATGGAACGTCATTTAACTGCCTCCGATTTGATGGGCTTTAACAATACCGGCAACATATGCGTGTGGCCATCGGAAGAAGCTTTGACTGCGTTCGCACTGTCTGATTTAAATGCTTTCAATGGGAAGTGGATTTTAGAATTGGGCGGCGGTTTCACTTGCCTGACTGGTTTAATGCTTTCGAAATACGCGAAACCTTTTGCAGTGCATCTAACTGACGGTAACGAGATATCGGTGGAAAATGTTAAAAAGACCGTCTGCCTTAACGAGTTATCATGTTACACCAAATGTTCAGTTTTAAAATGGGAAGATAAAGATGCCCGAGCAGCTAATGAAGCCTGTAAATTTGACATCATCTTATCGGCTGATTGCTTATTTTTCGATGATGCCCGTTCTGCTTTAGTGGACACGATTTGGTATTATTTGTCCCGAACGGGTACTGCTTTAATAATGGCCCCTCAACGCGGTAAGACTATGAATTTATTTATTGAAGTATCAGTGGCGAGAGGCTTTTTAGTCAATATAACTCAACGCTATAATGAAACAATATGGAAACGTCATATGGAATTGAAAAGGTGCCCTCACTACGATGAAGACTTACATTATCCCTTTTTATTAAAATTACAAAAACCGCCAGAGATGTTAAACATCGAAAGTCCAGAGCCCTAGGTACTGTGTACCATATATAAATTCACTGTTAATTCCAATATTTTAAACGTGATCAGATGATGTTCCCCTATTTTAATTGAAAGTAAGTTTATTAATTTCTTAAAATAATTAAAACACAGGGCCCGATACAATAAGTATTTTAAATGGCCCACACACACACACACAAACACACACACACACGAATGAATCAGAAATTTGGACACTATATTTTACGGAATGTTGGGAATGACGGGGAGGGGAAGGTTTTCCGATGATGAAAAATTAAATTCAACGTAATTAACTTTTCTTTCGGAAACACAGAACAATGCAATTGCAAAGCGACTTAAAACAACGCGAGGTAATGCCGTTGTCTCCAGGAATCATGCCAAACTTATAAATTTACATCGTTGACAATGGTGTCTCGAAATTTTTTAATAATACTAATGGAAGTATTTTACGATCAGCTGTTGTTGTGCCGAGGACAACAATATACAATTTACACGTGGGTTTTCTGCTGCTTCGCAATAGGTACCTTATTCTGCCGATTGTGATTAACTAGAAGATTAACATCGTTTGGCTTTTAAGTTATCAATTTCCAGGCGCCTGGTGGCCTTCTTCGCCCCGCTCGTGAACGCACATCTTTTGATAATACTAATAAATTTGTGATGGCCTATCTTATCTTTGAAAGAAATATTTTTATTTGACCATGAATTTTTACATAATTTTGTTTCTTCATTAAAACTCTAGAAAATATGCTTAATAATATTTCGCATCTTTTAATAAAATAATATATACCGTCCAAAAAGCTTTAAATTGGTAATATGTACTGCACCATATAAAATCTATATATTTTACATATATATATTAAATATACTATATATTCCAACGACTCGTACAAGCATTGACGGCGAAGTTCGGTGAGGTTGACGGCAAAGACGCCGAGGAAATGCCCATAAACGAGGCGATGGCATTTTTTAGTGGGGAATGTGTCTCCATAAACGCCGATGATATCTTTGCTATACCCTTCCTCTATAGCGTCATTAATGTGCTTGAATATTTAATTGTTGGCTGATTAGGTCTAATGAGTGGCGGGTATGTTTTCAACTTAAGATCTCCAAGGTTTTCTCATTTGTATTCGTGACAATCAAAACTAAAAATTTAGAACAATGTAAGATGATGGGTAATAAGGCATTTTTTGCCTTGAGTTGTCTACATTTCTGCTTAAAATTTTCTTGGTCCTGGCCTACGGACGGTTTTCCATATAAACGAAACGAATCGTTGGTATTCCTGACCAGATTGCATGCTTTTTAATTTTTTAATTGTACCCACAAATCGACGCATTACAAGGCTTTTTTGGGTGAAACGTAGCAAAAGGTTTTAAGCCGAAGAGAAAGATCTTTACAATCCTCAAAAGAGTTTGTTGAAATATCGAAGGTTCCAAGACTTGAATGATCTAAAGATCCACCTAAACTATTCCTTTGACTGATAAATAAAACTCTGCTTCCATAAACTAATATCAGCCTGAAACACACAACACTATCGTCATCGCTTCTGTAGAGAAAATAAGCAAAAATGTGCAAAAATATTTGCTCACTACTGAAGGTTGGGGTTGTCAGCGAGTCATTTCTTCATTTGTTCGACAAATGTGTATTGATTTCCGCTTCAGGTATATATTAACGTTTTTACGCGTTTTTATAAAAATTTATGTAGGACCAACGCGTTTTGGAATTGGGATTAGAACATGCAATCCTTTTTTTCTTTTTTGCTTTCTCTCTTCCTTTGCTTGTTGCTTCTCTGCCTTTTTATATTTCATGTATTGAAATAATCGGATAAACCTTTATCCCGACTTTGTATATATTCCAAGACTTGTCCCTATATATCAATTTGTGTCCAAATTTTGAAATTTTAGCTTTAAACAAAAGACAAAAATTATTTTATTTTCTTTTTTTATGATAAATCTTTAAGATAATTATTACTTTCCCACTTAAAATATAAAACATTTTTTTCTTTTCTTTGTTGGGTAAACAAACAAATGGACTCTGTATGTAAATGTGTTTGTAAACCAGATTTTTGATATAATAAGAATATATATTTATTTATAATGAAGTTGTCGCCAAATTCAAACTAATTATAAAATTATATAAACAAATGTAACATAAAATCTGAGATCAAAGAACCATAATCGTAGATATATTATTTATAATTAGCATATAAGATTTCTAGACTGAAAGGAAGGTTTATGTGTATAGATTAGACCAAATATTTAGATTTTGCGGATGTATAGAATTTAGATTAATAAAGAAAATAATAAATTAATGACTTTTGATATTTATTTTGGTTTGTATAAAATATCCTTTACGGTAAGTTAAATTCCTTGTCGTGTGTCGGAGTTTAAATCCTTCAGGTGTTGTGTTGCCTAAAGTGCACAAACATATACGTTCACTCTCTTAAGTGCCCAAATTTTTATACGCTTACTCTCTAAAGTGCCCAATTAAGTTTTCCTTAAGACTTTTTTTGGACATATTATTACTATTAGCGACTCTCTTGTTTGAATAAAACCTATCGACAACATGTTGAATTTGAAATAACTTGACAACTTAATGAAATTGACAGACTTTCTATACGATAGTTCAATGTGATCGATTTTTCTAATGAGGTTGTAAGTTTTTATAATTCGATGTTAGCCTATTAGAAGCGGAGAAAATCCTTTTTCCAATTTTTATATGTGATGATTACCTAAACGTATACTGTAAATCTACTTGAGTGGCCGAGTAGGCAAGAGGATTTTAATGGATACAGATTCGGTAGAGTTTTCAATATGGATGCTTGTAATCCATTTAAATACTGCTGCATCCGAAACAGTTTTCCTTAATTTGGGTGGATAGTGAGCAACTCTTAACCGCCAGTATATCCATTTATCAACCAAAATATTTCATCTAAGACCGCTGTTGTGAGCCGTAGACCTTCATCAAGCTTTCGACATTAAGTCGCTTAATACATTTTCATTCACCGAATTTTTGAAATAAGGTATTATATGGGAATTGATCGAAAATGTGGTTTGCAGGGTGTGACGGACAGAGAAGCTTAGATAGATTCAGAATCACTTTCTCGATACAATAAAAGGTTGAGTGGCACAACCTTGATATATTCTTGTGCCGTAAAGTGTGTAAGGTATTAGTGCGTTTTTGATTTTTGAAACCAGTGGAAGAATTTAGCAAAGAAAATTGCATGAATTTTTATTTTTGGCGTGTTGATGTATCTTTTGATGATATTCCGCTTTCTGCAACGAGACCCCTTTTATTTACATTGTAGGTTGCACAAAGAAGACATAGAAAACATTGAAAAAAGACGATGAAAATATTCGACCCTATGAAGCTATCAAAAAATTTGACAGTTTGGTGCTCAGAAATCGTCAATTAATTCTTGATCTTGTTGACAAATATCGTTTAGATCAATGTAATGAAAAACTTCGGAATTCAAATACATCAGGTGATAATATATTTCCCCACAATGTATGATTTTTTCACCTGAATTTCAATTCGATCTCTTTTGCAACAGATCTATTCATCTCTTTCAGGTTGACTGTTGGCTTTCGGTTTGCACGAAATTCAATTTCAAAAAAACACTCGTGGATTGAAAAGATAAATCTGTCCATATACTTAAAGGTGTCTTATTATCGCCTTCCCAGAATAGTGTTGAGCTCCTACCGAGCACTAATTGAGTTTTATTTCTTCTTGAAAAAATCTGTTAACAATCGACGATAAAAAAATCTTAATTTATCGAAAATATATAGCGGCCAATATTTTGGAGGCACAGTTAGAATTTCAATGTAATCGGAGTGAAAATCAGACAATGTTAAAAACACTTAAAAAATCTTATAGAATGAAATTTTATGAAATGATAGGGTTTTTAGAAATGTTGTTGGATATACGTTATGAACTGTCACGAAAAGTAAGGGCCATCTGATTTTTGTTGCTGAAGATATCACTCAAAGTTCAAAAGGCGGATATGCTATAATAAACAAGTGTAAATGGATATGCTGGTAAGTGACCACGGACAGCTGATACTTCAAAGGGGCGGGGTTTGGGTTCAGTTTATGGCATCTGACCTGTTATGATTACGCATTCCAAAGTTTCAATTTTGATAAGATATTATGCTTGTGGGCTTTGCTCAATGCAATCGGGTTTCATGGTTGCAGGCACGGTTGCCATGGTATGTTTTTGTATTTAGTATTGTTTTTAATCTCCTTGTAGAAATTAAATATTGATTGGCTTAGGCGAGTACGTTTTGATTTCTTAACTAACGAAATAAACACAAGCACATACAATACATTATTAATTGCATACAAAAGAAGAAGAAGAAGAAAGGTCGAACCTTGCACTGTAACATTAGATCAACTCTAGGTAGTAGTGGGAGTAGTTTTCCAGCACCATTCAAAGTTGTTCGCAGGATAACTCGAACGTTACAATGACGTCAAGATTTCCATACAGGAATGAATTCCGAGTAAGCATCGGTAAGTTCGTAAGCATGCAACCTATAGAACAAACGTTATGTTGTATATAATAAAGATAAGGTTTTCGTAGTATATTTAGTGTTTGAATTTTTTACAAGTCTTTGTTGCTGAAAGAAATATAAAAAAAAAAAACGCAAAATGTTCACAAAACTCTCGCAATTTGTTGCAGAATTTTAACAAATTTTGAACAATTTTTTTTTCTCTTAATATCCAAATGTTGTTTTTGTGCGTGAGACTGACGAAGAGAACCACAACCACCAACCAGATATCTAAAGTACTTAATGTGTTGTGTGTTTGCGATTTATTGAAAAAAGGTGTGATAAGAGGGCATTTGAATAGCAATAATAAAAAGTAAAAAGTTCTCTGGTGTGTAATTGATTTCATGGATGAATGAGAACACCACGAATTTGGCTACTTATCAACTCACTGGATACTGAACTTGAACTTGTATAAACAAAAAAAAAAAAAAATAATAAAAATAAAAATAAAAAAATAAATAAGTGAAACTTTCCTTCATAAAACGTAAGTGCAAATACAAATGCCGATGGAAGTGCTCGTCGCTGTGCCCTTCGTTGTCGCCAACGTGTTAACTTATTTTACAAACGCAATTGTCGTTTTGTTAAAGCGTATAGCTTTTAATATCAAGTCGAATAATTGTGTAGATATGGTGTGAACGTGCCTTGTTATTGTTGCAGTGCGCGTGCATTTATTTATTGTCATTGTATGTGCATGCATATGCAAGTGTTTGCATGTAATATCTCATTGTATAAACTGAGACAGACATTTATTTCGGCGTTCAATTCGGCATTTTGACTATAGTTTATTTGGTGACCTGCCAAAGCAAAAGCCATATATAATACACAAATGCTTATATACATAAAGCGAGGAAAGAAAAGCATTATTTAAATGTAAAGCTTTCTTCGCCCGCTTTGGGGTAAGCGATGGCATTATCAACGATACCAGCAATAACAATAAAGGTTGAAGGTCATATTTAACAATGTGCCAAATTCGGTAACAATGTTTTATGGCTCTCCTCAGACAATGTATTAAAAAAATGTAACCAAAACAACTTTTAAAATTCTCACTCGTGAAATATATATTCTATGACAATTAAGTCAAGTTTACTTTTCCCCGATACTTTTTTTCGGAATTTGAGAACAACATTGGCATTAATAAATTAAACTAAATATATTCGATCGATGATGACGTAGTACATTTCCATTATATTATCTATCCAGTAGTTGTTAATTTCATTTAATTCATCTTGTAAAGAGTTAAATTTTTTGGGGGCCGAAGACTTGTTAAGTCACTCTATTTTCATTTGGTTATCTTAAGGATCGATACGCAATTCAATTCACTTTGATTTTTCAGGTAACATTACAATTGTATCTTTTATTAGATAAGATCAAGTCCTTAAAGTTAATCCCATGATAAGTGGAAGTATTTCGATTGATATTGTGGTTCTCGATTTATTAATCGAACAAATCGAAATTAGGACCAATTCGGCAAATTAAATATTTGTTCGGTTGTTTATCACGTCGCTACCACTTGGCTACTTTCACATATATAACATCTTTAGACACATGTGGTAGCTTTGCTACAATCTAATGTAATCATGAGATGAACCTAAGCGAAAAATGGAAGAAATTATCGTGTACTGGAAGGAAGCTTGGAACGTTCCATTAATTTTTGTTCGGTTATTCGCCAATGCTTGAGAAGTTCAAAATAGCACGATCCAATTTGGTGGACCTTAAGATCATCTAACATCAAAATCGTAAATCCATTTGCGTGGTATGTCACTTCAGTATACATAAGAAGTTTAATAAACGAAGTCTTTGCGTAAGATTTGCTTTCAAAGCGAGGATATTTCATGCTTATTAGAGAGACACTTGAAAGGGATACTTGAAGAGGAGGGCGACTTTTAGATGTTTCTCCGAATTTTTGAATCCAACTATTTATCCGGGCAGATTTCGTTTAATGCAATCCACAGTTGCTGCAACATTTTTCTGATACAGACACTTGAAAGGATCTCCTCTCTGGTTATATCTCTTTTTATTTAATAGGCTTGAATACAAGTGCAATCCACAGTGCTTTGCGTGAAATCTATATCTATTAATACTTTTCTCGAATTCCCAAGGTTGGTCCTCTTCCTTAGACAATAGGTCGTTCACTGCAAATAATCGTTGAATACATTACTACTTTTCCTTTTTTTAGGTGTCTTCATGATATGTGAGATGTGAAATATTGGGAATTCCGAGTTGGCCTACTACACATTTCCCAATATCTTAGAGATGTTTTACGCGAAAAGGATGTACGAGTGCCCTGGCAAATGGCTGCGATCTTCTTTTGGACATTTGGTTGAAATCCAGCACTTTGTTGTATACACATCGCTCAATACGTTTGCATGATAGCATGCAGATGTAGAATTACTATTAACGCTCCTAAATGATTTTTAAGTAGCACTAGGCTTCAAACTGAATGTGCTAAAATTTCATGACAGTCCGACAATTAGTTTGCAATTTATAGTTGTTTTGGTAATTTTAGAAAAACTAAAGTAGCGGCTCTAAAACAAATTAATGGATGCGTCAATAATGTCAATATCTATATGTCATCCTGCGAAATTATTGAATGATGTATTGTTTGTACATGTATCGTTGCCCATACATGATATGACCGAATTCGCTTTCCTATCTATTAAAGTGCGGCTCCTCAAGGCACTTACAATCTACTATGTATTAAAACAAAAAAAAAAAAAAAATAAAAAAAAATTTTTTTTTTTGCGTCTTCTGCGCAACACAAAATATTTATGTGGCTTTACTCCACTTAACTTCAGTTCATCTCTGGTACATAAATTGTTTTTTTAATTTGCATGGCATTGTTCGAATTTATTATGTGTACATGCGTACACTCAGAGAATATACATTTGTTGGTAGCCGAAGTTTTGAATGATTTGTAAAGATGCCCAAAAGATGCTTTCGTCATGTAGAGCTACCTTAAGAGAGAGACAATGGTCTCTACCAATTCAGATCAGAATTGAGTTTTCACAAATTTTTCTAGAACTTCCTTGAAAGGAAACTAGTAGAGAAAAGGCGAATATTAAACACACACGCACAATGCTTTTTGCTAAAACGAACTTGCAATCTGTTCAAGGTATTTGTCTTTATGTCATAAGCCTTAGCTTTTGCTCGTTTAGCTTAACTTATTTGTATTAATATTTGCCACAAATCTCTCATAAATAATCATGTACTTGCAGCGATAGATTTATATATGCATGTGTTTCTCTATACAACATATATAAGTAAAGTCTAAATAGATTATTAGCGTGGTCGTAAACATTCTAAAGAATTTGTTGTAACACACATTTGCTTCTTCATTCAACCAAGCTTAACACGCTCTTTATCTTTTGCTGAGGTTGAGACGACGGCACGAAAACAAAAGTAAGATAGTTATGCGCAGTTAGAACGAATCTCTGATACCCGATCAACTCATATTAGTACATAAATTATGTATTTCGTATACAGTTCGTATTAGTGTTGAACACATGAGTGATGCTTGAAATGACTCTGTTTTCGATTAATTCTCATATATAAAAATCCTTTTGCTGCGAAAGCAAACTTTAGGTGGGTAAGCAGAGAAATAGACCTAAATCGGCTTGAAGTTCTATGTGATTATCAAGGTGGATAGTTTCGCGTATTACAAGCGAAAGGATAAATTAATTATATCTCATACTTGGCTGTTGATTGTAAGAAAAAGTTAAAAAGATAAACAATTTTGCAAATGATTACAAATTGGCCTTAAAAGAAACTTACTTGGTGAACACACCCTAATTACAGTAGTAATAATAATAGTTCGCATTTATTCTGTTTATGTTGTTGGAGTGCATACATGTGTTGTGTAAAAAGTATTTTTTTTCATTATTTATTTTTTTCATTTTATTAACGAAATGAAAGGCAATTTTCATAAGATAAACGAATTCGTAATTTATGGGCTTTCATTAAAATGAATACGTTATGCAGTCGATGTAATCGATTTTGTGAAGTTAATTAAAGCGACATTGATGCTTAACAGAACAAATTAAACAACAATGCAAACGCATGTTTATGTATGTGGTTAGGTTTTTTTTTTTTTAGGATAAAAGTTTGACAAAACGAGAAATGCCAACTCAAAGCAAGAGCTAAAAGCCTTTTTTTGCCAGCAAACTACTTACTCTCGCTTAAGTTAGTGATCGTTAAGTGCGACTTGAACCGTATGAACTTTTCCTTTTCCTTTTTTTTTTATTACTTTTCAATTTTCTTCTACCTTGGACAATAGAAGTGCAGTCGAGCTTGAGGGGCAATAAATTCATTGCATGCAACTGCAACTATTAATTATGCGATAATTTACAAATACGTAAATAAACTGCTTTAAGCGGCCGGTAAAAATGCAATTAATAAATGAATTAAAACAATAATATGTAATTGCTTTTGCTGGACCAACAACGATGCCCAAGACGAAAGTGTTTATTTAATTTATTGGAAAAGTAGAGAAGAAACAAAGGTAATAAAAATCAAATTAGAAAGTTTTTCTTGTTCACTTCTTTTTTTTGTTTTGTTTTTGTTTTTCATATTTCATGCATTATATGCGTTTGTTAATTTTAAATGCATTCATAATAATATCTTATTGTCTATTATCTGCGGATATGTTAAAAATATTTAATAATAATGAGAATTATGTCGAAAATATTTATTTTTTTCAAAAATATAAAATAGTTTTGTTGTTTTTTTCTTTTTTTTTTTTCAAAACAAAACGACCGAAGAAAGAATAACAGGTTGTAATATATCGTACGATGCCTGAGGAAAACGTAAAGTTCTTGGTAAAAACGTATTAATTTTTTTCTGTCCATCAATTCTCTCTCTCCGGGGAGCTCTCGTTCTCTCAAAATTCTCTGCTAAACAAAAAGCTTTCATATAAAAGCTTATAAGCAAATATTTTATAATCGAAGCATAATTTTTTGTTTTTTGTTTACCACAAAGCTCGCTCTGAGAGAAGATTTCTTTAATTACACCACATCCAAGTCTTGTGTGGCATTGTTGTTGCTGTAAAATTGTATTTTCTCTGAGAGAAGGTATCTTTGATTACACCACGTTCAAAGTTTAGCTGGCATTGCTTTTGTAAAATGTTTTGTCTACTCTGAGAGAAGATTTCTTCTTTACCACAAAAATTGGTAAAAGATATGCTCGACCGTTGCAGATGATTTCGGAATTTACTTTACAAAACGTATTTAATCAAGTTACTAAAACGAAAGTAATGTTACTTACTATCAAATCAACGGCATTAGCGTTGCTATAATTTGATGAAAAAAAAAGAAAAAAAATTCACGGAATCCAGAATAAAATATATATTTTATATGCGGAGTATATGAAAAAGAACTAAAGTGAAAAATAAAAAATAAAAAAAACAAAAATAAAAAATGAAATTATAATAAATAAATTTAAAAAATAATTTTTAATTACAAAATGTTACATATTTATATTTTTCATGATATCGTGTCAATCTAATCAGTCTATCGCTTTTTTATACAATAATCAACAACACATTTATGTAATATAAAAAATAACGTAGTTTGTGGCTTAAATCTTTTACTTATATCAATTGCATATGATGATTATTGCTTTGAAAAATTTTCATTAATATTTCATTGTTCTCAAAACATATAAAAAAAAAAAAAAAAAACACAAAAAACAAAAAAAGGAAAACAAAGGAATTTTTGATTTACTAAAATGAGTGTTTGTTTTTTACGAAAAGACAACAAAAATAAAACATTATTGTTTAAGAGACAACAAAGTTCAAGCAAACTGTTGTTAGTGTTTGCATTAGCAATGCTTGTCATGCAGCATTTCATGCTTGTCAGTGGCAATACGCCCAAAGGATTAAGAACGCACTTGCGTTCTGCCAAGTTAAGCAGCGTACACAGTTTGCCAGAAATAAATGCTGATCGTACGGCCGGCAAATACGGTGAGTTCTTAATGTTGTTCTCTCTTCAATAAACACGAACGAATGTTAGTGCAAGGGTCATTTTATAGGTGTGTTTGAAGCTGGGTGTGTGTTCGCAAAAAAATTGCAAACTTTATAAATTCTTAGATAGAAAAAAAATTAATTGCCTACTGTCACGAGATAGGTTCAGTTTTTTAGCCCAAGTTTTTGAGTTTTTTTTTTCCTTTTTTTTTTTTTTTTGCTTACACTTTATGATCTTTAGTTATTTTTCTCTTCAGATACCAGTTTAGATAGCAATAAGATAGATAAAAAAGGGTACTTCAGTAGTAGTCTTTGTGCAGTGTCTGCACCGAAATGTGCAAACGAGTAAACAAGTTTTGCACAGGATTTTAATTATTATCTGATTCCCAGCAAAGCGTCAAATTGCTTTCATCACTTAGTCGCCTTTTGTCCTTGATAATTCTCAATATTTTTCTTAACTTGGCAAATAAATTCCACACGACGTTTGCATATTACGTCCCTTTGGAGAATTTTCCGATATTAAGAGTTCGTCAAATTGTTTCTTCGGATGGCACTTTACGAAATCTGCTCTCGATATGCCATAAAGTGTTGCTGGCAGTCACAACTTATTTAATTATGTCTGTCCGTCCGTCCGGTTTTGGTTTTACAACTTTTTCTTCGTGTTAAAGCACAGACGTAAGCTATCAACAAACACAACCATTAACAGAAAAAAAATATCTCAAAAAAAGTAAAATGCAAATGTATTGAGAGAACCTTGTTAAATTTCGTGTTAACGTTTTGTCCGTCGGTCCATAAGTCCGTCGTTGTTGGTCGCACGTCTCCTAATTACAAAAATTAAGACACATAATTACGACTTTGTGATATCTTTAGGAAAGTTCAAATGTAAGATTAATTCACTCACACAAACATTCCTTCGGTTGCTAAACAATTCAGCAAAGAAACCTTAAAATATTATTTGTAAATGTATTTACTATGTAAGCAGTCTTCACTATTAACATAAAAATTTGGTGCCAAAGATATCGCTACGTCTGTCCACTAATTGCATACTTATTCCTCTTGACTCGGGAAGAGGCATAAAACGCTTGAGAATGTGCCCATAACTGCTGGAGTACAAACAAATGTTTTTGTCGGCATCGATCATTACGTATTATTCCCTTTCCTTACATACACTAATCGTAAAAAGAGCTAAGTATATCCAGTACATATAGCGTAACATGCAAACACAATTTTCTTTCTTTTGTCCTCTAGACAGTTGACTCTTCACACATTTGCTACAATTTTCCTTATAAACGTTCGAATTGAAGTTGCATCAATGGGATCTCAGGGCGTTTATTACGAATAAAAATGATACTTGATGAGCTGTGTTTCTTTATTTTTTAAGCATCAAGGGGGGATTAAGCAGATGGATAGACCTGGAAACCCGTCTTTTTTGAAGCTTGACAGCATGCGAATTAAAGAATTATTGGAAATAGAACGTTATGAGTTATCATTGTTCGATGCAATGTTGAAAGCAAGCTCAGCAAACATCAAGTAAAGAAATATGAAATTTTGAGGCAGACCGTGCACTCGTTACTTCCTATTTAACAATTAAACACGATTGTCTATAAAGATTTGCTAAAGTTCTTTAACGCGTCCTTAAAATCACCCAGGGGCCATCAAGCTTAATTTTTTTGAACTAAACGCTGAGAATAGTCTGTACTATTCGGACTCGGGTCTTTTTTGGAGAAATGCTTTCTTGCTTTTGAATCTGCATAAGAAATTTGCTTGATATGTAGCTAAAGACAATGGCATCGCTCCACGTTTCTTATCAACTCAGAGTATCAGTCCACCGTTTACTTGGCCCCTGCTGGCGATGCCGGCATGTAGACCAAAAAATTGACGTAATCCTCTAAATGATTCTTTGAGTAAAGTGCATCTGTGAAAAGTTTCGGATTTGTGGTCGTAAAGTCTCGTGTGGTCTCGTTACTTAAATAAAGCACGTTTTCAGCTATTTGTACAATCTATGCATGGTCAGAAGACAATGAAGGATATCCGATAATCGCTCCTAAAAGTTTTACCGCGTTTATGTGAAATGCAAGACAAAGTCCAAACAATACACTGACGAGGCAACTGGAGCTGCGGCAATTAGAAAAACATTCATTAGTTCTCCAATTGCATTAGTTAGAAATAGCCTTTTGCTTCATATTCAAAAATATGAACTCTAGCGAGTCCGATATTTGTGCTTTGAAGAGTAAAGTTTAAGTCCTTGTCGCAACCTTGAACACGTGCCGCTTACAACAGATTGGAAAAAAATATATAATTATATCACCTAATAAAAAATACTTCAAGTCTTTTTACTGCTTTTTACAACATTTTCCCTATCATAGGATTAGTAAAAAAGAATGTTAAGATAGCTATCCAAAGAATCACATAAGGTGAGATAGAGATTAAACCAGTTTTCATTGCTTACTAGCACTTGACATTTCTGACGCATTTCAACTTTTTACTACTTTTTGTTCTTATATTCGTTTTCACTTAATATCACATCAAGAATCCTGTTTTTTTTTTTTTTCGTAGCTTCGGTTTCAATTTCAGAATTAACCTCTTAATTATTTTCTTGCATGAGCATAGCTGTAATCTTTTACGGTAACTGGAAGAATATCGATAACATGAATTTTCCATCATACAAACATATGTAGGCACATACGTTTAAATGGTCACCGTCACCGTGCAGTTCTAAAATTGTATAGAAAAAAACCAGTGTTGAAAATGAGCAAATGCGCACATAGCAGCAAGCACATCGGCCAAATTCGTCATGGACGTGCATTCTACGTACACATGTCCCAATGGTAGCATTTTTCAATTTTGTTTTTCATGCTTACTTTTGTTATTTTCCATTTCAGCTACTTACCAGCTAGCAATGGTAGTCAGTAAAGAAGACAAGCAGACAAGCAGTCAGTCAGTAAGCCAGTTAGTCTGCCTTCAAGCTTATCGATCAATCTTTTGTCAATTTTTGCAAATTTATCTCTTTTTCTCTGCAAAAGAATCTTCAAATAATTACATATTCATCTCATTGAATATTCGCTGCAAGCTATTCTGCCCTCACACACACACACACACACACACAATTGTGCTTTAAAAAATTATAAACAATAAATTCTCAAATGATTGTTATGAAGATTTGAAGACTTTCTAAAGGTTTACATTTTAGAGACACCAATGTTCACCTAATAAATCATCATAATGATCGGTCGTCTTCCTTTTTACCTTTGGCTATTCATCTCTGTTAGAATAATGAAAGTTTTTCGTTTTTGATCAAAAGTCAATTTCTTCTACTCATTATTATTTTTAATGAATGGCAAATGAAAAAATTAAGCAAAATGTAAAATAACCTCAAGCTCACCTTAATTATGTTTAGATGATTCACCTCAAGAATTGCAATTAAGTTCAAAGCATTTGTCTTGAGTTTCGAGTAATAGTTTAAACAAAAGCTTTGATTGCTATCACTAACATTCAATTTATTGTTATTTCCATTTTAATATTCTAGTTATTGTTAAAAGTAAAGGTTGCCTAAAACCAAAAGAAATGAAAAAAAACTATTCAAGCTTTCTCTTCAAAATGTTACAAAAGAAAATATTCTAAAACAATTCAAAGTCTTACGAGTTTTGCATTCTTTTTCTAAGATCATCAGATACCTAGAAGGTTTACAAGGTCATGGCCTTTCTTTTTGTAGCTTTTAATCTCTCAACTTGTCGTAGACTGTTATATAATCACGGGGGCACTAAACACTTTTTATTCGATAAATTTTTAAGAGTATAGCAACCAAGATAAGTCGAATGTTAAGTATTCTCTCCACTAACCAAATATTGTATGGAAATATTATCACTTTTCGGGCCATTAATGGATGTTAGAAAAATTGATCTAAAAATATCAAATCTTTCAAATCGAAAATCACATTTTTTTTTTTATACGCATCAACAAGGGATGGATTGATTTAATCGTGTCCGTGTGTCCGTCTATGTAATGTCTACTGTGAATATGTTGCTGACTGCGAAAATTAATCTATCGACTTCGAATTAGAGAGAAGCATTGGAAGTTCTTGCACGGTGGTTGATATTGAAAATGGGCGACATCACGTCGAATGGGCGTGTGCTGCAAGAAGGAAAAAAAAAATTTTTTTTTGTTCATTCGCGAAACATTGTTTAATGATGATTATTAATAAAAACTGCAAATAAATGAAAAGAAAAAATTGATCCGCGATTTGTTTGTCACTTGTAAGCATTTTTCATACCTTCATCTCCTTTATTTAATATTAATATAATATAATAATTCTTCTCTTGGTAGCTTAATTCGCGTTATTATCAAAAATTCTTTCTTAAAATTGATTCGTGTTTATTCGTAATTCGATCACTGTTCATTTTCGCATAAAATTATATCACTACTTCTGCCCATAGCCTATCCATGCCGTTTCTATCCCGGTTGCTACGAGGCAACTACCTATTGTGTTTTCATTCATCATTCATTGATTGTGCAACTCACACGTTTCGTAAGTTGAAAATCTCGGAATCTTCGAAATTTACGTCTATTCGTCATATCGAAAAAATTAGTTAGGAATTTTTGTCAAGCAAATACTTCTCGAAAACAACTGCATTATAGGGAGAATCCAAAAAAAAAATTGATTGATCAAATTTTGATGGATACGAATTCAGTTCCGTCGATGTGCTTTTCCTTTTTGGCCAAAAAATATTTTTTGCCCGTTTTCTTTTTTCGCCACATAAAGGCTGTTTTTTTGCCTTGAAAGGCATTAGAAGGGAAGAGGCTTCAAAGTAGAGCTTTACCGTTCAAATTTAACACAGCCGCAGACGTGAACGCTACGGCATTCGCTTTCGGGCATCGCTGAATGCAGCGAACGTGTTGATACCGTTAAGCGTCTTCTCAAAGAACGCATTGTTTTTCGCAAATCCTTGTCAATAATTATGGAAAAAAGGAACTTTTGTGCTATGCGACCGTATTTGTAAACCGCCCTAAAGAGAGAAATTTTCTATTTTTGAATTTCAATTCTTCATCGATTTTCTTCAGAAATTTAGAATTTAGACCTTCCATATCGGAAGAAGATTCTAATTTGCTTGATATGAATTAATATATCACTAGTGGTGTAGGGTGTAAATATACTGCATGCATTTTTTCTTAACGAACGGCCAATTACACTCAAGCGAGAAAGACACACTCACACTTTATGTAATAGCTGATATTGTTACCTTTTGTGTTTAGAATTTCAAAAGGTAGCGTGACTATCACTGTTGCATTGCTTTAGGCGCAATATGGATTAATGCGACTTGCAATTAGATTCTTTGTGAATACCATTAAAATTATATAAGACACATATTGGTCATTACTCGCGTTCCGGATAGCCTTAGTATTTAGCCGAATGTTAGCACGATGTAGTCATGAACTGTTATCTTGTTTCATAAGGAGTATCGTATGGAGTACTACTCGTTATCCTTAGCCAATGAATTATAAGGCGTCCGTGGACACTGCAGAAACTCTAATAATGACAAAGCTTTATCGTGTTTACAAGTTCATAAGTTTCCACGTTTATCATAAAATACAAGCGAACGCATTTACTATTTTATGCCTCATAAAATTTTCAAAATTGTTTTCATTAAATCGATACTTATATCCATAATGTAATGAAAATGAGTTTTATTTAGACAGAGCCGTTCACTGCAATTACCCATAAGAGAAAAGAATATTGAAGAGTTGAGAAAGAAAAAGAAATTGATGTTGGGAATTATGATTGTTGGCTTACATGCAAGGAAATAAAAGAGGAAAAAAAAAGCGAAAGAAAAAAAAAAAAAAAAAAAAATGAAAAAGAATTTTTAAATGCTGCGGTATTTGGCGCTTATAACTGAAATGATTAACTGCGTTCCAAATTTGTTGTGGAATCTTCGTGCAGCCTCTAGAAGAAGCGCACAAGTCACAACGCATACAACGCCGCTAACCATTTCCCCGTTGTCACTTCAAAGACACTAGACACACATACACCTGCATATTTACATGAAAAAGTTAATGTAGTTTTTTTTTTGCTTCTTTCTAAAATTTGTGTCATTTCCTTGCTTGAAGTGTTTTAGAGGTTTTTTTTTTTTTCCTAAATTATAGTTACACACATCTGTGTATATACATGAGCGTAAGCTAGTTAGAAGCATTACATTATTTTTAAGTTGCTTTGTATACCTTACAATATTAATGAAATTTGCTAGTTTGTGCAGTTGACGAACATAGCAAAGCTTACACTCACAGGATAGCCGCCATTAGCGTTAAGTTGTGTAGAAAAATATGAAAAAATTTATTGCTTGCTTGGACTGAATATTTTAATAATAAACAGGGGAAGGGTTTCACGGGCTTTGAAGTTCTTGTTATGCACTTTATTGATGGACGGGGGGAGGGAGTGAGGTTGGGGTATATACGAAATTTGTCCCTCCATCATTTAGTACTTAGACATATTCGTTATGGGTAGTCTTTTAAGATCTTCATCAACTGGGCTGCGTTTATTAATCCGCTGATCGATTTTTGCTTGAACATTTATGTCTTTACTACTGTCTTCAAAAAATTAGGCAAAATTTTGATTGCACATGAGTACACGCACTTCCAATATCGATGGAAACTGTATTTTTGTTAGGATGCTTCACGTTTCATATCCGACAAAGGCTTCAAGTTTGTCAATTTTTAAGCTGGAGTGTCTTTTTTAATTGTTAAAAATTATCTCTCACCACTTTTTTAAAAAACATAATAAAAAATTTGCATTAAATTGTGTTCGAAATTGAAATTAATTGCTTGCCTATGCAAACATTAAATGCATAAGAAAGTTCTTGATGTTATAAACAGCGGCACAATGACAAATTGACAATTCGTACGAAGACTTTAAAGCAGTTCGAAAACATCGCTAACCTTGATCGAAAATGAAGGATATTGTATTTAGCAATCGTCAGCTGAAACGTCCTTTGGATCAGCTCTGTAGAGTTTAGAGAAAGACTTCTATTCCAGTCTGTCTAGCTCAACAATATCAAGCCAGCGATAATTTTTTTTCTAAATCACCAGTGCATTGAAGTGGCTGCGGACATAATTTATCTGAATTATGGTAATCTTTAATGCATAATTACTAGTGAAGACGATCAGACATGAGTTTATGCTAACTATGAAGAAAACAACCCATCAATTGAGTGTCTTGTCAAGTGTTATTGATACATAAGCTAAATTGACTCAATATTTTACACTATACGCTGATTGTTGCTTCCAAATGTTACATACGAAATGTTTATATTAATACACCTTTCTTCTTGAGTGCTTAGTACCAAAACACAAGAAACATTGTCGCGGCTTACGTGTCAAACATTTAGCGGTGTCTTCAAACGGCATAATTTAGACCCTTCCGGTTGTCGGAGACATAAAACATAAATATGAATAAAATTACTTAGCTTTCCAAGCAAAGTGCATAAAATACCTTTCATTTCGTTAATAGTATAATTATTTTTTCTTTGTTTTTGTTTCTGTTACTCATGTTATAAGCAATGTTATCATCTTTCTTCTTAAGTGTGATATCGAGCAACATGCCTTTAAAAATATTTACAGATTTAACTCGTCTTAATCGTTTTTTCTCCTAAAGACGGATGGAGGACGGACGGAAAAGAGGTACATAAAAGTTTCCATACGATTTAGAAATACGCATCGGTAATCCGGAGTAGACTAAGACAAAATTAAGCGAATTTGTGAAAAGATGACACATAAGGTCTTATTTTTCACTCAGCAGAACAACTGCGTACTTTACATTGAATCTTTTGAACTTTCTTTCTCCAGAAAAATAGCTGCTAGGTATATAATGTTCGAATAATTTTTGGTTTTATTGGAATGACTAGACGCTTAATAATATAAATATAAGAGATGGGGAAGTGGGCCTCGCGTTTGTATCCTGTGGTATGGCCATCTACGTACTTCATCACTCTATGCGTACTCAAAACCGTGAATTCACTTTTCCGGATGTTTCCACTGGCAAATCAAACCCATACAAATACTACTCCCCGCCTTTGTTTTTTTTTTTTGACTTCGTCGATAAGCGTGTTAGGTGAGTACTTTAAGAGTCCGTCTTGCCTGAATAAATAAATCTTTTCAACTGAATGAAATCAAAGACCTTGTGGACAGGTTCCTTCCTTTTTAATATATTATTAAATTAAATATGCAAGATGTATAAAAATATCCTGAGAATTCATATGTTTATATACAAAAAAAAAAAAAAAAATTGTCGTTTAACTACACATATCCAGCTATACTTGGCTAAGTTATCATTAATTTAAGATTTTGCTCAAAGTTAGACAAGAGTTATTGGGAAAATCTGGCCTTAAATTTGATTTTTCTTTAAATCAGCATGAAATTATTTCTAAACGAGTTATTGGGAGAAAAACAAAAAAATTGCTTAAGTTAGAGAATATGCTAGAATGCCTCAATGCTACTACGGCTTTCCCACTTGTCACACATTTACTCTATTTTTTTTTCGGTTCCCATGTATTTAAATGTGAGTTTTATTCCCACTACTAGCGCAATAGAAGCTTACTTTGATATAATTTCATGTTTTTCTATTTTTAAACATTTTTTATTGCTCATCTAATTTCCTCAAAGCTGAAGCGATAAATATATGGTTTTCTAGAGTCACTTTATTGCGCACATTCACTTGTGTCCATTCACATATATTTTATGCACTGTCGCAGACACAGGTACAATGCTTTAGTGGCACGACTGCCACATCATATGATATAAAAAGGAAACAATTAATTCTGTGCATAAACATATAAAGCTTGGAATTACAAATTTTCTATTTGATCGATTACGAGTCGCTCTTTGCATATCCAAATGAAAATAACATTCTAAGCGCCTGCGGCAAACTCTACAAAGTGTAAACACAACAAAAAAAAAATAAAATATAGTTTAACAAGTTGTCTATAAACGTGAAGGTCTTGACTTAGTTTTCTAAAAGCGAAAAAACCGTTACCCAACATCCTATCTATATTCATGATGAAAACAGTTCATGCCAAAGATGAAGAAAACTTATATTCCTTTCTCTCTTTTTCGTTTTGCAAGTCCATGAGTTAGCTTAAAATAAAGACAGTGTTAAGTACGAAGATTTACTTGTGCCACAATGAAATATATTTTTTTTATTTTAGTCAATGACCACCGTAGGCCAATATTTATTGCTTTCAAGTAAGTTATGTGCAGAAGTAATTGGTTTTTGCGTTGATAGGGCCGACAATGAATATAATGTTGCCAGCATCCAAATGAATTAGTTCGCTTAAAAGTGTTATTTGCTTTAATTAGGGCGAAAATAATTTTACAATTTCTTGGATCGAAAGAAATGCCTGAAGTTTTTTTATATTTTCAAAGAGGTCTTGTGCGGCATAGTTACAAAATTTTGAAAATGATTTTTTTACTGTGGCCAAAGAGATGTTCATTGTTATATTCAGCTCTCAGCAGTTGTTAACTGAACAAATCAGCTAAATAGAGTGATGGTTTTAAAGAAACGTTTTTTCAAACTTGACAGGAATAACTCGCGATATTAACTTGTTTTTTGGAAGTCTTTACAACTATTGTGTTCAAGGTGTTAAGCATGTTGAGCAGGGTGATAGCTCTCTTAAACTCTAAAAGGCATGGCCGAGTAGATAAGACTCAGCACGGGGCGCTTAGAGCATACTTGCTCGTGGCAGCAATCAGTGCTCTATCGATAAAGATCTTACACTTACGACCTACTAGACTGCGACTTGCTCCTCGTTCTCCTATCCTACTTCTTTCTGATCATCAACGTGATAGCCCTATAGTGCAGCGATTTGTTATGGAAAAAGTCGGTTTATGTGAGCGAATCATAACGATCGGTTCGACGTTTAAAAAAAGATGTTCAATTTTATACACGAAACTGTTTATAATACGCACTTGAGTTGCTGCTTTCAATATTGGCGTAGCGGCATTGTTTCAAAATCAATCATGCCTTTAGCCCGACGTACAATATTATATAAGTAAAAAATTATGTTTATTTTGATATAAATTCCCGAAACTATTCTGACAAACTGCTTTAGAAAATGTGATGAAATGTTTTTCAAGCGTTCAAGATTTTCATATAAAGCACTTGGTTCTCATTGGTAAATACTACCTGCGGAAAGATAATATCAGGATAGCGGGCATAAGTGATAGAAAACTTGATAAACAAAGTTTAGTAATACATGGGATAGCGTTTGGTTTTGCGATATCTTATTTTCTGTCATCATTAACCCGTTTATTGCATAGAGCATCAACTATACACCAGAAATGACTATAATTAATTTACAAAATTATATATGCGTACGTGTGTGAATAACTAAAAGGTAAATGGCATAGAATTGTAGTTAAATCAGGTTTGCTGTTCAAGCGTTTTGTTTTTGATTTGCATCCGATAGCAAACACACACTTGGTCCCTAAGCTCGAAAATAAAATAAGCTGTTATTCAATTTCTTTATACTGCTTTCCGCTAAACGTGATTTGATAAGCGTACGTTAACTTTTCAGCATGTCTTCCCGTATAACTGAACATTTTACATGAAACAACAAGTAAGAGAGAAAAACAAGTTGAAACGTTATGGCCGGGCGAGACAGACTAATCAATTCGTTCAGCTACTACGCGAAGCAAAGAATGATTTTCCAAAAAACTCTTACATTGAAAGAGATTCACAACATATGAACCGACATGGTTCAAGCTTAATATGCTTAACTTTTTTGAAAGAACTTTTTACCCTTCATCTATATATATATATATATATATCATAAGATAGCCCAACTTTAGCATAGCAACACAGTAAATTTAGTTTTACGATAGATCTCTTCTAGGAGCCACTTTACACCATAAAGTACTAGAAGTTAGATGTTGTTGTTACTTAGAGGCTTATATATGGAAAGGACAATCATATCCATAATCACTTTCTAGGCCTAAATACTATTTTTCGCTTTGAAATATTTGCCGAGCAATAGTAAAAGCTGCATTTTTCTTCTTTATAATGAGCTTCTTCTAAATGGCTCGTTGCGCGAGAAGCAGTCGTAAACATGGTTCGATCGGAGGCAAAAACATCTCAGTACAAAAAAATTTCACTTATTGCATATATCGCTTGAACACCAAAAAAGGCTGGGGCAGGCATTAGGGCGATTTAGAAAACAACTCTAAATTGATTTCCTCCGTAAAAGGTTTGTTTCTCTCAACTTGTTTCTGATGTTGCGTACACCCGTACAAACTTACCAAAAGTGTAGAGTACAACATGAATTCATGCATGAATATATGCAAGCTGAAATGAATGTGCGTTGAAAATGATGTGCTATAAACAAAAACATATTGAAAACGATTAAGTTGAAATAAAATTGTTAAAAATTTATTACAAAAAGCTATTTGGCATTATTTAGAATCACTTTCTAAATCGATATGAGCTTGTCTGTCGGTCCGTCCATCCGTCCAGTTTTTTAAAATATTTTGAAGTAATTTGGTGCACTGATGGGTGTTGACCGAAAGACCGACACTCTTTAAACATATTTCGTATCGGACGACTTGTTCGATCACTTCCCATATAACGATTATTTTTAAATTTTGCTACATGAATAATTGCAAGGAGATGTAGGGTGTAGAATAACGATAGATAGTGATTTGCTATAGTGTTTTTATTTGTTTTAAAATGATTTAAAACAAAATATTTTTATGGAATATTCCAAGTGCTTTGAATCGAACAAAACGCTACCATGCACTTGTTTAAAGGAAGCGACATTTTGTAAAGCCTATCTTTTTGAATGATTCTGCTAGTCACCACTTTACAAACAAGCAACGAATGCTTTTATTGTTCCAAAGGAAATGCAAAGCTATAAAAGATACCCAATGAATAATTTACTGATTTAAGACATTGCCTAACATATTAAGTAAATACGTTCACTAGTGACGTGTGGCTGTTAAGCAGAATTATTTGCAAGTAGTTTAATAAGCATAAGATAATTGAATAGAGTTCAAGCATTTCAAAGGCCTGAAAAAAAGTTATATACCCTATGGTTCGTTTCGGCCATTCAATTCATATTTGGAAACTTTTCTGAAGTTACATGTAAAGTACAATATTATTGAAAGCTCTTTATTTAATATTAAAGACAAGACGTTAAAGACAAGCAAGATAAAAGCACATATGTTTCAGTAAATATTATATAAAATCGAGTAAGTTATCCTTCTAACTTCCTCGGCTCATTCGAGCCGGCTTGACTTAATTTCGCTATCCTAATCGGGCATCATCTCGTTTGAGTAGCCGAGGAGGTAAGAACCGGGCGAATAGGCGACATTCCCTGACTGATTGGTCATATTAAAAAAACTATCAAGCTTCAAGTTTTGATCTTATAAGGAAATTTTGTATCACTATCATTTTTATGCAGCGCCACATTAAATACCAACATACTCTATCTGTTCTAGATATCGAGATATCGATCACATGATGTAACTAAAAGTTTATCAAAATTAATCAGTTGTGTCACTGCCATAATCCAATAAATTAAAATGGGAGGTTGAAATTTTATTTTGTTTGTGGAGTTCGCAATCAATTTAGAAAATGGGATCCAAAAACTCAGAGTGAGCTTATCGAAGGAGAAGATAGTGGAAAAAACTCGAAAACGATTGAAATTTTTTTGCTGCAATCAATAATATATTATCTCCAGGAGATATTTTCAAAAACATTCATCAGAATGATTTAAAAGCTCGAACGAAAAATGGATCTAATCGGCTTACGTCCACAATTAACAATAATATTCGCATTTCTACATTGTTTCAATCGGTTGTGAACGAATACAGTAACAACAGAAAGAAAATCACTTCTTGGACACACAAATTGGAAACGTTGGGTTTATTGCTCTGTTGTATACAACACTCTAATGAAAATGGTTCTCTTGGATCATTATATGATGAAAATGATGAATGAAAATGATGATGACAATGAATGGATACATTTTGGTCATACATAAATCGTCTGGCTAACTAGCACTAGTATCTTAGCAGATTTCAGTCAAGTTGACGGCCTTTACCCAACTCCCCTGAAGGCGGACTTCACTTTCTAAGAACAAAACCGTCTTCCTAAGTCGTACACATAATTTGCTTATAACAATACAATATATAAAGTAATATATGAAAATATAATAATGACATTGCATTGCTTATAACGAGAACATGCTAGGTTTTCTCTGATGTACGCAAAACACAGAACGACTGAAGACAGCTTTTCCACATATATTATAATTATTGCTACTATGATTAATTTAATCAGAGAAATAAATTCGTAGGCTAAAGTTTTTCAAGCACTAGGCTTCGGCTTTGTTGAAAACTCTACTGCACTTGAGGTTTGAACTCGCGACCATTGAGTAGTTAGTCGAGATTCTAAGACTACTTGGCGAATGAGACAGATTTATAAATATATATATATATAGCTTTTATTATAGCAATCGCTTGTGATTCTAGTCTGCCTGTCTATTATTTAATAAACATTATTTGTAAACAGAGACAGAAAGAAAAAGAGAGAGAGTTGAAGAGGGTTAGGAGCACTTGTCGAGCATTAAGTATCATCTTGAAATTGTAAACAGAATTATTGAAGAGACAGTTATAGTCATTGTAAATTCTTTGCAAATTGTTAAAGAGAATAAAATACATAAGGAATCGCAAAAAAAAAAAAAAATAAATAAATAAATAATAAAAAATATTTTCTAACAAATTTCCAACATAAGCATTCCGTGACAAACGGGTGTTTTCTAATGTACAGCAAAAGCTAAATTAAAATTTTCCCCAGATTAACAATAGCGTTACTTCATGGCATTGTTTGATTTTATTATTCTTTCTGCTATCAACAAAGCAGTGCGAGTGCACGAAAATCATAAGCAATTAATTACTTAAGTTTTTAATATGCATTGTCTTGTGTGGCGTTTGTGTTCTTTTTTGCAGAAATTCGTAGCATCTCTGGTGAACCAAATTATAAATCTGTCAATCTTACTTGGGAAGTGGAGTTCGTTACCACTCCTTCAAATCAAGCCGCCGATGCCGTTAATGAAGTTGAGCTACCGAAGGTATTTCAAATTTATTTCTGTGAATTGCAAACATTTGGACCGCATCGATGTCGCTCAAAATCGATAGATGAAACAAAGCAGACGAACGCTTTCCTAGCGGATGATAAAATGTATAGCAACAATAACAACATCTGAACTAAAGAATAATGTATTGTATGAATTTTTATACATTTTAGTAGACAAACGCGTCAATATGAGGCTTACATTGACAACTTGCGTATGGCTACTAAGTATCGATTTCATATACGTCCACAAAGTCGGCGACGGGATATTAAGGTTACAGGGCGTTCAGAAATATTTAGTAATGAAGTTGAAGATTTTAACGAAAACGCCAATGGCCAGACAATAATTATACCAACCAAAGGCTGTAAGTGTTGCATAGCATAGAAAAGCGGAAACGTTTTTTTTTTCTAAAGATACGATTTATAGTTTCAGCCCAGGCTACCAAATGTTTGCCGCATGCCTCGGAAATTGTAGTTGAAACTGGTCCTTATTTTGCTGGTAAGATTGTCGTAGATGGAGGCAAGTGTGGCATTAAAGGTAATCCGGAAGATCCAAGGGACACATACACTATGCGGATTGAGCATCAAGCATGCGGTAGTTTAGTTAAACCGGAGACGAATACCGTGGAAACATTTATAACCGTTCAAGAGAATCTGGGAATATTTACGCATAGCACCAGAAGGTATATTTCTCTAAGAATTTGTTTTTTTCTTTTTTGAAAATAGATAAACGAAAAGCGGTTTTTTTCTTTTTTTTTTGTTTTCCTTCTCAAAGATTTGTCGTTGTTTGTAGTTATCAGTCAGGCATGCAAACGGTAAGAGCCAGCTTTTCCGTACCCGGGAAAGGCGGTGTTGCAGCTGTTGAACATTCCAATGACGATGAAGATCGTAAAGGCCGCCTTTTAGAACCGCCCAAGTTTGTAGATAAAAGTGAATTAGTTCTTAAGGAAAATAATGATGAAGATTTAAGTAGCTTGACTACTGAAAAAACTGAAGCAAATGAAACGGAAGCTTTGGTTAAAGAAATAGAAAATCATTTATTGCATGCAAATGAAACGGAAACGATAATTAGTATGCAAAACTCTAGCGAACATGATGTCTTAAGTGCGGTAGCTTGGCTGGAAAATATCGTACCCAATGTCAATGAAGATCACATTAAATCCAAAGAGATGAAAAGAGAAAATGAAAATAAAGAAAATATAGCGGAATATGCCAAATTAGTCTTGAATCGTAACGGGCAAGATGAGGAAATGATTGCCGGCCTACTGCATGAAGCACAAACAGGAAAAGGTAAACCATTTGAATATAAATTACATTCGATAAGTAAGTGATAAACACACAATTAATAAATATTCGCTTTTAATGTAGCTTTCATTGATTCGTTAGTGAAATTCGATACACTTAACGTGAGCTCCGTTGCTTTAACTATTCTATTATCTGTGATATTGTTGTTGGTATTCTTGTTGATATTCTATCGTGAATTCAAGAGGCGCAATATGCCAAATCAAAGACAACAGCTATCATCTACATTATCATTATCATCATCATCATCATCATCATTACCATCGTCATCGTCAGTGTCGACCAATCTGCCTCGACTTAATCATCGACATTTGCAACAATTAACTTTACCCAGATCATTACAAACCAAAAATCAAGAATTATTAGCTTGAAAGCATAAAATCTCGTACCACTTAACTGGAACAAAAAAAAAAAAAAAAAGGAAAAAAGAAAAGAAAATATTACAAACTATTAATTATATTAATCGTTTAGGTAATCAAATCTATGCTCGATTGTCTTGTTGAAATGAATAAGATTTCGTTTTAGCTTAAGATGACTAAGCATAGTTTAAATTTTATATTAATTAAAGTTAAAGTAAAGCTAAACTTTGGATTCGCCCTAAATTTATTCATCTCATTAATTTTTACTTAGTTTTAAAATAAAATATAATTTTTTTTTACTCCAACAGAAATAAAGAACAGAATTTATATAAAAAAAAAAAAAAAAAAAAAACTTAATTTCATCGCTAAATATTTAACTTTGCACATATGTTTTGTTTGGTAAGTAAAAAACAAAACAAAAAACGTGACTAACTTTACTACTTGCTATGTGTGCATAAAGCATTGGACGTCAACCGGTGATCCGCCAATACATTTTGCTCGCCCACAGAAGATTATGAAGGTATTATTTATTATATCGTTCGCATCGTTTCGTTCGTTATCGATGATAAAGGCAAAAAAAAATATCCATTCCCGTAATATGGGAATTTAACAAGACCAAGTGAAGATAGTATAGTCAGACAAGGTCGACCGTTAAATGTCTTATGTCATTTTACCTAATATAATTAGTTATTCATTTATTCTGTATTTCCATGTAAAGGCATACTTTTCATGGCAAACCGTATATGGAACAGAACGGGCCAGGCAAGCTAGGTGGATTCATATCCAGCAAAATCACCTTTCTTGCGAAATATCTTCTTATCCCCCACTTAACTTCGTCATAAACTATGAAAAACTAAACTTTGTTTCTATTCGAAGGCTTACCTTTCTGGAGAACACTTATACAATGGTATAGTTCTTCGTTGTCCAAATTCTTTTCTTTTTTTTTTTTTCAAAATGCTATTGACGATCAATTTGCCTCACAAACTTTTAAAAATTGCGCCGTTTTGCCATACCAAGGTCAACTTCTTGTAAGAACCTTTATAGAGTGAGGTGGATCAAAAAGTGCTTCTACTTATCAACAATAGCTACAGATTTAACTTGTCGCTTGTAACAATCGGGGGAATCCGCTACAATAATTACATAAAGTAATTAAGCCGACGATATTATCAACAATGAGAAAATAAGTAAATACCAAAAGCTTGATCGACTTATTTTTCATACACTTCTGCACATTTCGTTTATGGGTATTCCAAATATTTGGTGTTAAATGCAAATTAAATTTTTTTAATAAACAAAACTGTCACCTCGACATCGGTTTCGTTTTGAGTGTGCGTTTCCGTCTTACAGCAACGTTGCATGAAGCCGTACTGCAGTACACAGATTTCTTTCCAATTTTCGCTCAAAAAAAAAAACAGTCATTAATAATTGCGTTACAGAGAATGGTTCAACAATCATTTTAGTATGAAAACTGGATTTCTTTTATTAATCCGCATATATGTTATATAAATGCAATAACGTCTTAACGTAATAAAAGGTATTAACAGTGGGCAATATTTGAAAAATTGCCGACCGCTGATGCATATGGTGAACGGTGAAATAGTTGACACAATTAATGGAAACAAACTGAAAAACCCTTTTTAGGTTAAAAGCGAAGCAAATACTTGAAAAAAAATTGAATTAAAATGATTTGAACTGAATTTGGCACGAATTTCGTTTCAATTGATTTATCAAAGTATACAACTTTTGCCTTTTTCTTAAAGGCTATTAAAACGAGAAAACGTGGATTGCTTAGAAACACACACACACACACACACACACACACACACACACACACATACATACATACACACAAAGTTACACACATTTGCACACTTGCATTCATTTGGTGTAAAAGTTAAAGGCATTCATCATAACGGTCTAAATAGTTGAAAAGCTTACAATCAACATTCAACTTGTGGGTTAAATGTTAAAGACATTATCTTCTCTATCTTACGTATTCGTTTGTGTGTATGAATGAATGTACTTTTGTGTATGCGTGTATATATTTTACAGAATATTGCTACTCCGGGTGCATTAAGGTGTCAAAAATGAAATGAAAAACCATTATTTGGCTTTGAAGCTTAACAAATATTGCCACTAGACCTCCTATAAGCTTTAAGTGAGTTTTTCTGTTAATCACTGTACATTGGCCGGTCGATTAAGTAAAACCAACTTTTTGCTTTAATTACCATAATAAACCTAAATTAAAATTTTTTATTTGGCCAGTAGGTCAGCCATTAAATAAATATTTTATCTAAATTCACAAATAGGGTTTTGAAAAGATAACGTTACACGAAGAGTGATCGTGAAGCTCGTCTAAACCAATCTCTTTTTAATAGGCCAAAATACAAGAATGTCTCAAATTTCATAAAAATTTGTTGAAAATTTTCGTCCTGTATGCAGACAGATGGCAGTTCAGGTAGAAATCAATTTAGAATACGATACTCGGTTAATTAATTAATACACGTTGGAGTTGAAATGAACTTGAGTACACCTATCCGTTACGTACATTCACAGAAATTTAATATACCCTTACGAAGTGTAGATTGTAATTATTGCTTAGTATTTTCTAAACATTAAAATCTTAATTGTTTACAATCGCTTTAGCACAGTCACCCATTTGGTAAGCCAATGGCCTTTGTTGACCTATTCATTTTAAGAAGACATATTGAAGGTATATCTCCAAAGCGAATATAAAATTATTACTTGTTTTCATATAACATTAGGTACAATTTGTACTAAATTTCAGATTTCAGTCAGAGTTTAGAGTATCAACTTCATCTATATTAGCCATGTTAGTGAGATCTACTCCACATTTAAGCTGCTATTCACAGAAAAACTGGCAAGTCTTAGATTTGAATAATGGATCTTAACTGAGTTCTTTTACCAACAAACAGCCATATGTGTGTCAAAATTTGTTTTTTATACATTGCATGCGAGCGTCGATCCGATTGAGCGGATGAATAGACAGGGATCGCAACTACCTACCAAGCCAGTGTTCGCTGGTGCAAATATTAAGCTCGGTAAAGGTTACTTCAGTCGTAGCTATAGTGAGTGTTCAGTCGGTACAAGCATAACGTATAACGATTGGGCACATGCCCACTAAGTTTCCGGGCACTTCTTTATTTCTTTCTCCTTCCTCAACTCATTCTGACCGTCACCGCACTAGAAGGACAAATGACATCTGCTGAGGGATTGATCATATTAAAAACAATAAGTCTGTTCCTCAGATCCGCCTATCATAGTTGAACTCATACTATTTGAATTTCTTTAGTACAGGAAAATCTCAATAGGAAAAGATATTGAAAGACTAGACGAAGAACAGAACGAAAATTAGCCTATGATGTTTTAGCGCTTAAGTTGTCTTACGTATTTTCTGATTTTCGAAACCAAAAATCGCTTCTTAAAAACACCTATGATATACTTTCATTTTTACTATTTTTAACCGTTAACTAGCTCACTCCATCCGTTTTCATTATAATACGTACAGTATTATCAAGACTTCTTTAGCCTTTCGGAAAGGTTGGAGAAGAACTTATGGATTGTATCGCATTGTCGGACTATATCAGCGCTGAACAAGAAAAAATTTTACTTACTTGAACTTTGCGCATTGAATTTCTTCGTACATACAAGATAAAACTCACGCAAAAGCTGAACCGTTGAAACTTTCTTCTCATCCGCTGAAAAATAGAAAGACTTTAACTATTTTAATCAAAAAATTATCTTCAATGATAAGCAAATGTTTATCTGATCAAAGTTGGTGAGCCATGAAAGCATCATTGGAGATTTTTAATTCAAATTTTAAATTTATGTCAGGCCATTAATCATTGTTTTAAAGATAAATCAGCAAAAATTTCATTTTTCAATTCAAGTCGATAAACGTGGCCGAATAATAGTCAAGTGGAAGGAATAGAAAATATCCAACTTTTATTTACAATAAATAAAAATACTATAACGAATCATAGACCACCGTTCAATAACCTACACTCTCCTACAGTTATCATGACAGTTATTACATACAGTTATTATTCAGAATAAGGCTTTGTATGGGAGGCGGTCGAAAATGTGACCCGAGCTGAACCATTTTCACGGCAGTGTACGGAATTTTTATTACAATATCTTAAAAATTTACGACCGGTAGATGGAACACAACAATACAAGATGGGCAGGCGGACTCACGGACAGACAAGCTTAGATTCAGATTCTGAAAGTGATTCTAAATCGATCAGTATAAAAAATGGTGCTCCTTTCTCAACTTGCACTGGGCGTTGTATACATTCCCATAAACTTAATATACTCGTGTACCACAAGTGACGTAAGCTGTACCAAAACTTAAACTTTTACTATCAACATATGTGTTTTATATTTTATAAAACAGCAATTAACTCCCGCTGTACTGACGCTTTGGCGTCTCTCTTGAACATAAATAGAAGGTGTTCTGTGTTTTGTACACAAAGCAAATCGTTGATAAGCCGCATTTACTTTTAAAAGAAGTAGTTAAACGAAAAGCTTCATATATATATATAAATATATTTTCTTTTTTTTTTTGTAAAGTTCAGGAGTTCACTTGAAACTATTGATTAAAATTTATTACAAGAAAAAAGTTTAGGCAAACAACGAGATAAGGAAGAAATTTGTTGGCGAGAGGTAGTAATAATTGATAATTAAAGCATTAGTGCTATTAACACAACTTGCAAGTCACTAAATACCAAAAATTGCTACAACGAAAAGAACAGCAACAAACCGCAAGTAAAGTATTAAATGTGTAAATTACACTTACATGGTATTAGAAAATTATTCCTTTCTTCTCTTTCGTATTCAATATTAACAGGAAAGCAAAATAAAAGACTTAAGAAAGAAACTTGAACTTTTCCGAACAATAAGTTTTTTATTTATTTATTTTTTTTTTATAATAGAACATATAGTCGTTGTTGTTGTTGTTCTTGTTTTTCGATATTATAAAGACATGAGTGCAGTGTCTAACAATACGCACACACATACACACACACACACACACATAGGCTTACTTAAGCTACTTAATAGGAAACAATTTCATGAAAAGGTTCTCCTCTTTCGACGAATCGTTAGCGCGCAACAACAACAACAGCAACAACAACAAAAAGAACAACAACATTAAGCAAATGTCAAGATTGAGTCGAAAGATTGCATGCGAACATGTGTTTGAACATCCATCAACATGTCAAGCGTATCAAGGAAATACCCAGAATACAATATAATGGAATAACTTATTTGTCGTGCATATACATATTATATATATATGTATATATAAACACTTACACATGCATACATTTTTACTTGCATAATGCATGTTTTTATTAATATTTATTTGTATTTATTTTATTACCTAAACTAAGGTAAGCTAACCGTCAAAGCGGGCGTTTAAAACATCAAAATGTAAAGAATACATAGATAGATAGATAGATAGATAGATAGATAGATAGATAGATATATAGATAGATAGATAGATAGATGGAAAGACAGTTAAATGAATGACTTGATTTTCAAGTTATTTTCCAAGATGTTCTTGATGTGAACACAATTTCACTATAAACTACTGTTATTAAGTAAAGATTTCCTCTGGTGTCCGGCAAACATTTAATTTTTTCACTTCTTGCTACGGCTGCGACTTCATTTGCTTGCATATAGAACACAACCAGTTTAGCTTTGAATTATTTTATAGATTTCACCGATTTTATAAAGCTACTCAACGTCTTAACGAAATGGACAACATTGTCAGAATTAGTGTAAAATTTATGGAATATTTTAAATGACAGACAGTTTAGCTTATGGCTTATGTTGTTGTTCTTCGCGCTATATTGTATTTGTTGCTATTTAAAGAAATTATAATTGCGAAGATAAAGCAAATTTAAAACAAGCTGACGGAATGCTTTAAAGTATTCATTAAACCCAATTACTATGTATGCTAAATAACTATAAGCTGTTAGCGAGCGGCCAATTCCACTAACGCAATGGAAAGTGGTTCGTGGATGTTCTTTCTTCTTCGCCATGCAAAGCGTTTTCATTTTCTCTTAAAGATAAAAATGAATTCTTTTCCTTTTTTCTTCTTTTGTTTTTTTTTTTTATTCTTTCTCTTCTTTCTCATATAAGCAGTTTACAAACAAAACTTCATAAACTAGTGTAAGAAGTAAATAGAGACTGAGAGAGAGAGAGAAAATTTGTTGTATTTTAATTTCTTTATTAATTCAATTTAACAACAAATGTTTTGATGTGATGACTTTTGTTGTTTGTTGTTGTTGTTATATTGTCGGTGGGGTATTAAAGTGTGACCCAATTTTTGTAATTGTCATGGTTGTTCTTCTGCTTCTTCTCCAACTGCACTAAATTCAATGGCAATTAATTGAAACTAGTTTTAAACGACATATGTACCTTAAGCTAAAATTGTGTGAATAGAATTTTACCTAATTTTTCTTGAAAGAAAAAATAATTTAAAAACAAAAAGTATCTTAACAGATACGTATATAAATTATCACTGATCAGAAAAAATTTATAACGCCTTGCGGCTGTATGTCGGTTGCTTGAGTAAATTTTTATAAAGCAAGTGTGAAGCGTGAAATTGTTAAAAGGTCTTCGTCGTGCCAACCAAATAACACTAAAAATTTTAAATTATGCTATTAAATTATGCTCTGATTCGTACGGTTGTCTCATCATTATAACGGTACTTATTATTGCAGCACTCTGTAAAACAAAATAAGTTATAATAGTTACGCGTTGAATAGCTTGCAATGCGGCTTAGCGGCAGCGGCAACAGCTAGACAAAGAAGAACTTGCGCGGTAAGTAAAATGAAAATTTTTCACATTTAAAACGCTTGACTAAATTAGTTGTTGAAAATTGTGCACATAAAAAGAAAAACAAGAATTTATCTAATGCCGTCGTCACAGTCACGAATGTATAGACAAATTTTTTTACCATTTCAAATGTCATTGTTGTCGAAGGCGGCTGCTTACGTACGCCAAGCAAAGGCAAGCAATTATGCGAATTTTTCTGTGAATGCACGCCTGTGTATGTATGTGTGCGAATTTACCAAAAGTAAGTTTTAATGAGTACCGCGGCTGTTGTATACATTTTCCGTGCTCCAGAAATTTAAATAATTTTGTTCGCGATTGTTTACATCACTAAGTGTGACTATACGCGCGTCCAAAAAGTACCAGGAATTGACAAAATTTCGGTCTTTAGGGCAAATTTGCATAGCCAACCTTTTTAGAAAGACAAAAGCAATCTAGAAGAGCAAAATAGTTAGTTAAGCACAGACGTTGGAGTTGATTAATTGCCCTTTCAATTCTGGGAAATATTGGCAGCAAGTCAATATCCTTTATGTAGACTACAACTTCAATTTTCTTTGTATTTTATAAGTGGGTCATTACAGTTTCTTTGCGTACCGCAAACGATTGATCAAAAATTCCTCGGACAGCTACTGTTCTTATTCCTCCAGTAATTTTTTGGGTTTTTGTCGATAATTTCATTACAAATGGAGGAGTGATACGTTTCCAAGTCTTTTAAAACTTTCGCTATTCGCTTTGCTCCAGTCATTTTCAACATCCGTATGTACTTTCCATTAAAATGAATACTTTAAACGTTTTAAAGCTGCTTCTACAGTGAATTCCATTGAAAGCACAGAATAGCAGGTAATTATTCTCTAATCGTTTTGCAACTAATATAATAATACTTTACGGGGTTTTTTTCAAGCTTGTGTCTGCGCGTTATAAGGGTATTGAAAAAAAAAATTAAAATTTGATGCACTACAATATTAGGTAGGCGTGGTCAGTTTTTTTTTCGATTTTCATTAAGGTACATTTATCTGCTATAGTTTATGAGTAATAAGCAAAAAACAATTTTTTGAAAAACAGAGACGATCTCAGTTTACGTGGTGCTGTGGGCATGTCCTTCGGCCTATTTTCAATGCTCACCCACATGCAAGAAATTTCGAAATTTCTATCCATTCTTTGCGGCCAGGGGACTGTTCACAAGAGACATTATACAAATGCGTAAATGGACAGTAGGACGGACTGATGTTCTTAAAGCGTTTCAAAACTGGATGCTGATCAAGAATGTACATTTGTAATGTGATTTCTGCAAATCGTTTAAAAAGCTCAATACTTTTCAGACTTTCTAGCAATTGCTATCACAAGCCTTTTAATGTGTTACAAGGCTTGCAAATTTACATTCTGATGTTACCATTGTGACCTTTTCTTTGTCTTAGGGGAAAACCAAGAACATTTAAACATATCACACAGAGGTCATCTTCTTGCTTGTAATTTAAGGTTTTTCCTTTTCATTCATTTTGCCTAAAAGCAAAATTTATAACAAGAAAAAAAAATTGTGTTAAATGCTGTACGAATTCTTGACAGTGCTCAACAACAATTACATTTGCGGAAGAAAAAACCGCAAAAAGACAAAAAATGCGACATAACCCACATTTTAATAATACGTACATAGATACGTTTGTGCTTGTGTTTATATAGTTATAACGAGTAAAATTATGTCAAGAGTATCGCGTTCGTTGCATTAACACACAAACAAAAAATTATAACAAAATATGCTTAAAATTCTTTGCATAAAATGTTTGCAATCTAAGATGACATAAAACCGTAGAAAAGAAAAGAAACCATACAAATGGTCTACAAAACTCTCTAATAACCTAAATATTTATTTAACCCACATTTCTCATTCCTAAGAAATATTGCTATCGTAACCTTATGATAAGATATTAGATTACTTTTACATGTGATCTTGTCTTTTGTAAGGCATCTTTAATGTAACTTAAGGCATAAACATCTTAACCTAGACAACATTGTCAACTTTCTTGCTCTAAGAAATATTGAGCTTTTGCAGAAAACAAAAAAAAAAAAAAAACATGAATTTAATTTGCTTTTTCAATATCCACACCTAATTTGTGCTATTGTCAAATGTTTATCGTTTATTTAAAAAGTTTGTTAAAAAGTTTGTGTCCTAAGTCTTTCCACTATGAGTGATGTATGTTGTGGGGTCTTCTAATACTTATTATTTCTCTTTGTCACGAATTTGAGGCGTGTCAAAGTTATGAAAAAAATATATATTTAACTAATTAATTTGTTTGGCATACAAATAAACAAAAAAACAAGTAAAAAAATTACATTCGGTTGTGACCGCATTTTTTATCCCCATCGCCGTTATCCCAAAAAGACGAAAAAAGTAAAAAAATTAAAATTTCATGTTCTACGATATGGAGTGGGCGCTGCTGATTTTTTCTCTTTTCAAAACAAAAGTTTCTGTCGCATAGGCATGTGGGTGCTGTAGGCGTGTCCTTGGGAAAGTTTACATCAATTCTTAATTGTTTCGCAAATTCGTAGGCGATCTATTCATTTTCGCTAATGGGAGAATGTTTATCACAAGGACTACACAGGTGCGCGGACAGACAGAGGGACAGACAGACATGTTTATGTGCATTCTACGTTTGATATTGATCGAGAATTTATATACTTTATGGCGTTTTTGAAGCTTCTTTCTGCTTGTTATAAAGGTAGCGAAAAAAAATTAAATTTTGATACGCTATAACATTAGGTAGACATGGTTAATTTTTTCCCTTTCTATACAGGTACTACAGCATCGCCTATAGAAGGCGCGTTTAAATTTATCGACTATTGTTTATGAGTAATAATCGAGAGCGCATGATTTTATTCCTTTTGGAAAACGGAGACGTTTGCAGTTTACATCGTACCGTGAGCGTGTCCTCCGACAGATTTGGCCCATTTTCAATCACCACCTGCTTGCAAGAACTTTCAATGTCAGATGCCAAATTTGAGATCGATAGCTTCATTTTGCAGCAGACATTACAAAGACGGACAGACGGACATGCCTAAATCGATTTAGAATTTGATGCTGATTAAGGATGTATATACTTTGTGGGGTCTCTGATGCTTCCTTCTGGGCATTGCAAGCGTATTGATAATCCTATATATTCACTTTTTGCCGTTCAAACAAATTTCTTCGTGAATTCATTCATTCATTTATTTCTTTTCAAATTTATTGTCACTAACAGATAAAAGTATCGAAAATAATTATTCGAAAACAATTCAGAGACGGTACAAAGCGTACATACTCTTTATTATTTTGAAAACCGTGGAAGACCTTGCCCCAAAGTACTAAACGGGGACCATGTCTTCTTCCACAAGCAAAAAAGTTGGTTTTTTTGCTCACTTCTCACAAACTACGATAAAAACAAAAATTCAAATTTTCACATAAGATTTTATGCATAACCCAAAAGCAGCTGTATAAAGTGTGGATTGCATTGCCCACCCGCACGCTTGTTCATCCCATGGAACATCTTGTTAAAAAATCCATGATCGGAAGGTTAACTCAACTTTTTTTCCATACATTTTTAATTGTTGGTCATAGATCAAGTTTAAAAACGCCCATAGCTTCATAACAGGAACCGATCTCGGCTTTTGTCAGTACCCGCTCAAACTTATTATTTTGTTGCGTGGAGGCGATTTTAGAAATTGGCTGCTGACATTGCCAAAGTGTTATTTTTTCTATATGCACTGGTCCATTAATTGCCATTGCTGCCAAATTCTTCAAACATCCTTCTTTAAATATGTGGACTTATCCGTCATAATTTTTTTTAAGATTCTAAACAAAACTATTCGGGTACCTTGTGGTGAATATGTTATTCTTTAGGTATTTTAAGCGTTGATCAAGAGGTTCGCTTGCTTTTAATAAGGGAGGCGTCCTTACTTTACATCTCACTCCGTTGTCTTTTGACTGATTTAGTCCATTTTCAAGCTGGATGCAACGACCTCCAGCAATTCTGCTAGGTTTGAAACCAATCAGTAAACTATTACCGCAAGCATGACACAGACGGATATGCATAGATCAATTCAGATGTTGTTATTGATCGAGGATACTTATATACTTAGGAACTTGGATCAGAAACTAAATGTCCTGAACGTCTTAACATAACAAGTGTACCCGAACCCTTCGGTAGTGTATATAAGGAAAGACAAACAGTTACAAAATCATAAAAGTTTCCATAATTTCCAGAAGAAAGTACACTTTGATAGCTAGTAAAAGAAATCATACCTTCTTTGGTCATTGAGTAGTCACATTATTTTGCACTTACGGTATCTGAAGGGTCAACATACCGCAAAGGTCTGCTCTCAGCAAAAGCAAAGATGGCACATTCACGTATATTTAGTCTATATATCTAGAATTTATTTGCAGTCATAACTTTTGCTAAAACAATTACATTAAATTTTTTCAATCGCTTCTCTATTTTTTTTTTAAGACACTGTGTTTACTTCACTCTTTCCTCTGACATGTGAACAAAAGTAAAATTTCTGTTTCAAATAATACGATGATCTTATGAGTATTATAGCGAAAACTTTGAAGCTATGTGCATTTGACGCTGCAAAGAATAAAAATCATGCGGTCATCTTGTTCTTAATTGTAACGAAAACGACCTCATTTACGATATAGGAAGACTAGTATAAGAGTAGTATTTAAGAAAGGAAATCCAAAAATCCCATAACTACGAAAACTAGTTAGAAATATTAACACTTCCTTGCACATGCCGTTAAGTGTTGCTTGACAAGAGGCAGGGAGAGCAGGGCGCATTGAACAACTTGCCCACACATTCATACGCACTCATAGCTGACTTCACTTCGCTTCAGTTGCTTCATTTATCAGTTGTTCTGGTTTTTAAGTTTCTAAAGAGGGAGAAAATACTATGGCAGGCTTGTCTTATGCGTACCACACATACACATGAAATATATTTAGTTAATCAGTGTATATTTCTTTTGCTTTTATTTTCTATTGAACAATGTTTTTCTTCACTTTTCATTGGCATTAATAACCGTAACTGCTTTGACTAAACAACAAGTAAGACAGTTATGTTCGGCCCGCACCGAATCTCGCATACTCACCACCATTACAATTTTTGGCGCACCATCATGTTCATGTAATAAAATAGGGAATTGGAAAGGAAAAACAGGAAAAAAGCAAGTGAAAACGTTGTATTAGGTCAAGGTCGACTCTTAAATACACCACTTTGTTTATAGTAACCAACAGTCTTATGCACAAGAGTAATTTTTTACACACCAACCCCAGAATATCTCTCCTTTTTTATATCTGTTTTCACATGAAAGCCGTTATATACAAGAATCCGAATTTTGGGCCCAAGTGGCCTATATGCAGTAATCTGCTAGGAATTTTTAGTGGTTTTTGATTTCTTTGTTTAGTTCTCAAACGCATTTTTCAATTTTGGTTGTCCGATTAACATTTCTACCTTTATCCAAATGTCTTATATGTGGCATCTCTTAAAAGCAAGAGCCACTATCCACCCTTAAACGCCGTATACCACATTACAGTTATTCATATAACGATTTTTCAATATAAAGCATTATGCGGGAAGTGGTCGAAAAAGTAGCCCGAATCGATCCATTTAAATAGCGTTCTTCCTTGATCCAAAATTTCACGGTGTGCCAAACTTCATCTAAATACATTAAAAATTGCAACCTTCTAATCCTCTTTGATCCCAAAGGTATTTTTATAAATAATTTTAGTTTGGTTCTTTGTTCGTTCCCAGCGTTTCAAAGATCGTGAAGAATTTTCAACAAGTAGATGTTAATTTCTTCATAAGATTTCTACTTGCAGAGATGGTGTGTGCATTACCAGAAAGCGACTCCAAGTAATGAATGAAAATAATTAAATTTACGCATCTCAATTATAATTTAATTATTTAGAGCAATTTGCAAGCACGTGTCTAATAAAATATTGCAAAGAAAATCTCAAATTTTTACAAGAAACATTTAATCTTAAGCAAGTTTTTCTTGATAAAGTTTTAAGATCAAAATTAAAATTTCTATAGATGGACGTACCTACACAATTACGAACTACATACAAAAATATGCAATTGTGTTCCCCAGAAGAGTTAGAAGTGCACGCATTTATCTTAGGGTTTGGTAGATATAAATGTGATAAAATCATTCCACTATTCATGCTAAGCCAGAGGATATATACATTTTGTGGCGATCTCTCTACTGCGCATTAATAAGCATATATGTGGCGTTTAAAAAATAAACACAAAAAGTAAAACCATTTTTAAGCTAAGCGCAATTAAGACATTGACTGCCATGTGAGTTTTCGAGAAAATCTCCCACAGGCCACACGCGCTGCCAGACTACGCTACGACACACACTATCAGTTACCGGAACTATCCAGTTAGACCGCGTCACCGGTGACCGACGTGGCATTCAACATGTTGAAGAACAGAAAAACGAGAACAGTTTTTATTTATGTATGCGGGTATGTGCACTTGTATATGCATTTATATGTTTGAACGTTAATTGGTTTGCTGTTTGTGTGAATGCATGTGCTTAAAATTATTTAATTAAATCAGAAACGTTTTGTTATCTTTTAACGAATCCTATACATGCGACTACAAGCTTTTGCTTTTATCCGCTATGAGCACTTTTGCTTCTCAAGTTACGGAAGAATTGTTGCTTGCCTTAAATTAATGATGCCATACACTCATGCATGCATGCATATATCCAAATATCTACCGACATATGTTTGCTGTAGTCCCAACATAATTGCAGTATTGATTAACTGACAAAGCAAAAGACTTCCATACAATGTTTTTGATAAACTTAAGTAAGCTAAAGGAAGAATATTTTACTTTTGTCCACATATCAGTGAACAGTCTCTTAAGTGGAAATGGGAGAAGTTTACTTGACCAAAGTTGCAATTTTGAATTCCCAAATATCAGTTTGTTTTTACAACAGAGCAGACATTATATGTCGTAACAAAGCATCACATTACTCGGAGCAGAAACATATTTTGTCGAGATAGCGACTACGGCAGACAAAAGAAAAAAAAGAGAAGCAGAAAAAAGTTCAATCGTTTTAGCAAAGGTTATGACTGCAAACAAATTAAGGGATGTAGACCAAATATACGTAAATATGCCATATATGTTTTTGCTGTGAGCAGACCTTTGCGATGTGTTGACCCTTCAGGTACCTTCGACCAGAGCCGAGTACAATTTTCTAACGTGTTTTCTATTAATTGTGAACATTTCTAAAATTTTATAACTGTCCTTCTTTATTATTCTGTATACATATCGCCGAGAGAATATTATATATTCGCATTGTTATAACGTTTGCAACACTCTGAAGACACTTTCAGAGAAAATGTAAAGTATATATTTTCTCCATTAGTTTGAAAACTGTGGAAGCTCTTGCAAGTAGTATACTATTGAAAATGGGACAAATGGATGAACTGACTCGCTTACAGCAGAATACAAACTGAAAATCCCTGTGTTTTCAAGAGCAAAGAATGACCTTGACCTTTTTGCTTATTACCAACAAACTGTCTTACAACAGACACAAAAATTCACATTTCCAGATGTATGTTATGAATGACCCACTACACGTGCACGTATAAAAAACCGGTAATTTTCCTATTTTTTGACTCTTGTTTCTTTAATATTACGAGTGGGGGAAGCAAAAAGTCCAATCTCGGTAGAACATACTTTTTATACTTATTATTATCTAGCTTCAAAGCATCATGTGTACCATGCCTGTACGGTTAGTAACATTGATAAATACACATCTGGTCCTATCTGCAATACGCTTTTCCTTTATCAGCCGACATTTTGGTGTAGATTTTATTGTTTGCCCGCGCCCCTGTTTAAAAATTCACTCATAATCACGTTCCTATGAGAGAAAAAATCGCAGCTTACTGTTTATAGTGAATGTTGATATCAAAAATTCTGCACAAACGAGAAATATTTTCCGAACAACTATCATCGGGAAAACAATATAGAATATAGAATATTCTTCATAACATCACTGATACTGCATTGAGCAGTGTTACAAGGGTAAGGGTCTATCTAATGTAAGTATATTCTTTTGTAGTGAGCGGAAGAACTTATTTTATTACCTAAATAGATCCGGAAAAAATCCCGCTCGTATTTTTCTCAACATCGTTAAGCGACAACAAATTGCAGAAGAAAACCGTTTTCTCAAAACGCTGCTATTACATTTTGGAAGTACACACATTCCTTTCTTTACATGCTATTTGTTCTATATGTTTTCGATTTTATACAATTTTTAAAGGCAACATTTTTAAAAGAGAACAAATCCTTGAAAGCACTGACGCTGACTTGACATCTTCTTCTCTCTAATTCGTTTTAATTAATTGTTCTTGGAACGTTCATGTTATACGTACGCTATGATGGTCGCAAAGATCATATGACACAATGAAAGTTCACGCTCAGGAGAATATTTACAAAGATTACAGAGACGGGCAGACGACTCAGTTGAGATTTTAATTCTGATCAAGAATAAATATACTTTATGAAGTCTCTGAAGCTTCCTTCTGGACACTGCAAACGTTTTGACAAACTAAATAAGGCCTTTCATCCTTTGATGTTGGGCATAAAAATGAAGTCTAAATTAACGCAATTGTTGCTTTTCTCTTTTGAATCATTAAAACGATACTCTAACGTTTTATGAAATATTTAACTTTTATTTTATTTCCAATAATTCACAATTCAATAACATCAACTTTATATTTCAATATGTTATGTTATGTGGAATGTACCTACCGTGTAAAATAGGGGTTTGGTATATTATGTATAGCTATATATACCTACTTAGATAACGTTAAAAATTAACATTAAATTTGGAATTCCTTCAGTGGTTGTGCGTATATTGCAAATCACCATCGGCGGTGTTTCTGCTTATAACAAATACCGTTAAATAGTAAAAGTAAAGCAAGTAAGGGTAATGTCGCCGCGACAGACTCTATATGACTTCAGCGAATATAATTATTCATGCATTTTCGTTATTGAATTATATTTTCATGCAAAGCATTTTTTATCCAAGTTCGGTGCCGTTAATATTTATAGAAATTTTTTGTTGCATCTTCTTCTTGAGGATCCGTATATGGGAGACGGTCCAAAAAATTGCCTTACAATGTGGAGAGCACTTCAATTACTAAAATTATTCTTCTTGAGCCAAATCCGGTCAGTGTATTAAATTTCGTTAAAATATCTCAAAAATTGCGGACAGACAAGTCTTAAAGCATTTCGGAAAATAATTCTGAATCGATTGTAAAAATAATACTTGAACCAATCTTATGTTATATGCATCCGCGCAACCCTATGTATGTACTTTGTGCCGTAGGTAGCGTGTAGAGTATGGCAAAAACAAAATTAAGAAATATTTTCAAAAAATTGCCAGTGAAATATTACCTGAAAAAAGAATTTAAAATTCTCTACATATTTTGTTGATTTGCGTCAACTCAAGTTTTGTTAGTGGAAATTCCTCTAGCAAATAATCGCATACAAACAAATGTTTTTTCTTAAAAGAGATAAAAGGAACAATTGCAGTTTAGGTAGAAAACGAGAGGGGATAAGTACGAGAACATTTTCATAATGCATTTAGTAGAAGTCTGCAATCGTTGTGAATCGCAACTAAAGCGCTTGTTTCATTTATGAAAAGCATTTCTTTTCAATATTTTATTCTACTTCTATGTGTATGTGTGAATATAATAATAATTCAACAAGTGAGGTAAATAACTCTACAGAAATTGTGCCCTTTTAACCGTTCGTTCTTGTGAAACGTAATAAAGTCTTTTGTCTTTGTGATAAGCGCCTAAAAGGAATCCATTTTCAACAAACTTATCTCCAATAGCTACAGGAAGGATCTCGCAATACTTCTGATGCGCATGTGTTCGAAAAATAAGGCAAGGAAGTAACATCTACGTTTGAAAATGGAACTATGGCTACCTGAGAATCATACCATCGCATTGTAAAACATAGGCTTACGTAAGTAAAAGTCAGTTTTAAGTTCTCTGCAGTAGAAAAAAAAAATCCGTTAATATCTTAGGCATTTCTGTTGTCCACAACAGTTATGGAGCTGTTAATTAGCACCAATGTAAATACTCGCTCTTTCCCAGCCATTATTTGTATGATCCAGAATTGTTATTAAACTGTAACACTGTATGAAACTTTTGCAAAGCAAAATCATATAGATTTGAGTGATTTTCAGCAGGTGTGGACTATGGTGTAAACGCTTGTAAAATCTGACATCATTCTCTGGGGCAATTTCTATTTTTAAAATAACTGAGCAGCAGAAATGGCTCACATCATTTAACTTGGTCGCCAATAGCAATTTATTCTTTTTCCCGACACAATTGAAAATTTCAAAATTCTTTTCAAAGGTTTTGCTTTCCACCGTGTTTAGATGGAAATATCCTTACATTAAACTTAATTTTTGCTTTACTGAAAGCGATTTGTTTGCTTAGGGCGGATGGGGTTTTATTGCTTTACCAGTATTTTTACCGGGCAACTTTTGCGACGACCATATTAATTGCACATCATTTCGAATATCATTTTATTTCGGTATTTAATATATTATAACGTACGTAACTCTTTTAAATGCTTGATAGTTTTACTTCATTTACTCCTTGTTGCACGAATATGTGGGAAAAATTCCTTAGAAAATTTAAAGGCCATCGGGCATTGCACTTTTTTAGAAACTATAGGAAAAGCGAACCGGCAGACCTCTTACGCAAATATGCGCGAACGATAAATACTTTAACGTTAGTATAAAATGAAATATCGATAAGTTGCTTATTGAAGCTGCTATCACTTATATAACATTGACAATCAATTGGACCTGTAGGTAAATCAATACTTGGGAACTCATTATCAAAGTTATCATTAAAATGCTTCCGATCATTTGCTTCTAACCTTTATATGTTATTAAGATGATCAGTTTTGAATATGCGTGAAATGCATTTCGAAGATTCTGATGTAAGGCGGATTAAATCCAATTTATATATATATACATGGAATATTTATTTCACATACATATTCAATTCATATTGATTCATATTGATTTCATATTGATGTATTTGATATTACAACCAGAATCCAAGAGTTTGTAGAACAGGCTTCGACTAAACGCATAAGGAGACGTTTGAAAGCATGTTGAAAAGAAGTGTTGGCATTATATAGAATTGAAATGCATATGAGGGAAATAACATAACAACATACATAGGCCAGTTTGCAATTGTTTGAATAATAAACAATAGCAAAAAAAAAAAATCAACCACACACAAACAAATGATATTAGAAGATCAAACCATTTGCTGCTTTCTTTTCAAACCATACGTCTACCTTATGTCATACGCATTGTGATTCAAGGGAAATAACCAGTTAGTTTATAATTTTGCCGTCGAAGAAGCGGTATATCCACACACACACACTAACTACCTTCTTCGGCGCCAAATGTTTTCATTTAAGTTAGCGTAAGGGACAAAAATATGAAAAAATGTCGGGATATTTTATTCAAAATATAAAATGCGAATATACGAGGGACTTTAGGCATGCCTTTTGGCAAGTAGAGATGAAGTATTAGTTAACGGCAATGTATGTTCTTGCTCTTTCATATCCATTGATTATAGGATTAACAATGCTGTTAAACTGTACCGAACTTTTACAAGGCAAAAGCATACAGTTTTGAGCGTTTTTAAGTGTATATGAACTATGATGGGAATTATTGATATGCTTCCGAATGCTTTCTTCAGTTGCTATTATCTTGTTTAGCCTTTCGCTTATGTGGTATAATTGAAGCGCTTGCTCAACGCAACAATTACTTAGGCTCATTCGCGTCATTTGGAAATGCATTGATCGAGTTTATATTTACTCTTTCGACCTCTTCTGTAGACTTTCAGATTTGTTTAGGTTTTGTGATGAATAAAAGTGTTTTTCTTTTATAAAAATGAATGATCAAAGTTTTTCTTATAGAAATGGTAATTTCCTACGTTTTTGGTGGGACATTTTAGGTCTTAGTAATTCAAAGTCTATCATGAAGGAAATTATCTCCTTTGTAACAGTCACATGCAGTTCTATTTCTATTCTATTTCTTGTTCTATTTTTTTTAACATATATATATGTATATTTTTTTTTTTTTTTTTTAGTATTTTGCTTAGGCTTCACCCTGAATACATCCATGTACACCAAAAAAACACTTTTCATATTTTAGAATAGAACAATTTGTCGTAAAATTTCTTTACACGTTTACCATAAAAAGATATGCGCAGGCATAGCCAACATGAAACTCAAACACGGCAATAAAACTTTTTGTAAATTTCGAATGTAAAGATTACTATTTTTTTGGCCAGATGTATTATATTTAGATTTGACTTTAGTCGATTATTATTATTTTTCGTGTGTTTGATAACTTTTGAGTACCCAAACTTTGAATTTATTCTCAACGAAGAAATAATATTTTTTTGATGGGACCGGCAAATACTAGTACGATTTCATTGCCGCCTGCAAAATTTGTAAACCGTATATCTAGCTCTTCGTTAAAAGACATTGCTATTCTTTCCTTCACATGGTTCTTCTTCAATTTTTTTCGCGTATAATCTGTTACTACTCAAATTTTTACACCATATTTGCGGTGTGCGCAAGCTTAAGAAGAAAAATATAGTAAGAGTTCTTGCGCATAATTTATCTAGAATTTGCGGTGAACAATTTTCTGGACCCGTTACTTTTATAAAAGATCACCTCTCCATCGTATTATTCTATTATTGTTGTATTAAGTAATTTTTTGACATAATAATCT
>NW_023998416.1:28682534-28781240 GCF_014805625.2 Glossina fuscipes | reverse complement strand
ATCATCATTCCCGCAGTGGACTGATGCTCGTTTCCCCCGATAATAACGATGATGGGGGCAATGAAGATGATATTATATTGTTCTTTGGTTCCATTTTAAATTTTTTTATTTTAAGTAATTAAACTCTCACTAACCGATTTGGTGATTTTAGTATTTTTAAAAATATTTAAACAGAAAACTGCTTATATAGGATAGAAACGTTGGTGAGCTTACCTTCAAGCATTATCAGTAAAATTCCATCTGTCTTGTATTTTTTTCTAATAGAGTCATGTCTTTTTGCTAATATGGAGCATATGGTTCTTTTTCCAATCAGAGAAGTTTGAAGAAACTAATCAAAGTTCAGGTTATAACCTATTCTTATAGATTAAAAGCGGTTCACATTCTTTTCACTGATTTATTTAATTCTTCATTTTATGAACTCCTCCAAATTAATTTCAGAAATTTCACCCTTGAAACTATCAGTTAAAAATAGATATTAATCCGTTGTAGCTGCGGATGTATTAATCTTTAAAAGTTCGTTGTCGAAACCATCATTGAAATAGTGGTCATAGTTTTTAGTTGGAATATACTGTAATCGAGGTTTGATATTGTATGATGTGTTTAGATTATCTGTTTAAGCCCTAAGCTGGTCGGCTGCAGTACGCCAAGTCTATCCGTCTTTTATAATGCCAAAGTGTCTCGGCATAAGACGGTCACTAATCTTAATGGTTCAGGCAGTTTGAATGCCTAGTGCTATTAGCGACTAAAACGCTTGGTTGAATTGCTTGATGAGAACTGCTTTTCTTTATTTTCTTAGGCACTATTTATCCTAAATTTTTACACTAAATTATTCTTATCTTATTCTAAACAGGATTGTAATTGCTTACTACATTATCCTTATCACACACTAGATTATTCTTATATAAACAGAATTATCACTGTTTACATGCGAAGTGAAGTGTGACATTTTATTTTATCAAAAGGGTAATGCTGAAGTGGCATAATTTTGTCACACTTCAAGTGGATGCATACGATAGTATGCGATCACACTACAATACTTGAGATAGTTAGCTATACTTGATTGTTGCATTATTCTCATCTTAAGGCATTTCAACAAAACTCACTTTTCTTGATAAGCAGTTTTAATGTTATTACGACTGTCAATTCCTCACAATATGTCCTATTGGGAATACTAATGGTTCCTCTAAATTCAGAAGGATATTTCAATGAAGGAAAGCTCTAATAATAAGCGGCGGAAAAGATTATAAAAGTTTTCTATATTCACTCTTTCGCAGATTGTTTGTAATGCTTGTCGTTTCTTGCATCAGGGAAATCTCAAAATTTACCAACCCTATCAAATGTTAATTGTACCGGTATTTAATGTGTTTTCAATAAACTACCTTTCACTGATATGATCGATTAAAAGTACTTTAAAAACGAACGTTTAAATATTGAAAATAACAGCTTCTGTTGGCCAATTAAAAGTGAAAGTTAAAATACACAAAAAAAAGATTAAATATAAAAGAACACAAAAACATTCCAAATTTTACAGTTATTAACAGAGATTACCATGATAAGATTTTCAATATTTAGTGTTATCATGTTACCTACAAGTACGTCAATGTATAAGAAATAAAAGATAATTTCACTGACCAACAAAAACTTGAAAAAACGTATTAATGTCTGATTAACTTTTTTCGTAGGTACGCAGACGCCGCAGGCTATAGAAGAATAATCGTTAGCGGGTTAATTGGTGAAAACTAATTAGTGACTAACCTTGGCATTTAGGAGAAAAGAAAAATTCGCTTTCTACAAAACTGCTTAATACTTTAATACGCGCATAGTGCCGCTGATTTTTGCATTAACAAAAGACATTCATTAAAAATGTTTAGAAGACATGAATTTGCGTTTTGTCAATTGTCAGTCGCACGTTTTCGAACGAATAACGTCCCTTTTCGGCGCTGATCTACGGTCATTGTTTTGTCATGTCTTGAACAATGCGTACTGCGACCTAAAAAGATCTGTTGTGCTCGCTCGTTGCCCTAGTCCTTCAGCTTTAGGATCTTTGTGAATTCCACCACTTCCTTAAGCTCGCACCACCCCACTGTGTTCACCAAACACATGATCCAGTAAATAACCGACCATTTGCAGAGGTCATGATGGAAAGTTTCCTCGCCTCGATATCAATTTTTTTCAAGTTGTAACTAAGTGAGTCATGACCCATGTAGAAGCGCGTTACGAGACGCCGATATATACGGTGTTGTTAGTCAGACTTTTGAGTGACCATAGCTTTTTTTAAATAACACAATTAGGTGAACAAAGAGTTCACTAAGGTTTTGTTTCGAACAACCTTTCTTGTGAATCATCGCTGATAATGATGACGAAGACTAAACTGAAATTGAATTTACTTTTCATCCGTTTGGTGATTTTTTGTGAAAGGAAACAAATTAAAATATTATGATATTATAATAGTTGGGTAAGGTTGACTATTAAGCGCACTGTACCATTTCACGACTACAATCCCAAGTTAAGCGTTTAACAAAAATTTAAAAAAGAAAGAAATGACCAAAAAAATTTCAAAAAACGGCTTTGAATTTCAATGGGCGCTTGTAAAAAAAGTGAACTTAATTTTCTTTAGCAAAAAATTTTGTTGTTTTCCGCCCAGTTACATGATAAAATTCCAAAAATTTGATATAGCTGTCATATGAAGTTTTATGAAAAGAGTTATAAAAAAGAAAGACTGAGAGCATGAACTCATTCTATCCAAATTTTGCAGATTCATATCGTATCATAAATTATGAAAGTACTACGCTGTAAGCTATTCTAGAGTTAAACACACACATGCACTTATTACTAACTCTATTATCTAAGTTATTCTAAGTTATGCACATCCATGTACATATAATAAATAACATCACAAGAAGCGCGTGCAACAAAGTTGTTCAATGCTTCTATTTAAAACCTGGGCGAGAATATTGAAGAGACGCCAACAAATGTAAAAGAGAACTGTTACATTGGAGTTTACTTTAACACACTCTACAAAAAATCCATCAACAGCTTGCATGGGTGGAGACGTAAATGTGATTTCTGGATATAGCGGGAATGCTCTTTTGTAGTCGTATTACGAGATGGATGTATCGCCAACTATCCTATTAATAATCAATGTCCATAAGGGGCGTAAACGTGTTTGAACGGTGCTTAAGTTTGTTCTTCAATTTCGATTCCATCAACTCTCCAGAATGGCAGACATGGCGTGCCGTCTGGAATGTTATATAACTTAGCAAATGATGGCTGCAGCCTTAATAATAAAAGGTACAATATCCGATATCAATCCAAAGAGCCGACTTGAATCCAATTTTAAATGAAAATGAAGAAAGTTTTTTAATCACTGCTGATGCTGACATGAAACAGCAACATCGGCAACCGAAAATAACTCCGAAAATAACTGCTGCTGCGAACAAGGCGGAAGCTATGAACGTGGCTTTGAGGTATTTCGCGATCATCGATGAGAGATAATTTACTAAGGAGACTATGGTTATGCGGAGCACTTATCGCGTAATGTAGCTTTAGAGTGCTTGCACCACAATATTATAAATCTTTTAGATGAGAATATTACTTGCTCATCGCGAATAATGGCTTGTCGCATCTAGGCTGGGGAGTAACAGAACGGAACAGCGGAAAGCCTAGTCATGTAAATTCCATTTATTTTATAAAGACGCCACAGTCATCATCATTAGTGCTGACAAGTCGGTCGTGTGGACCTCGTCAACGTTATGAGTGCTGTGAACAACCATCACGTTAACACCAAATATCAACTTCATGGCGTCAGGTGGCGTATTTACTCTATTGCATTCTGGCTCTATTGCCATATGCTTATTTGGTCGAACTACCACCTGCTCAGCCAAATCTCAACCTACCGACACCATTCAAATATGGCAGCCAAGCGAAATGTTATGCAATAGGAATAAGTGCGTGGCGGAAGTCCTGCGTGGTTTAAATGAGAACTTATCGAATAGTGTGAACTTTTACGCATCATGCAGTTAAAGTTCGTATGCCCATTTAAGCGTAATTTCGCCAACTGGCAACACTGGGCGCTTTTTTTAGAGGAAGTCAATGCATGCAAAAGCCGCAGACGCAGAAACAGAGTAACGACAAATGTAGTGCAATATTGCAGACAACGCAATAACGGAATCAATTGTCAGGAGGACGCAACACAGAAAGTAACGCAGAATTCAGTTCGCAATGGCAATTTCCTATTATACTTAAAACAATTTCATTCTTACATAATTCGGGCAAAATATCTGCGTGATACAAATTGACTTTCCTTCAGATAATTCTTTTAGCTGAAATAATGCCCTAAGACACAGTCGGTCTCTGTGACCAAACAACGTTTTTATATTCCAAACTCTGCATGAAGATAACATTATTTGGATTTTGATATTGATAAGCTGTTTCCTCGTTTAAATTGGGGGAGTGAAGTGAAATATATGGCATAACTCGGACTTGATTTAGAAGAGCGTACAAGTCTCCTTTAAAAAGATTGTCGTAACCGCATAGCTATCAAATCACGAAATAGATTTTCAGTAGTATCTGACAACATTTGGCAGCATTATCTGACATTTTATTCGTACACTTGATCGTATTATAATTAAAATGTAGCGAATTTTTTATCGTATTAATATAATCAATCTAATGCCATAAAAATATGTAAACATAACGAAAAGTTCAGTCCAACAGAATCATAGAAATTGATTTCAATCTTTATTTTAATACATGCACTCGAAAATGTCGATAATCATATCAGTCAATTTATATTAAAACTTGACTATATATAAGACCACACTATACTATATTTACTGTAATGTATAAAGTAAACCATATGTACTGTATAATATGTAAAAAGTAAACCTAAGGTATTCAGCAATGAATATAATATCTACCATGTCCTTTACGCCTCGTTGGCAAATAAGCTTAATTGAGCAACAAAACAAAATGTGAGCATTATAATCACAATTACCTGTGCATTTGATTTCTGTCTTTCGTAAACAAAATTCTCTTTAAATTATTCTTCATTTTTATTCTTTAAGTTTAACGGAACCCAAAATAGAATACGTTTTTCGTTTATTTCTCTTTGTAACGTACATATCGTTACATTCTATTTACAGTCTTCATGCTGTCGTTGGGGTGTACACAACCAACTTCAGCGTGTTACTCAATTGAAATAAAGAAATAAAGAAAAGAGTCAAACATAACCTAGAAAGCAAAAAATTGAAAAAATCTTAGTAAAAAAGCATCAATATTTCATCATCACGTGAAATTTTGAATATCATCAATGGATTTCTATAAAGTTACTAGATCATGAATCTAAATTTAAGTTAAAAGGTCCAATCCATGTCAAATACAAACAAAAAAAAAAAAAATTCTATTTATTATTATTTTTTTTTCTTTTCTTTAATTTAATTTAATTTTGGTTATTGTTTCAAGATATCTTTTGTTTCATAAATTTTTTTTCATTGCTCCTTTCTCTAGCTAAAAAAAACTGTTGACTCAAACAAAAAAGAAAGAAAGAAAGACAAAAAAAAATAAAGGCAAAAAAAAAAATAAAGGCAATTAAAATACAGACAAAAAAATAAAAGCAAGAAAAAAAAAAAAAGGTGCAAAAAAAATAAAGGCAAAAAAAAAATAATGTAAAAAAATAAATCCAAAAAAATTAAAGACAAAGAAAAAAAGCAAAGGAAAAATAATTCCATAAATGCTTTCTTTAAACAATTCTAAATGTTAAATTTCCTATTTAAGATCAATCAATTGGTACAATAAGGTACAAAAAGAGAAAAAAGAGATACGAAACGTATTGTACCTTACACATTACACATTGTATTTACATACAAACGTTTTATACAAATATTTCTTAATATGATTTTAAAAACTTTACAAATTAATTTGTTCACTCACAATATTTCAATTTTGTTTATTCAATATTTTCGTATAAAATATGAATCTGCAAAATTTATATATACTGGAAGCGCGCCCTTCCACATAAATTTTCAAAACATAAGTCTTCATATGATAACACATTCTAATCTGCACAGTCACTGTGTACCTCTATTATCATTTTCTTCTCTCAAAACTTTCATAACAATTTTATTAACTTGGGAATTGGTCTGTGAAAATAGATTATAAAAAAACTTATTTGATGACCGAATGCAAAAACTATGCTTTCTTACCAGCGTGGACATCGATCTTAAGAGCTACATAAGAACTAAAATTTGAGACTGTAATTTTCCTTCCATGCATGTGCTTAGATTTGAATTAATTAAAATCTCGATGCCTGCAGATTTAAAATAGCTTCTTCTTGCTATTGGCTAGGACGACCTTGGAACAGAATAACCAATCAACAATATATTCCAAAATGATAGGAAATGAAAATTTCTAATTTCATCGTTACGTGAGCAAAGTCGTGATGTTTACTGATATCCAAAATAAAATCGGCGTTAGTTATTATGTATCATTCATTATTCTCAGCAGATGTCACCAAAGTAGCTTTAGCGCATTTAACTATTAAAAGGTATTGTAATTGAGCTAACATTGAAGATAGCAAAGGAACACTATCTTAATGGGAAATTTCACAAGGGTTACTAATAAAAAAATAAATGTCTTTGAATAATTAATTTAATTTGTATATACTCTTGGACTTAAATTATTTCATTTTCTTTTTTCTTGATTAATTTTTTTTTTTTGCAATTTTTTGCTTCGTTACTTATTTTACGTTCGTTACGCTTCTTACGCTAGTGTTGGAATCCTATTATCTAAAATACATCGCCTATCCTTCACGTAATCTAAATCTTCTTTTTTTGGGAAGTCTCTGCGTATAATCCACGAGATGCGTTTCTTATAACGCTCTGCCCATCAAAAAACGATTTCCTATGTATAATGAAGTGCTTGTAATCACTGTATTTTAATTTGTCAGTTATACATTTATTCGCTCCTTTGACTTTTTTGACTTCTTTCTCTTTATTATTAGCATCATTAACTATGTATACGTACACTCTGACATTTAAACTCGAAAACTTTATCATGATCCTTCCAACATTCTCATCTTTCATCAAACCTAATACCTTTTTGTTATTAGAAACGATATTGTGAATATTGCCGGGGATATAATCAGTTGTCCCACACTTGTGATGATTTTTTAAAATTGTTTTATTACCACCAAGTTCTATTATAAATAAATCCGTACCTGAATATATGGCCTTGCTTCTTCTTTGCTTCTGACTGACTTAAAAATTGTAATAAAAAACGTTTTACAGTTCCAGCGGAAGGGAAGTTTTTAGGGCAACCCCCAACCATGTAACTAATTTGTATCCCTATTGGACAAATACTTTTTGAACCGGCTTTTATTATAATTTTTTCCAAACTTACTTATTAACTCCGGCTACCTCTTGATACACTGAGTAAAGCCACGTCTAGTACGAATTTTTAATTGGTAAATAAAACTCTTTGTTACACAGTATAACCGACAAATTAGGCCCTAATTGCGTAATAAATAAATGAATATCGTACCTACTTAAATTATGAAAAATAACGGAAAGTAGGCTAGCCTAAGTTGAAAAGATTTCCTCCATTCTCTGTTGATGAACCCCACAAATTCCTCGGTAAAGTAAGTGAAATACTTATCTTTACTTCCTAATTGCTTCCTCGCAAGCGTAATATTTCTTCTATGTTGGTGGTTTACGTTGTGATAACTTAATAATTCATCAATTCGTTCGTAGATGACATTAGTGAATTTAATTTACTTACTTAGCAGTGGCGTTTTTTCTAAAGAAGTAATCCTTGAAAATTGCAGAGGACGCATATAAAGTTTTCAATTAGTCTCAGAGTAGTTGCGTTTTTTGTATATCGCTTCCTGAAACCCTCCGTCTGCTTGCTAGATCAATCATTCATTTTAATGATCTTGCTTCTTATTCTCCTATAGACGCTCTCGGACTTAACTTTATCTAAATTGTTAACACCGAATTTATTTAAAAAATTTACCCGAGCTTACTTTGGTAGAATATTTCAATAAACAGAGAAATTAAAAGGCTCAGAGCAGTCTCTCTCTGCACATTCGATGAGTATTTTTAGAAAGATTTGACTGCTCGATGATAACATTGTTTAACTCTTCGTGACCAACTGTCTCGGGCAGTTTTACTTCCCTATTTATGGACCTTTCTCCTTTTATTTATGAAGGAAAACCAGCTAATTAAAAAGTATATTACTTTTATCCTTATTTTCCGAACGCCCTAAATGTGCCTTGTGTTCCAACATCCGTTTTCCTTGAATTAGAATTGGCTTGCACAAACTATTTCGTTTACCGAAGAAGGTTGTGGCGGACACACTGTTAATTTAGTGGGGAGAAGTTTTCAATATCAATTTTAAAGTATTTATTCGTTAACTTCTCTAAGGTCTTATCGAAATCTTTGGGGTAAAAGTATATCTAACATATCTTATTAATGGGTTTTTTCTTTAAATTTTCATCATATTATCATTTTTTACATTCAGCAAATCATGCTTTTCCGTTCTTGTTATATCCATATATTATTTACTTTGCTATTCTCTATTGTTTTAAATTTACTAAATAATTCCGGTAAAATTGCCTCTTCATTACCTACCGGATCAATATTAATAAAAGTTTGAGAAGAGATAATGCAAATGTAAAATGCCTATTGTGGAGAATAGGTACAAATATTATTTTGTATTAGAGCAAGACTTGTTTAAATTTTTCGTTGACATCAGAGTTGTCGCCGAAAAATATTAACGCTTCTCCCATACACTGTTAATTTTATTATCATATATAATATTATGTGCATACAGTTCCAACACATTATTATATAGCTCTTGTTTATTTTGCGCGCATAATAAATCATTTAACTCCACATGTGTCAAAAATGGCCGTTTCTCACTGGTGTATATTGTTTCAAATTTATAATTATATTTCCCCACAATAAGTCGTTTTGATTTTAAAAATCGATTTACTTTAGGAAGGCATTTGTCGATGTGTATTTCTTGAATATTTTCTGCGATAGCATGCAGTGAAGATGTTTTACGTTCTTAATTTTTCTTGGGATAAGTTTCCACTTGTCTTCGAGTAATATCTTTTTCTATTATTATTATATATTAATGCTAAGAAACGACCCAAAAAAATTCTCGCTCTCATATACTCTTATTTTCTATGCTTAAACAAAATATCGCTAAATATACTCATACACTTCTCTAAAAAACAATATAATATGAGAGCATGCATTTCATAATAACAATTTATATACATATACAACTTCTAAAAACTTAAAACTTTATGCGTAAGCGAAATATTTTTTCAATAAAATATCCGCGAAATTCGGATTATAAAAAGGATTTATAATTTTATGAGAAAATTTATTAATGGCTATTTCATTTTTTACTTGAGTGTATATGTCGTTACCTTTTTCGTAAAAATCATTTTGAGAATATGTTGAATGTTTTATACAAAATCTAGTTTTGCTGTTGGTGTCATAGTTGTCACCGAAAGAAAAAGAAGAGATTCCCTCATCGCAGCCCATTAAAAGGTTGTTTTTCAACGTATTAAGGTGGCATTTTGTGTATTTATTTTCATATTCGCTACAGAGTACAATCAAAAAACTTGTAACCCATTGGAAGAACCGTTCTATATTAGAACAATACATTGCGGTTATCATTTGCCGCTTTATGAACTTGTGTTCAGATTCATTAAAATGATTTTCTGCATCCTTATACAGAATCCTGATAATATGATTTGTACATAACTGTAATATAAGAAAGGACGGTTTGCCTAGTTTCTGGTCTAAGTTTTTGAAGCAAGCATTAATATATAATGGCAATTCCATATTACAAAAAACCCATAAGATGGCAGTTATTAAAGCCATACTCCAATCGGATATAATTCGTTGACAAATTGGCCAACGTAAATTATTATCCTTACAAAATGTTTTCACATATATTAAAAATCTTTCTATATCTGTGGAAAAATGCCTACTTAAAAACGACTCGCACAAAGGGAAGAGAATTCCTGTTTCATTCTCTTCTCTTTGTATGTGCGCTATTATAGAGTACATGAAAATCCTTTTAGAATTAAATGAAATTTTCTTTATAACATTCCCTGTTGCATCCATAAAAAGTGTATGCGGATTTAATTTTTGAATTAATGTAAGTTGGCTAAGGGAAAATAAATAAATTTCCAAAGGATAACTTATTTTTTGGATATAATCGGACCAATTTTTATCTTGCAGCATTAAGTAGAGGTCTATGAAAGGATCGGAATGTCTGGCCTTCTCATTTTTGGCTTCCGATCTTATTTTTCGAATTACTTGTGAAGATGGGACCGCGACTTGTCCCACTTGTCTTAACTCTTTACTTTGTTTGCACAAGTATACATCCCTCCACTTAGCTGCCTTTTGATCTTTTAATGTCATTTTTGCGATGTTTCGCTGTTTACCACGGACTTGCGGAATTTTGTATTCTAATACCGAATGTGTAACATTTTCGCAATTCGAAAACACATCAAATTGATGCAACAGGGGCTTATAAACGATTTTATATTTCTTACACCCGTTATAAAAATATATGCATTTAGCATAGATACACAATTTAAAATTGGTGGAATTCCAATTATGGCTAGTATAAGTAATGGAGCAGACATTATTGACTAATGCGAATTTGCGCCTAATTAAGTCCTTGGCGTATACGATGAACTGCTTGTGTCCAGAAAATGCTGGTTCATTAAGAAAATTCTCCTGCATGAAAACGGTTTCATACCTTGTAAATGTTACCGTACCTTAGTGGTATTTGAAGGTGTTTCGCTGTAACGATGAACGTAATGTCCCCAAAATCACCTTCTTGTTTGGTGTTTTTGATGTTTTGATTTTGTCGCATATCAGGTTATATCCCTAGTCTCTGTACAGTAGTTTATTCTAGTGCTGCTTTTTTCCAAGTCTTCAGAATGCTTTGCCGACGTCAATATGCAACTGTCGCCCAATGAAATGCTTCGCTGACTTTCACTGTGCTTGTCTTCCTCCAGATCCAAAGGGGTGCACTAGAAATTGGCTTTCAAATTCATCTCCGCATCTACATATCCGCTGTCCATAGTCGCTTTCCCACAAACTTCAGAGTACACTGTATGTATTTTCTCTCTTCTTCTCTATCAATTTGATCATCGCTATAGCAATAACGGCCTTTATTTTCATTTCTTTATGCACAAACATACGAAAGAGTATGTTTGCAATGAGAATGAAACATATTCCGAATGCCTAATATTGTTGCGAAATATTGTTGCGAAACATTATTCCGGAGCATGATAATGAGTATGATAATTTTTAACGTTTACAAACAAGATGTAAGAGCAGTTATCTTAAACCGTGAAGTTATATTTAAATTTAACTAGCAAAGACAAAAATTAACAATTTTTGCTTGGACTGCTCATTGATCAAGGATTCACGTCATATTAGTTCCATTTGCTCGCGTCACTTGGTTTGGTCAGTTAAGTAAACTTTCACTTTTTCAGCCTTGTATTTGATATAGTAAAAAGACCTTTTTATACTAAGTTTTAATTAATTAAGATGAAGTCGTAATTTTTTATAATATTTTGAAGAAAATCCCATAAAGGTCCTACTTTAACTAAAGTTTGCTATAAATATCTCCGACACTCCGTTTAATAAAGCTCTGTTAACATTTCTTGGTATGTGCCTTTGCTAGTTAAATTTAAATATAACTTCACACCCTTAAATGCGTTATTCTCCGCCCATTTACATGACAAAATCCCAAAATTAAATTTGGTTGTCGTTTGAAGGCTTATAAAAAGGATTATAAAAAAGAAGGACTGAGAGCATGAGCTCATTCCATCCAAATTTTGCAGACTCATATCATATGATAAATTATGAAAATACTACGCTGTAAGCTATTCTAGAATCAAACACACACATGCACTTACTACTAACTCTATTATCTAAGTTATTCTAAGTTATGCACATTCATGTACATATAATAAATAACAGCACAAGAAGCGCGTGCGTCAAAGTTGTGGAACATTATTGCAGTCATTGGCAAGCAAGAGCAATAGTTCTATTTAAAACTTTGGAGAAAATGGTGAAGAGACACCAATAAAAGTAAAATAAATTGATCTTTATATTGGAGCCTGCTTTAAAGCTCATCCCAAAGTATATCAACTGTAAGGTGAAACGTCTGCCGGTAAAAACATCGAAATGATTGCAACGGTCACGAAATGCGAAATCTGAAGTGCTAACAACTCTTACATAAGTAACAGCCCAGCGTGGCCAATTGACTTTGACAGCGTGACTTCATTTATGTAAGAACCCATGGACGTGGAAGTCCGAGGAAGTCATGCCATACAACACGCCTCCCCATCGTCCGGAATAGAGTGGTAAAAGGTAAGGTATATTTAGTGGGAAAGTTGGAATGTCCACTTAGTGTAATCTAACAAATTTGCGAAGAGTTGAATGCAAGTTTTTTTTTTTTAGATGAGACGTATAAAGTGAGGTGCCGCCTCTCCGGAATATGTCAGAAGAGACTTCTGCGACGTCTTCGAGGGTTCCATAGCACTGAACAAGTAAGTATGACACGTGTACCTTTTTTTTATAGAACTAAAAAAAATTTGAGCATTTAGGCAATAGTCATATTGGTTGCAAGTTCAGCACCTTCTAGATGGAAGGCGGATGAAGATGTCAAATATGTAATAATAATCATATCCAAAATGACGGATATAGTGGAAAGGAAACTTGAAACGGAAGACAAAGAGAAGGAGACATAGGAATAAAAACAGAAAAAAACGCTCACCAAATGACACCAGGATTTGGAAATGGAATTCCTCAACCATGTAAATAGGAGAATGAAGGAAACTTTTAATATGTCACGCCAAAGCGATATATAGCGGGGTTTTTTGAATTTTTTCGTCATAAATGCATCTTTTTTGTGTTTTTTACGTTTAATTTTTTATTTAGAAGCTTGCAGAGATAGTAAGTTTGAGATATATTTGTGTTATTAAATTGAATTTTGGTTAAAATGATTTTTCAAAATATCAATGAAATAGAAGGCACTTCTATTGGCGTTATTCGCGCAGAAGCATACAGAATCTTCTTGCTATGCGATTTTTTTCATTTCTTTCGACTTAGTTTCGAAAGTCGATTCTAAAACAAATTTTTCACTTTATTGATTTTTGCAATTTTTCATTAATATTTATACAAACAAATGCGACGCAATGTTACGTCACACTAAACGCAATCATTGTGTTCAGCATTTTAAGCTGTTAAACGTCTCGTTGTCTTCTTATAATATGCGGCCATTTTCATCTGTCCATTACTTTAGCAATGGTGAGGCGGAACTATTACATGGACTACCAAAGCTAGCTGAGGAAATATCCAACGACTGAGGAAAATATATTTCTAGATAATATAGCAAGCATAACTAAAAATGCGATGCATCTGAAATGTAAAAAATATAAATGCTATTAATACAACTAAGTAAAAATTTGCATTAATTTTTTTGATATATTGTTAGCTATTTCTATAATAAACAATCTGTATAATCTATTATATTCTATAGTAAATAAATATGAAAAAAATCTAGAAAAAGTTGTTTGGTTACTTTCTACATTTAGGTTGAGAGATTGAATGTGATTGAAACGGAACTCGTTTATTTATTTATTTGAACCCTTTGAGAAGAAACCATGAAATCACTATTACAAGGAAAGACACTTTAACTTGAGAATCAATACATTATTATCTTACAGCAAAAGGCACCACTTCAACGTCTACTTTATGTATTCTATTGGTTAGTGGAAGTGCTTGCTTATGAGAAAGCGAGTATAGTATTTTAAATTATGATATTTTAACCCTTTAAGATGATAAAGGCAGGAGCGCAAAAAAGACTTCTTTACATGACAAAGCAAAAGGCAACAACAACAATATATTTTATTTAAAAGGCATATATGTAATAAAGCAAGAAAAGTAAACAAAGGAACAGCGAAATGGTATTGCCATTCACGATTTCGTCTGAACACTGTCATTTCGAAACTTATACTAACTGATGCGCTGAATAACGTTATCGAAGGTATCCAGCATTGATATATTTTTTGTTTATGTTCATATTCTGTTGCAAGCAATCCCTTTTCTAGGAAAATTGATTGTTTTTATTGCTTGTTATAACTATGAGAATTATGTTTTCTTGTTTTGTTATTTTAAGCAGAAGGGGAAAGAGCAGCATTCGTTGTTATTCATTGCTTGTGTCTCGCAGTCTCTGATGAATACATTTGTTTTAAAAAGTAGAGAACATTAGGAATGCCTTAGTGTTGAGAGTTGCTTGAAGGGAACCGCATGTGCGTACCTGTGTGCGTATATGTGTGTGGTTTCTTTTTTGCTATGCGAGCCTTAGAAAGGAACCTTCTAAATATACTGCTGGTTCGTACCAGCAGCATGAACGATTTCCCATCCATGGCACTTATGTAGTAAAACTACTTCTTACACAAACTTCGTCGACCGCTTTCCGCCGCGAGACCACCGTTAGGTATTACTTTGCAGGGATTGGTTGCAGTTGAAGCTCTCCAAATAGTGGGACCTTAGCGAAACATTCTACTTGCATCCACTTCCTCTTCTATTCAACTGGTCTTCTCTTAGCCGCCTTATTTCGTGGAGCACATTGCTCGCTAAGTTTTTTACAGCCCCCATGCTTCAGGAATTTCGACCGTACACTCTTGTGTGTAATTTTTAGCCAAACCTGGAAGATCACGTGCTCCACATCTTCCACATATACACAGCTCAGGTATACTAGGGAGCTATCTTGGCCATGTTGGTGGAGATAGCTTCGGAAGCAGCCATGACTAGTTAACAACCGTGTGAAGTAATATCATGCTATTGAGCAAGAACGTCCACCTATCTTCCGTTGCAATCTTCCGTTGCGTGTGCCAACTGATCGTTGATGTCAAGAGCTTCTTTTTGAGGGCATCTTGATGGATCGCCACGATCGCTAGAACTGTCCGTTTCGAAATCGTTCCAAGGCGGGATAAGGCTAGTCACCTTCCTGTATGCAGCTGTAGCTCACGCTAGGTTTGCTCTTACAACAGTTCGAGGCCGTCTGATGTTTGGCGTAAAGGGTACTAAAGATTATGGAATCCCGGCCGATGTCGACCGATAAAACCCCTACCCTACATTTGTTCGCGGACGTTACAAAGTTTAGCTGGTTATCAATAATCACATCAAGGTACTTAAGTGTGGAAGAAGATCGGATGATGTCGCCACACATCCTCATGCACATAGTGTTGACGTTTTTTCAGGTTGTTAAGTGTGTGATTTTATGTTTAGCCTGGTCCCATGCCAGGTCCACATTTGCAATGATCCTGTTGGCTGTTTTCTCCATCTCTCTAACATGTTTAGCTCTAACAACGAAAGTAATGTCTATCGTTTCCGCTCTCGTACACCAACGTACGTCTTGAGAGGTAACTCCTATTCAGGTCGACCAAGTACACTGGGACACTCTCCAGACATGGCATCAGCAGCCATATTTGACAAAGATTATAAGTCTATCAAGGAAATACCTTATGCAAGAACTAAATGCAATTCAATTGTGAGCACAACAAGCACATTTAGGGCGTTCGGAAAATAAGGATATAAGTAATATACTTTTCATTTAGCAGGTTTTCCTTGATAAATAGAAGAAGAAAAGTCCATAAATAGGGAAAAAAAACTGCCCGAAAAGTTAAAAATGTTATCATCGAGCAGTCAAATCTGTCTAAAGAGCCTTTTTATTTCCCTGTGCCTTTCAATGTTACGAAAATTTTTATAGGAAATACTGGAAAATTTAATAAATTCAATAAAAATTATTCCTAGTTTATTGAGATTAGTTTTAATATTATTATTTTATAATAAAGTAGTTAACTCAAGAAATGAAGACGAGGCGATTTTCGGTTATAAAAGTAAAACCTTTGCTAGTATTATAGAGAAATTTCCTTTCGAAAACAAAGACATTAATCAACAAAAAAATAATTTTGCTTGTATACATACAATTAGAGCTGTTTCCAACTACATTTTTTTAAAATCTCTCAAGAGGAAAAGATATAAACGCGCACTTTCCCATGAAGAAATGGAAAATATTTTACCAAAGCAAGCTGGGCTAAATTTTTTAAATAAATTGGGTAATAACTGTTTGAAAGCCTAGAATTTACACGAAGTCAAATCGGAGAGCGTCTATAAGAGCATAAGAGACGAAATAATTAGAGTAAATGATTTATGTAGCGACGACGTGGAGGATTAGAGGAAGTGATATACAAACAACGCAATCGAGGGCAATCACTTTTTCCAATACCTTGCCGAACCGTGAGAAGTTTAGCTTTTTGGTTTAGTGTTCGTAATGAGAGAGTAATCCCCCGCAGAGAAGATAAATCTAAAAAAATTCCGCTCAACATTTGCCGAAAAAATGGGAAAGCATGGCGTAGAAAATTTTATTATTTGAGCCAGATTTCTTGAGAGTGTATCGGTGTGGCACATCTCATAGACTCCGCTGTAGATATATGTGTAGATAAAATCTTGTTGGAAACTGCAATGCCACCGTACGAGTGCCGAAGATAATATGCGGCGGGTATAGAAATTTCAGCAGGATTATGATCCAAAATATTCATCCAATTTAGTGAAAGCGTGGTGCCAACCTCAATCCTATTTCCCTATGTGCCTCTTGGGGAGTGTTGAGGTGAAGTTTCGTATAACATCGAAAGAGAATTGTGAAAAAATGTTGCAACAATATGGTATAATATTCCAATAGTGATCTGCTCTAAATTGATTTCATGTATGCCGGAAGGAATATCAGCTGTCCTTAAAGCGATGCTGATTATACCAACTATTGACTGCTTCAATGGATTTCTTTAAAAATGATTACTTTTAAGTACAAAATGTTACGTTCTGATCAAGTTTTTTCGGTTCACCTGATTTCTAAACTGACCTCTCGTAAACCTTTGTTTATTCTTAACAGTCTTCTAAAATCAGTTTTAAATATGTTCGAAATATTCGTAGTTAGTTAATAAATGCTTAAATATGTAATAAGAAGGAATCGGAAAAGAATATCCTCCATCCGTCCACCTGTGTATTGCGAAAATTGACACTTCCTTATCCACTTGATTCAAATTTATGTTCTGCAACGAGAACGCATGCGAGAAATATGCTTAGTAACTCTAAAACTCTTGTAAATTCAAAAATAAAATTATAATTTTTTTATTTTATAGTTACAAAAAATTCCTTTTAACTCTTTATTTTTGTTTAATAAAAATTGTATACAAATTTTTAGTTTACCACAATAATGAGGCCACACTCTATACACTAGAAAGGAAGTATTAATGTGTTTGCGCGATCATAAATAAATAAATACACTACATACCGTACAATTTTATTTAATATAAAAGAAAATAATTTATTTGAATGTACGATCTAAACAATTAATACTTTTCTTTTTTTTTTTTATTATTATATAATTGTTTATATCTCTCTTAAATACTACTACTTTTAAATTATATTTACTTCGTTATACATATATATATAAATATATATATATATATTGTCTCGAATTGCATACGTATAACACATACACGTATATTGCGAACATTTTATATTAGTTCACATTTTAATCGTGAAATGAAAATCGAGATTTTTTTTTTTTTATGTTAAGTGATTTTGTTTCCATTTTTTTTTTTAAATTATGTTCATATCAACGACTGTTTAAAAATTCAAACAGTGGCAATTCAAAATGTATGAATGCGAATGACCGGAAATATTCACAAATACATAAATTCATATTTCATTAATATCGCGTGAAGATGATAAAGACCTTATATATATTTTTACATTATATTATATTACATATAATGTGTTTAGAGGTGAAGGCTCTTATGAATGTTCATTCGTTACTTTTAGATAATATACTCTGTTTTGCGGCTGCATAGGCTCCCACCGACAACAACAAAGAGCGGAATCCGCAATTATTTAGCTACAAGTTATATATTAAAATTTATTTCAGACTTTAATATAAGAGTTAATATACTGTATAGAAATTGTACTGACCAAGTACTTCTACAGTCCAGACCGACTAACCCCTAGGGAAAGGACAACATCAACACTATCAGAAAAATATGATTTGATGAAAATCTTTTTAAAACTTTATTAGAAACCAAAGATGAACTCGAAGCTTCTTTGCAAGAAAAGGGAAAGATTATAAAAAAACTATCTAAGGTTAAGAAATCAATCGAAATAAAAATAAGAAATGAATCAATTATTCAGTTCGAAACTACTGATTTTTATAAAAAATGGGAAATATAAAAATTAAAAAAAAAAATGGTTGTCAACAGATACATATTTATATACACCCGCCATATGTATATATACAACCGACACCGAGGTCTACGCGGAAAGCTGTGTCGTGCAATTAAAGCGCCAAGGCCGATGCGTCTCTGTCTCAACGCATACCTATTACTCCTAGCAACAGCAGGATCGAAATATCAGACAACCGAGGCGTGATGGCACACATTTTACACAACAGATCACCATAGTATCAAGTATCTTAATTATGATGTTTATATTATTCTCTAATATAGGAGAAATCCTAAAGGGAGAAATAAGGAGCTAGAGATCGATATTTTATCAGATCGCATGAGTCAGTCTTGAGTTAAAATCATATATTATGGTAAAAACCGACGTAGTTGTTAAATTGGCAATAAAACCCACAAGTAGAGAAGCGAAAATCTTTTTTTATTCACAATGTTTCCAATTCCCTACCAGCGGAAGAAAAGATACAGCCATCAATTAGGGCTTTTGGACAAAACTGGCGAACTACCCAAGCGGTTAATTCGCTAGTCATAAAAATTTCATTTTTCATGCATGAAGAAAAATGAAGACCAATTGCAACGAATGAACAATTTATAAGATTTCATCCTTTTTGCATCCTTTGTGCGAGGTCAGTATTTGTGAAATAATTTTACAATTTGTTTTTAATTTTTCTGCTTTTGTAAATTAAAAAAAAATTTCTACTTATTCTGTTACCTGTTATGATTTCACGATTTTGTTTATGTCATCTCATCTCATCGCTTTGCAGTTAGTTGTGATCATTTCCCCATTTAATTTTCTTATGGTGACGTCTGCCGAAGGAAATGAACATTTCACTTCCATAGTCAACATTTTGATGTGTTACCGGTTGCACTGCCCGTCTCTAAATGTTGCATTAACAATTGCTGTAAACTCACTCTTAAAGCCACCTCATCATTTATAATTTGCTTAATCTGCGACATATCCTGTTGCAATTGATGTATGGCAGTCCATAATTGACGCAATGTTGGTGTCATATCTTCGTTTTCCAAACCTATTGCATTTAGCATCGTGGGCAGGACGATGATAGCGGTAATGATGTGAAGTGATGTAAAAATATGAAAGAAAAAAGAATCGTTGTGGTATCGTATTTTGCGAAGAATTAGAAGAACAAACATGAAAAAAATCGGATAATGAATTTGCAATTTGGTTGTGATAAGGATAAGAATGATATAAGTATTGTAAGAGTACATAGAAAACATTTTACAAAATACGCAATTGGCTTAGCCAATTGAAAAGTCCGTGGAACGGCATTTGAGTTAAGAACAAAATGAATTTTATAGGTCTGGCTGAAACTTTGACTTACTACTGAACTTTATTGTGAGTTGCCACAGACGACAATAGATTTCATTGAACTCAGTTGTCGTCGTGATGCAAAAAGTCAAGATGGACAATCTCGTTGGTTTTAGTTTAGCAAAAAAAAAAAAAAAATCCCTTTTACTGGGGCTTCGTAGAGGTAGTATTCCCACAATAGACAACGATGTAAAAAATCGCTAGAAACTTGCTTTGTTCATCTCCTCCTCCGCCTAAAATAAAAAAAATTGATTTGACGGAGCAGGAAATATCGGAAAGGGAGAAGTTTATTTGGCGAAGGGGTCGAAGACAAATGCTGGCAAGGGAGAAAACGAGATGCATTACCATTTAAAAAAAAAAATTTAAGAGTTCTTTAGTTCTCCGTCCCGCGGACTTTCCTTATTATGAATGGTTTGAAGCATTTTTCTCTTTCTTCTTCCATTTGTTTTTCCTGTTAAATAACATGTAACCATAATTATAATTATATAAAAGATTTTTCTCATGTTCTAAGCTCAGATCAGATTGAAGAAATGCTACTTAATAGACTTAGTCTGCTCAAAATGAAAGTTAATAATTTGCTGCATAAGTTACAAATAGTTTTATAAATTTTAATAATATTTCATGTAAAAGTATGTACACGTCACAGAGGTCACTCTCGTATAAACCTTACGATCATCATACAATTATGTTATTAAATATAAATAAATATATATATATATATATATATATATATATATATATTTTTTTTTTTTTTTTTTTTTTTGTTAACAAAACCGAGAGATAGTGTATGCAGAGTAAGTTTAATTCATGTATAAGTTTTACGAATTTATTGATTTCGCCTTCAACTAACTAACTAAATACTTATAAATATTTTGATTATCGTTTACGCTTAGACAACACAAATACAATTCACTATACATAGTATAAATATTAAAAATTATATAGAAAAATATATATGATTAAAGTTTTTTGTATAAATAGTTTAAATTTTTTTTTTTTTTTTCTTTGCATTTTATTACAATTTCTTTGGCAAATTGTTAGTAACACTGATTTATTTTATAGTGATTAAGTAGCACTAGTATTATTATAAAACTTTTTTCTTTTTTAAATCTCTTTAAGTCTAAAATTAAACATACGTAATAATTAATTAGCTAACTAAGCAACAAAATCTAAAGCATTCAGTTAGAAAGTTTGTCAATAATAATAAGATTAGAACTAAAAATAAATTATATATTACATATATATAGTATATATATTAGTTAGATACAAAAAATCCTCTCATCCAATGATATCCAAATCCTCCTTTTTAAAGCAAATTAAAGACCGATAACCATTGTGTAAAGTTTCACTTTGTTGGGCCTTTTCGTTAATTGCTTTTGTGGATATGTTGCTACATACATTTTATAAGGTGCGTTGAAAGACGTGTTTCAAAATTGCACGCTCACGTGGAGCTGCTTGTAATTGCCTTTCTAATAGTTTAAAAGCTATATCCCTGATTGATTTTCTCTCAAATACATATAGCACTTGGGCGCATAAAGTCCGAGTTATAAGTTTTATTGTCGTTCACTTCAGTGTATATCAAACTGTAAAGGGGTGCATCCTAATTCGCAGCACTTGAGTCGCTGTGTTTTCAATAGAAGTAAAATAAAAAACACAATCATGTGCTATACCGTTGTCGTAAAAAAGACAAGAAAACAAGAAACTTTACAATGTTGGAATAATGGAACTCCGCAACTGTTCGGACGTAGCACGCAGAAGGGTTGACAAGTGAGGCATCGTATAACAGTAACAGAAACCAGTACCAATAAGTGTGACTTCTTCATATAATTTTTGATTTTTAGCTAACTGGTATAGGATAAAACGTGTATATGCCTTTCGGAATGATCGGTTAAAAATTTTGGAAGAATTTCGATGAACTCGCGCTTTGAATATTGCAAACTTCGTTTATCTGAGAAAGACTTTAACGCCATTCTCAAAGCGCTTGTAATATTTGTGGAATCTGCAAAAACTGTCTGTGGGTAGCGCATGATGTCGCTTACAACATTATAACTCGGCTTCCAAACAAGTTCGTTAGTCAGGTGTGGCTAACATTTAAAAGACGGTAAGGAATATGCTTTTTCACTACATGCAGGCCATCGAAAATGTGCTCATTTGGAAGTGTCCTGATTAATTTAGAATGCACCTCGTAGTTACTTTTGATTTTTCAACTAATAAAACAACCTATATTGCGCCGTGCTTGACGCACGTGTTCGGAAAAAACTGGAAAAAATCAATGTTTCACTCATGCGGTGTCACAGCAAGATGACAATATTCTACATAAATGGCAAAGTAAATAATTTACTGAAAGAGTGCTTCTAACGGAAAGACATGTAAAAGTGTTATCTACCCGTCATTATCTATATTATCCATTTCTAACAATTCATTCCCGTCGAATATAAATTTCCTTATATATAATTGACGGCCGTACCTTAAATTCTATTCTATTCTATTAAGTAAAAATTTTAACTACAAGCATAGCAAGGTTTTGCGTGATATAAAAAAGATTTCCAAAAAGAAAAAATATTTTCATAATCAGTCCTATAGTTCTTAAATGGACGGCGTTGCTGCTGATTAATCTATTATCGCGGTTGATTCTAGGTTTACACTTTTGATTTCAGTACAATTTTGTTTCAAGAGTATTTCTGATATTTGTTGCTTACAATTATTATAAGAATAGTACATTTTTGTAACTATTATTGAATTAACAATTAAGAAGAAACAAATATTTATGCGTAAAACTAAGATTATAACAACTACATATGTATATATTGTGTATATATATATATATATATCAAGGGTGTTTATTTAAATGCGTAAGCTCATCTTGTTGGCAAAACTCCCAAATCGATTACAACGTAAAACCCGCAAAACAATCGATCCCTAGTCCGTATCCAACATTAATATCAATGGAAGTTATCTACTTATAATAATATAACACTTGTATGTGATAAATACTGCATATGTTCGAATTCAAATCTTCGAATTGCCTTCAAAATTTTGATATCTGTTACGGTTTGTATATTATTATAATAATATTGTAAAAATTTATTGCAAAAATTTATTTTCTAATCCAATGTTCGACATTCTGAAAATACTAATATTGCGTCGTCTTTATGAGATCTTATTCCCCTCGTCTCCGCGTCTCCTTTATGAGATCATATTCTTCCAAGTATGACACAAATTTAGTGCACATATTTTGTTTCGCAAGTAAGTGTATGTTGTTGTAGCCCTCTCTCTCTCTCTCTAAATGTTTGGCACTCCGAAAACACCAAAAACAGATAGACGGACGAATGACCAGATCGAAAATACTGAAATTCTTTATAAAATCTTAGAAACCTATACTTTAGATAGAAAAAATGACCAATGTCCGCAAACAAAAGTCAGGACTGCCCCAGGATCGTCTGTTGATTTTCCATGTATTGAAATAAAAACTTGAAACTCCTTGCCAGTTTTCCTATTACATGACTCAAGTCAAGTTTGGAAACTAAAGCATCTCAAAATTTTCAAAAATAATTTGGTTTTTTTTTTAGGAAATTGGGTATGCCCTGGAAGAATGGATAAAAAGAAATAGTCAGAAAATGTTATCTTCGAACATAAGTTTGCAGCGCATGTACAGGAGCTCGAAACTTTAATTGTGCTCTTTTCAAAACACGATTTTTCGAAAGGGCACCTCTAACAAGGGTAACTCTAACTATTATCATTTGAATTTTTCGCAATATTTTTGAAAAAGACATTTTTTTTTTTAATTCAAATTTAGATCAACTACATGCCATGCCGCAGAGCCCGTTAAATTAAACATCCATCGTTATTATGGCTCCGGCTTTTATAACTAATTATATGCTTCTATTGACCTTTCGTTTGTTCTGAAACAAAGAAATGGTTTTTTTGTTGGACTGTTACAGTTGTCCCGTTCTTTATAGTAATCTTGGAATCCTGGACATAAACTGTTATCATGAAATATTATTAGATGTACAAATAAAATTCTCCCACTAAAATCGATTCCTTCATAAAACGTGTTTGATGCGTTCAACTTTCTCGAAATTTCAGACGACTCAGAGAACTTGGATATTGATATTTGAACGCCGAAAGTTTCAGTTGCTTACAAGTTGTCATTCGCTATGTAACTGAGTTTATCTGGAAAGAAATGTACCTAAACCTTAGACACTGGTTGGATTAGTATGGAATGAATATGCAGTAAGTTACAAAACACTTAAAAAGAAGTTTGCGAGAATTTGGGCAACATATTTAATCGTCTGTCTTTCGCAAAAACAGCAAGGAAATAAGTTTCAGCTGGGGAGTTTTACCGCACCAGCTGTATTCTCCAGACCTGGTCCTGTTCGATTGCCATTTATTCAGTTTGATCCCAGCATAGTTAGCAACCAGCGCTTCAAAGAAGTTGGAAATGTGGAAAAATGGATCCAATGGCTGTCTGGGCTTCAGGCGAACAGGTTTCTACCGCGAGGGTAAGCATAAGCTACCCAATAAATGAGGAAAGATCATAACTAATACTGGTGCATATTTCGATTATTGAGCTTTATTATAATAAGTACATTTTAAATATACTCGACTTTTATCAAAAACCGGCAAGAATTTATTTATATAGTTTACTCGAGAAGACTTCATTCACACAATATTTAATATATAGACATTTTTCTTTGCAAATAAGAAGAACAATGAATTGTTATCCCCTTCGCGAATATTCAACAGTAAGTTATATGAATATCGTTAAATAAGCCATGGTCTTAAATTCCTTCTACGTGATCCTTCTGCATTATTATTTTTGTAACATCAATAGTTTGGCCAATCTTAACTTTATGTGATTCTAAAGAGAATGAAATAAAGTCTTTAATTCGTTCTAACTGGACGTTTGAAAGTTTACGTTTTTCGGGAAACAGAGGAAACTAATTATATTTCAACCAATACTTTTCATAGGTCACAGAAATTGCAAGTTATTGTTAAATTTAAAAATTTGTACAAAAACACAGTCGTCTGTCATTCAATGCAGGTTTTAATCGGACTTTTAAAACGGGGCACGATGACTACTGAGTTCCAAATAACTTACTATTAAACTTAAAGTTGGCATTGCTCAATTTAACATGACATGGACATCAGCATTTGCTCCACTTAAAGAATTGTAAATACTCTTTAAAAGTTTCCGAAATATTTGCACAGAAACGTAGAGTGCTACGCTGCTCACAAGCCTTTGTAAAGCAAAAAATATCCAATAGATTACCATATTTTTCTTGCAACGCATGTGCTGTGTTGCTAATGCAATTGAGTTAACTGCGCTAAAAATTTATATTAAAAAATTATTTTATAGTCTTAGGTGCTGAGAGCTCGAAAATTCATCTTAAAAATGGTTAAAGCTTTTTATAATAACTATTAGTAAAAGTTGATGTACATGTTGTTGAACATGCTGTTGGGTGCGCGGCATCCGGCATTTTTTCAAATCCTATAATCATTTACATCAATATATGTAAGGGGGGAGAAGTGATGAAACAAAATGATCATTTAAGTCTTTTCAAGGGCCATTGTTATATATGAAGTATGAATTTCGTTATATGTACATGTGTTTGTAAGTTTGTTTTAGAAATCTAGCATTCAATTAATCAATTTTGAAGCTTTTCTCTGTTACAGTGGGCGGCAATCAGTAATTGTTGATTTTTCGCCACTGTTTCATTACAAAATTACCGCAACACCAATTGCCTGAATGCCTTTGAGAATCACTGTCTCCATTACCAACACCGTATACGGTCGCATCAACAGCGGACGTCGCCGAACCATTTGTATTCCCTTTAAGTAAAGCGGTTGTGCAGGCCTTTTGAATCGAATGCCGACCGTCCACATCATCGCTGTCATCGAGTGCTTCGTCGCCTGTTAAATGCGGAGTACTGCGTCTAATAGCAGTCGATTTAAGGCCATAGCCTAACATATAACCGCCACCGTAGCCTGCGTAACGATTACTCGATCCACTCTCAAAGGAACGATTTAAACGTCGATCGTAAAGTCCTGGATGAGCAGCGCTCGCTGGTTGTTCTTCAGAATATTGTCGTATATTTGGTGGTCTCTTTTGCCCTTGACAGTTATTTTTTATAATTTTTGGTGACGTTTTGTTTTTCCGTGGCAATAAAGGCGTCATAAATATATTATCGTAACCCGAACCGAAACCGCTTTTTAGACGATTCAATGATTTTCTGGTAGCTCTCTCTTCTGATAAGGCACGGTAGTCTAAGACACCTAATGAAGTATTCGCATTGCCGCTAGGACCAGTTCCAGCGGATCCAGATAGAGAATACCGATAACCGGCCGCGTTAAGAGAAGAAATCGAGGAAGAGTATAAATTAAAATTGTTAGGACTCGCCTCACGCCAAATATACGATGAATTTAGACTATTTGTGGAGTTTTGTTGATTACTGGCTCCGCTGGAGCCGGGAAAAGGAACACCCGTACTGCATAAGAACGGCAACTGAGGATTAGAAGTGGAGAAAGGTTTGCTAGTCTTTAATTTACCGCCACGTATGGGTAAACACGGTGTCCATGGTTGAAGAACTATAAGACGCCGCAAGAAAATTTTAAAATATTTGCGCAATAAACAGGGAATAATAAAGAGATAAAAAGAAATAGAAAGAAAGAAACAGAGAGAAAGAGAGAGAGAGAGAGAGATACAAAGAGAAAGTGTGAAAAAAATCATATAAATATAAGCGCGCAGGCAACAGAACGGGATCGACAGCAATGAAAAAACAAAAATGAGTTTATTAATATTTGAAAAACTTAAGAGCAAAAAAATGTAATCAACAGAACCAATACCAATTACAGCAGCAGCTGCCTTGCATATAAATTTTTTACAGAATTGTATGATCAAACACTGACAGATCAGGAATCGAAACAAGCGGAACAGCTTAACATTTAGACAAAGTGATAGTTTTCCTAACTTTTGGATTATTTTACCCAACAATCATGTGTTTGTCAAAAGTGCTTCCAAGGCGGTGTCGCTTTTATTATCAAATAGAGAAAGCATATTAGATTCGTCAAATATTTTCGAAGCATTGAGTTAAGTCCGCGTATCGCCCTTACCGGCGGGAATACCAGAATTGATTTCTTTGTCTGTCTTTCACGAGCTCTTTAACCCAAACCTACATGCATGCTTGTTTCCCTTACCTAAAGTATACTATACCACGTGAGGGTAGTTAGTTTAGAACTTGCTTGCAAGCCTAAATAACACCCATACCCCAATTCCAAAAAAAAAAAAAAAATTAAAAGATAAGACAAGGTATGTTTACCGAGCCGTGAAATGATATGAAAACACAGAGAGCGCTCAAAGCCTTTTTCGAGTTTCTTATTGCTTGGAAAAATCAAATCCTTTGCATTGTAAAGAGAGAGTATAAGATAATTGGTATGGAAAGCGCGCAAACGGGCAAGCGCTCTTTGTACGTACGATTAGGATTTGCTATAAAATTTATATGCAAGAAAACTGTATGCACTTGTGTTAGTTGCTATATGTCGAATGATAAGAGTTATTCAATTTGTCATACACTAACTTTCCCCTTTAATGTGATGTCGAACAAAGAAAAACAAAATGTAAAAAAATTAACTGTGGGCGAACGAAAAAAAGACACATTTAGTAAATAATTGATGGAAATTATAATGAACCGTAACTAGTATATATAAACGTTAATGTAGTTGAATGTAGGTTTAGTGCCGAATAACTAATCAATTAATAATGGGTGAAAAAAAAACATGGCAAATAAATATTAAAGCAAATCAGTGAGAAAACTCTATGCGGCTGACATCGAAAACCTAGGATATCCATCACCAGTAAGTGCGTATTATTTGCCACTGTATCAGTCGACCAATTGAAAGTATTTTTACATAACAATTTACAAAACTATTATTTTTTAGCCAATTAGTTACCATGAAGGTGTTTTCGTTCTTCTCTGGTCAGTTTCCAAAACTTGTCTGCGAAAGGATGTTTTCTCCAATTTTTGCATTTTTTTTATTTTCTCAAGGTCAATCTATCCAAAATTTCGTACTATAGGGACGACTTTTCACATCTTACTTATATCGTTCGATATTGTGGACGCCTCTAATTAATATTAAATTTGTCGCAAGTTCTATGTTGCAGTTTTCCAGATATTCCGCGTACATCCCGCACATACATAAATTTGTTGAATTTGCTCCTAAACTTCCCGAAAAAGAGACCTGTTTTCTATACCAATAATTTCCAAATTCCTTTACAGCCAGAATTTGTGTAAGTATTTGTAACGGAATGCTATGCGTCATGTGAAACGAAATGAGGTTATGACATAAATTATCGCTTTAGAGGAGAGATCTGATACATACACACTTTGTAGAAGGAATCTGATCTTGATCAACATATTGCTTCCGATGATAATGCAATAAGGTACGGTCGTCGTTTTATAGTCGCCATTTTAATGGCCGATTATATTTTTTTAAGAATTACTTTGACATGGATATCATATGAAAGTGCCCGAAGAGTAGAATACGACGAGCTAAAGGAGTTAATTTCAAATTTAACGTAACGGACGCTGTGATTTAGTGGAAAATCTTTTCATTGACAATCCCATTGATACAGATATCAAATAAAAGGCTTAAGGGAGTAGAATGCGAATTGTAATAAAGTACAAAGTAAAAAACGAATTGTATGTAAAAAAAAAAACTCACTAAATTTTTTCTTTTAATGAATGCGGTGCAAAACGAATGTTTTCCCAAAGTCAATTGTATGCGAATATGTACAAAAACTTGTGACGTTTAGAGAAATTGGAAATTGGAAAATGAAAGTTCGTTCAAAATGTTTTCTTTTTATATAACATCATATTCATTAAATCCTTTCGAAAGGCTATCATTTGCTCGCAACTCGGCAAAACATGCAACTTGTTCTATTCAAAATATGCATTCAGCTGTGATAAACTGACATTTATCGCTTACACTCTCTGGAACTAGGGACTCTAAGCAGAATTGAAATAATGAAACGTTCAGAGATAGAATTGGAAGAAATATAAACAGTTGCGGCCGTGAGACTTGATGAGGTATCAATTTCATTATTAACACAGTGCGGCGAATAATAAAAAGTATGTGTGATACGCTAAAAAATCGGGCTAATGGAAACAAAATCTGATGAGATCGGAAAATATTCTATTCTTTTGCAAAAGAATTAAAACCACGCATCTGCAAAGTTCGGCCTTTTTTGATAACTTTCATGTGCCTATACGTCTGTACTAATTTTGCGCAGATTTTTTTTTTTCCTCCTCAATTACTCCTGCCTACTTTTGCAATTAACACAGTGGCGTATCTCCGGCAGAGTTGGTACCTGATAACTAAATTTAAAATAAAATTTCTAGTGTTACGTCAAACTTCTTAAATGGAATGTAAGGCCGCACGCTTTTTAGGCGAGGACTCTAGATTTTTGTTAGCATTTAAGTAACTAATTATGGCGAATGATGGGATTTCATAAACAAATTTGATTTTCTTCTAAAGCTTTGGTTTATGTGTTTAAATTAAAATTAGATTAGGCCCAAAAAAAAAAAAAAAAAAAAGAAACTTAAAACTAAGTTATTGTGCAAACTATTACAATATTTAACTAAATTATAGAGAAAATATAAATGCAGCAAATTATTAGCATAGTGTCGCATTATTCATGTTTCGTTCACACACGTCACCTAGTAAAGCTATATGAATTATTTTCTTAACGGCTCTGTGTGCAAAAAAAAATTTCCAAAAATTAATGTTAACAACAAATCATTATAAACTTAAGACAAATTCATGAGTCAAGCACATAAAATTTAATTAGAAGACAAAAGCCAACAAAGAAAATGAAAACTGCTCGTATTATATGCGCGTAAACATACCTGAATGTATGGTATTGCGTATGTTGTTTTGATAGGCGGCGCTGTAAGCTTCAAAGACACGCAAAACCAAAGCGTCTTCTTCGAAAGTAGGTTGATTTTTGCGACTATTAAAATAAGAAGACAATGCGTTTGAACTGCTTCCACCACCTCCTCCACATCCAGTATTACTTGTAGCGGTGGCGTTGAACAGACTTGGCCGAAGTGGTGGTGCTGGACGTAAATTTGTTATGCTCCAGTTAGCTGAAGATAAGCAACAACGGCCAGAGCTTGACAGAGCTTCTTTGATTTAAAATGTATGAGACACTAACTAACTAACCTTTTGTGTTTACGCTCCTTACGTTTGTGGCCATGTTTAGAGGGAGATGGGTTTGATTTGGAGTCTTTGAAATACTGCTCGATGTCTGGACTAAATTTGATTTGTGGCTTGGAAGTGGCGCCGGATGATTTGGTAGACTTTGTTGTTGTTGTTGATGATGAGGTTGATGAGCAGGTGGTGGATGCTGATTGTGCGTATATTGATTGTAACTTAGGTGATGATTGAACGATAGGCTCCGTTTGTGTTGTGACGGAAGTGACATGGCTGGCGGTGCTGCAGCTGTGGTGGTCGTTGCGGCACAATTCGTTGTTGCCGTTGATTGTTGTTGATTGTTCATTCGTTGACTTAGCAAACCTAGATTGGCTGGCGGAGACATCTAAAAAAATGAGGAGGAAAATAAAGGAAACATTAAACTGAGCTTTAAGCATTATATATATATATATATATATATCAATATGTACATGTGCATTTTATATGTGATTAATTTTTCAAGTTAATGAAATGTTAACGTAAACAATTGTGAAACACATTTTTTAGTTAGTTTTGATGAAGCATTTGTCCATATACAAACAGAGGCTCGTCCAGCTTTATACGCAGGCTGTAAAAAAAAGCGCAAGCAAGCTAAACGCAGTGCAATTGGTAAACATGTTTGTAAATTCGTTTTCGTTTTAATCCATTGCTTTCGGGCATATTGTTAAGATCTCCATTTGCATAATATTTTTTTTTTTTTTTTTTTTTGTTTTTTTCTTTATAAAAGGAAAGCATTTAATTTTCACAAAGTCTGATACAAGCAAATGTTTGAATTCCATAGTGCAAATATGAATCAGATGACAAAGAGGAAATACAAAAGTAACAACGAGAACCACGGTCACAAAAATGGGTCAAATAGGCGAAAAGCTACTCATGCAGTTTATATCATACGTTTGAGTCGTACAATAATGTGTTTCATTTGAATCCCAATTGAATTTGTACGGCTTTACAGCATAATGTAAACTAGGTTCTTTGAAAAAGACGAAATGTAATGGTGGTAGTGAAAGCAATATTATTGTGGAGAACTTAACGAATTTACAAAACGAAAAACGTGCACAAAACAATTATGCCAGAGTTATTTTTGATCCCGATCGGAACTTCCAAAAATAAACTGGCATGTTCGATAGTTTGCTTGCCTTCTAAAACAGCCGCTGGCACATCCTCTGCTATAGAACCCAAAGAATCGTGACGAGCTATATAGGAAGCCGAACATAAAGGACACTCCATGGAAGTCGGGCGTGTCCTTGGCGTGTAGGGAAAGGTGGCAGAATTCCGATAAGTAGAATCCATTTCTCTGCTATTGTCCTTAAAGGAAGTGCAATCCTGGCATATTGAACAATATATTGTCTCCTCACCAAAGCCGCCAGCGCCTACTGCGCAGTAACAACTTGAACATAGCGAGCAACGTGAATCCTCACTTGTTTGCTGCGTGGGTAACAGGTTTTCTTTGCATGCATCTTTTATGCTTCCAACCAGAGCGGTGGGTAGAGGTTCTTTTTTCCACCAATGTGCATACATTCCTGAACGAAATAAACCGGATGTTTCAGGCGCGTCTACCTTCTCCAAATTTGGAGTGAAGATCATGTTGGAACACAAATTAATTTTACTCGTATCAGCAGTGGGATTTGTAGTATTTAAAACAGTACTGCTCGCCTTTAATTGCAAGTCCACATCGGCTGTTAAAGGATTCGAGGATCTCTCCACGTTCGTAATATCACTAGATTCCTGCACAACTTCTGAGGTAAGAAACTTTTCTCTAAATGTACCGCAAACATCAAAACGCACCATATCTGTAGCGTCATTATCTCCAATTTTTGGTGTACTTATCAATTGCGACGACCCGTCGATATCATAATAATGTAATTCTGTTTGAGGTGGATCGGGTGAAGCTATTGTGCAACTACCAGCCATTCCCGAATCGCTGGAACGAGGACTGGGGCATTGAGAATTTTCACAACATTTACATTTAGAGAGATCGATTGCCGTACCGTTGCCATTACGATGACGATTTCGAACATGATCACGATTATCTGGAATGTGATTTCTTTCATTTGTAGCTTTCAATTGGGAACCAATTTGTTGTGAGGAGTCCCGCTCGTTGTTTAAATTCATAGGAATGCACTGGAAATGAATAAAACGCTTTAAGGAATTCGAACGACGCTTTGGATCCGCTGATTCTTCCCTAGATTGTCTCGAGCTCTCTTTGTACAAAGATGGCGGTGCAATAATGTCATTGCTTTCTTTAAAGTTATACAAAAGCTCTGCTTGAAGTTTATCTGGAATATCACGACACCCTGTTGGTGGCAAATCCACTGAACTGGAATGAATTACCAAATTGCTTGACTGGGCGTTGCGCTCGATTCCGTCAACACTTTCGTTTTGCACCTCATTGCGATCTTTCCAGGATGGTACATAAACCGAAGTTTTTGAGCTGCGATTAAAACGATTCCCCACAAAAATATTTGGCATACTATGCCTTTCGGCAGGTGCTACGTTTGGCCGATCAGTTTTTATTTGAGTTTCGTCACACATATTGGCCAGATTTTCGCAGGCAACGTACGCTCCACCCAAACGCCCATTATATACCGAAGACATCTCAGAGGTTTCTGATGTTTGTTGTTGTTTAAGAGGGGGCCTCAAGTATGTTTTTGGATCATTTGCACTCGCACTAATATTTCCACTAAGATCAAGACGAGCTGTCGAGGTGTGAATAATAACACTTTGCTCACTAGACTTTCTAGCTATCGCACGCATGGTTTTTGACCCGATTACTAAAGATTCTTTATGCATTCCACTTAATCGCTTATCATCGTCGACGTTATCTAAATCGAACCTTATCAGATTTATGGAAGAAGTATGACGCATTCTATGCGGAGAGTTAGCTCCGGATCCATGGTCTATAAAAGTTCCCGTTGATCCAAGTGAGTCATGCCTATCTGTGTAAAACTGAATGAACTCGAAAGGGTTAGAGACACATTCGCCACCGCAATCTTCAACGTTGGAATCTTCTACTTCATCTCCACTCTCAGAATCAGTGGGAATTTCAAATGCATTTTGCCTTTCCAAGTCCAAATGCTGAATTATGCTGAACGTGTCCATGACATAGTTACAATTCTTTTTAATAAACTTGACAGTGGCTTTATGGCATTTCTTCTGACGTATCGGAATTGATTTTAAATCAATGCTTTGTCTTGACTGCGGATATAATAGCATTTTGACTAAAGTTCCCCGCAATTTTCCAGCCTTTACCAAATTAGCAAAGTGCTCACTAAGGCCAGCGTAAGGTGCTGCCGGTGGGTAATTGTTGGGTGGCAGAGTGACATTATGCAAAATAAGCGAGGGGCTATTATAATAGGCACACAATGAGAAACGTGTACAATATCCTCGCGTATCCAAGTTTTGAGAAGTCTGTTGATTCTTTTATAATTTGTCGGTATTTTTTTTTAAAAAAATGTATGATATTCAAGATAAACAAACTGATTGATGGGTTTAGAATACTTACGTGCGTAGGTGGTTGATGAACATGTCCGCCGCCACCAATTGAAGCATTACTTAAATTGCTTAATTGACGTTTTATCCCCACAGGCATTGAGAGTTTTACGGATGTCAATAGTTCCACCCATTTGTTAGCTTCGTTGGGGCCCTGGCAAATGGCGACGATACGTTCAATAAGAGGGCTGTTAATTTCGAAAGCGTTCTTGTAAATGTCGGAATCATCTAAACGATTAACTATAATCCCCGTTAATGGCAATTTACCCTAAAAATGACAAACAAATAAAACTTGATATTTTAACTAAAAATGAGGATAGATTTCAACGATACCTCATAAATAAAGGCACTCATTCTTTGGCTAACACTAAGTATGAGCAAGGTATGAGGAAATAGAACGAAGTAGCGATCTCTATGATCTGGTCCCACCGCTACACTCCCCATATGTATAATGTCACCTAAGCGGAATCCAATGCATAGTATTAATTGAGTAAATGGAGATTTTTTAAGAATTTACCTAATGAACTTAGTTCTTGGCCTTGCCAACCCCTTACGGGACCCGTCAAAACTTGCAATTCCAACTCCTTCTGTCTTCTCGTGGCTGAGCAAGTGGCCTAAAGTTTGTAAAGTTAAGAAGGAAATAAAGTTTAAAAAGCGAGCTATATTACGTACTGCTATATCTTTGTAAACCGATACACTTCGCTGCGTATCGCCACGATCAGGATGACTGTTTTCCATATGACGTTCCAACTCTTGCAACATAGCTGAGTACTTATCTAGACGACGAAATGGCTTCGAAAGACCCGTTGTGAGTACTAAAAGACCGGGACTAGCGGCGCCTTGACGTTCCATATATTTCTCTAACTCATCTCTAAATTTATATAACAATTAAACTTTTGCTAAGTCAATGATTTTCTTGTAAAACTCAACTTACTTGTGTTTATCTAATATAACGATGGCTTTAGGGTGTGCCGCACAATAGGCTTGATGAGCTTGTTTCATTGTCGGTGCTTTAGTAAGAAACAATTTTCCCACTCGATCGTTGCATTCCTCCATTTGCGATAGAAGCTCTTCGTGGATTTTAACTATCTCTACAAAATTGCACATAAGTTGAGCATATTCGTCGGCTGTGAGTCTAAATTTAGTGAACAAAAAAATAAAAGTCATTACTTCTTTGCATAATTATATGAAAAAATATTAATAGGTTTCACCAACATTTGCGTTTGTTGCAAAGGTTCCAGGAAATTTTCCAATAATCCTTGTATTTCGGCAACATGTGCCCGTTCAGAATCGAGTAAATCTTTCAGAACTACCGAACGATATTCTTGTATTTCCTCAGGTGGTCGAATAGATTCTGTGATGGGCAGAGGTGCCTTATATTCATTTACGTAATTGCTGGGAAACCAGCCAGTCTTATCGTTCAGCGTACCTTCCCACCAACCGCCTTCCTCGCGCTGCGTTACTGTTATTAAATCGCCTTTTTTAAAGCACAACTCATCATTATTGCCGCCCTTAAAGGAATACTCTGCTTGCACTATAAGCGGTTGATCCATTTTGTAACGGCTAGAGTAAACGCATATAAACTTTTTTTACGCGGGTTGATAAGTCAATCTGCAAGACAAACAATTGTTTTACCCACATTGGAAAGTTAACTCTTCGCATTAACTGAGTTTACTTGGTCTGAATTAGTGAGACGCGAGATACAGCGCGTCTATGAATTCGCATAATGTTTACCATATTCAATACACTCACACGATCATTAATTAATATTTCATTTATGAAATATGAAAAATCTTTATAAATATTATACGCGATACTCTTTCTTCCTCTAGAAGATAATCAGCAAGTTGTGAATATTTGTTTGCTAATATCTACAAAAAAAAATTCGATCATTTTACTTGCACGCATATGCCGCGTAATTATTAAAAACATCTGTTTTTGAAAAGATATATGAACGTAAAACCCTCAACGCAGCCATCAATTTTCATTATTGTTATAAAAAACGAAACCATTAGAAGTTCAACCGATGACGCCATCAATGCTTGAAAGATTTAATATGTGCGTTATAAATGCAAGACAAGCCCAAGACAATCGAGGTAATTATATATAAAATTCGACCGATATCATTTACTCTTCTTTTGCGTCCATAGAATCCGAACTGGGGGCGATGGTAGCTAACAAAGTTTGTCCTTGATTTTACTTTAGAATTTTTAATTGAAATTTATCGTAAATCGTAATCGACAGCGTTAACCCTTTGTACTCTTCAAGTCGTTTGCGTGTCGAAACCACCGACCAACTCCTATCAAGGAGCTAGAAGTAGGTATAAAAATTAGGAGTGTAAATGTCGAATTGCCCGCCCGAATAAGAGCAAAGCAAATGAGTCCGATTTACTCCTTAGAATTTCTATGGAAGAAATTATTTTATGATTGTTGTTGTTGTACAACCGAAGAAAATATAAAGGTGGTATGAAGCGAGGTGGTGGCGAGCAGAAAGATGACATGGACTTTACTGAATTTGCCTTTTTGGCACGGCATGTGGCTAAACATAACCAAATTCGGCTTCCAGAACTATTTTCGCCACATTTTTAAAGTTTGGTATGGTAGTGTATACCGACGGGAAAATGGTCAAATTTGAGATGCTGGTGCACCAAAACCGAAAAATGTTGCCTATATTCGCGTATATCATGTGAATAATACACCAAACAACAAATTGGGCTTCACCTGATATAGGTAAATATCGACTGAATTTTTTAGTTTGGTCGCACTAGAATACCTACGAGACCTGTTAGATCGTGTACAGAGCTCTGTTCAGGGAGATGATAGAAATCTTTGGTAGGTAAATTCGTATTTATCTTCAAACTCTTCTGTCCAGGATGATAGGTGTTATTTAATTCCCTAATTAATAATTTTAAATCATGTAATGTCGATTTTATGCCAACATAGCAATTGATATAAGAAAGACAACGTCGAGATGTAGTCGACGTAGGAGTGAGAGGAAATAACTTTTACAGGGAATAGTAAAAATTATTCTGCTAAAGTGTAGATAGTACTTTTTGGGACCTTTGAAGAAGCCACGATCTGTGCCAAAAAGGAGCCAAACGCGAAGGCGTTACATCTTATGCGTCACACGAGATAAAGTACTGGTAATGAAAAAAGAAGAAAAAGGGTATAAATATCTATTTAAAGTCCTACACCCCAAGCACCCCGCACGGGTTTAGGTGGTTTTACTGAGCTATGATCTGCTCCAGCCAAATGAAATTATCGCTTACAGACCCTACCAAGAACAACAAACGCTTCCACTACGTTCCTTATTTAAGGAAAACAGTTGCAATACAGGGAAATGCATTATAAGTTGAGTTTTCAGCAGGGCCTCATATTACGAGGCGCGTCCAGACAACTGTTCTTGTACACCTAATTAAAGCAAACAAAAAAGTCTGCACCACTGAAGGAAGGAACTTCGGAGACTCTATAAAGTATATATATTCTTGAATTATAACTACTCTGAATTGATTAAGCCATGTCTGTCCGTCTGCGTGGTGTGTTGCTGGCATTCTTCTGGTTGCAAAAATGAAGAAAACGACTTCAAACTCGGTAGACACATTGGAAATACTTACAGGCAGGTTGGTATTGAAAGTGAACCAAATGGTGGAGCATGGACAGCAGTTGCGTTTTTCGTAATAAAAATTTGTGGGTTTTTACTCGTTATTATTTTGTACTTTCCTCGAATGAAAATATAGTCTGCCTGGGTTAATTCTAAAATGAATATGATAGACTCCGCGATCTGATTTAATTCTCTCTTAATAATACCAGCAGGGTGGGTCTCAAGCAAACCAACTTGCAGAGTAGAATGCGATAAGCATAGCGATGGGTAAGCGAGATTCGGCTCCAGCCGACTATAAATTTCTTACTTGTTTAAGGCCTAAAGCCTTATTACAGATAAATTGGCGTAAAAAGTATTGCAAGTCATTAAAGCAATTATCAGGTGCAATGATCCGGATTGAAAGCAATACGGAAACTTCGTCGGAACTGTAACTTGAAATTTTAAGCGAATTTCTCCCGAAACCATGTTTCGATGCTTTTTCAACTTTCATCCGATTCGCACAGGAAATTTTATGTTTTGTTTTTCGAATTTAAAAAAAATTTCAAATTATCGTTATTGCCTTTTAAATCAATTTTTTGAAACAAATCGGACTATGCTCACTTCATTTGGAGCTTAATTTCTCGAAAATGTTTAGTTTTCTAAAAAAAAAAGAAATAAAGAAAAAAGGTGGAAAAAAATGAATACAAACAATTTCAAGTTCAAGAAAACAAACCAGAAACCTTGCAAGAAAAAACAATTATGAATGAAACAGAGAATGTCAAAGATAAAACAAAAAAGAAATTATTTTAAAAGCAAACAATATGTGTCTGGGGGCACCGACAGTGAAAATTGTGCCGCACATTGCAAGCCGTTGTTGTTGACAATTATATGGCCCGACAGGCACGACAGGCACGACGAGGATGACACTTAGCAACGTTTACATGCAAGAATATTTTTTCATAAATGCATTGTATAAAAATAAATGAATAAATAAAACAAACGAAAGAAGAAAAATGTAGTTAAGGCACAAATGAACGGCACACAATAGAGCGTGAAAATATTTTTGAAGGCATTTCCGATCTTCATAAAAACAAACGAAAGAGTATATTAATTTATTTATTTATTTAAATTTAAATTTATTTATATATGCTGTGCATATGTACAATATTATTATATTATGCACAAGGTCACAAACACACACACACGCGCACCATGTCAACGATGTTTGCTAACAGATTAACTATTCGACAGAAAAAAAAAACAAAAAAAAATTTACTTTAATTGTAATTACATTGTATTGATGTCGTTACGTATAGTAATAGCAAGCAAGCAAAATATTAGATGAATCTTTGCTTTCGTTTTATTGCCCTATTCACAAGATTTTGCAATTTTGGCTAAACTAGAGCAAATTGTCTTTTAAACATTAGCGCCGAATCCGAAAAGGTTGATGTTCTCGTTACAGCGAAGACCGTGAGTGAACTGATTTCACTTTGTTTGTTTGCATTCTCTCCCATATGAAATATGAAAGATGTACATCATTTTGCTATGCTATGCTATGCTGCTTATAATGTATTTTTATATTTATAAAAAAAAAAAAACAAATTACGTATGTGTATTTATGTGTCGGCTTTTTTCTGTTTGATTTAATGAATGATGAGTTGAATGAAATCCGCTTAATTACTGAGGAAAATTTGAATTTGCATATGTAACTTAATTTCTGATAAAAATCTTTCCCTTTTTTTTGTTTTGCAATGGAATGATTTACAAAAAAAGCGTAAAAAATTAAAAAACATCGACGGAAAAAGATAAAAAAATTGCAAAATAAAAAACAACAATAACAAGTAAGGAAATTATACTTCTATATATTCACCAACTCTGTCCTAACGCATTGACGTCCGGACACAATATTTCTCGTTTTCATTTGACTTTTGCTGCTTTTGCGGCCGTAAAGCAGAAATGTCGTTTTGGTGAGAAGCCACCATCACTTGATTGTTTTTGATATAACGGTGTTTTGTAAACATCACCATTCTTATAGCACATTTTTGCACCACATGAAGTCACGATACACTATAGTGTATGATAAACGTGCTCGACTTTTTCCATTTTGGCACTAGCACTATCACATCATCCTTAGAAATCCCAAATCCCTGTAAATTTGTATCATTACACTTTTAGAGGATATAAATGACAGATAGAAAGCGGAACTATTCTCAGCTTATGACCAGAGAGCTTTTAATACAGGCCGCACGCAGAAGGACATGCTTAGATCTAGTCATAATTCAATACCTATTAAGGATACATGTGCTTTACTGCTAGACTGTAAAGCTTTTTTTCGGAAACCCTGCAAACATTTTTACAAAGTGAATGAACTTGCATTCTTCGTTGCTGCTGGTGAGTATAAAAATATCAAGTGGACAAGTTGTGCATATTATCACCCTTTCATTCATTTATGACTCCAATGTCGTGATTTTTCAATATTCTTATGCCTAATACTTAAGTACAGTCTTAGCAACTTCCTCGAATATTATTATTCCGTTGGTTGTTCTTGCATCCCAAAGAAACTTTTGCAATGAACTATGAAGAGCTTTCTTTTTTGTAAGACCACATATGTATACCAGAGGAGTTCAGAAATTGTCCTGCTCCATAAAAATTTTGCTCATTTTCTGTCAGATTCTTGTCAAGAATATTACTTCTTCGTCTTATAACAAATTTTTTAAAAACAAGTCATTATACGATTAGTCCGACGCAATTTATTTTCGACAGCTTTCGTTCTTGGACACAAAAATGTCAGCATATTAAAATTAATGGAGATATCTCGAAAATTGCGACCTTTAAATGCATGGACAAACAGACTGTCTGACACACAGTCAGACAGACTAAGAGCATTTTCTTAATCGTTTAGAGAAACAAAATGTAAAGTCCTAAACAAACTTAATACACCCATGCCACCGCAAAGTGATGCAATTCATAAAAGAGAAGAAAGAAAAAGTAAAACCGCAGAAGATATTAGTCTCGCGAGTAGTATTCTTATAGTTAGTTATGAAAATAAACGCCTATTATCTCCTCTCTTTAAACATCTGTATTCACATCAAAGCGAAATCAATCTTGGCAATTCACCGTTCAAGATAAATTTATGTAAATCGCCGGCCAGCGAGGTAAGGGAGCCGATGGATATAAGACTAAAATGATCCAGGAATTCATATTTATGAAGAATTTGTTTCACTGACGTAGACTTGTCTTTTAACTATGTTTCCAGCTTTACGTGATCTAATTTATTACTCTTTATTGTTGAAATATCCATAAGAAAAGATTGGAACGATTTTTGTGTAGAGCTTCTTGAGGTTTATTAAAAAAAAAAAAGAAAAAAAAAATCACAAAACACTCCCATAAATATTGTGTGGTATTCGTTTAACAACAACTCATCGCGTAGGCTTACTTTGCACCAGCATTAATTTTTTTTTTTCCTGGTTATGTTAATACAAGCGCTGGAGATTACCTCACTGTAATAGTAATGTAACTTTTCGAATTCATAAGCAAAACGTAGGAGAGATAAGGGATAAAGTTTTAATTAATCCTGTTCAAGGTTTGAAGTGGACACTTCATCGCTGCTAACAGTTTGTGGACTTTTTGTGGAGCTTCACGAATAACGGTGTAGTGTTTATTACTTTATTCATTTTATTGTGTTCGAAAAGTAGTCGGTGTTTTTCGAAGAGCTCGTGCGAGTTTATCCGGGCGATTCACTTTTCTTCCTTAGGTAGGCAGGCAGCATTTTAACTGACACTTGTGTAAAATTTCATGACAATGTCTTTAGTAATCGCTACTTGACAATTGTTAAGCTTCTTGACTTTCGTAATCGGTATATCTTGAAGGATAGTTAAAAAGTTTATATATAGTCTTCAACGCGTTCTCTGCCCTGTTTGAAAAATTTATATTAATCAAAAAATTGGCTTTGGATATAGAATCGCCATCAAAACATTTTGCAATATTTCGAAAGTCGAATTTCTATTCTTGAAGCAAGAATTGATATAACTTCTTGGCTGCTTACGTTCACTCATTTTAAAAAGTTAAAAATTCATTTTTTTATTTTTATCTTTTTTTTTTCCATGACGTATCATTCACATGATTTGTCCGTTACATATAACACGGTGGTGGTGAGAAGGTGAGAGGAGTAATGAGTGTGTTGCCTTTAGCGGCCGAGTAATCGCTACACGCACACCCACAACGTAATTGAAGTATGATTTGCTGCACTGAGGATTGAACCCGTATATGGCGACTTCAAAATCGCTCTTTTCTAACTACTAACTAACTACTTGAGTTGACCATGCGGTACCTGGCAGTGGATAAAAGTAAACAGGCATGTCTTATTAAGTGCTAAAAATGTTGGCGTCAAATTTCACATAGATGCGCGTTAAAGAGTGAAAAATTTTCCTTTGAATAAATCACAAAATTTAAATCTTAAAGTCTTACGACTTTTTAAAAACAATTTAAAATGTCATGAACTAGCATGGTCTGCTATAAGACACCTTACATTATTATTTCCGTCAGAAAATACCAAAACATATATCATGTAGGCAGACAGAATGTACTTCTAACTCAATTGGTAAAGTAAAAGTTATCTGTAAACTGTCATTATAAAGTACATTCTCTGTGACTGCCTTAACTTTACCTTGGCTACAACTATTGCATTTGGAACGAAAAACGCTATGGAAATCATACAATCAGCTACAGAAGAGAATATCAATGCAATATATGAATTTATCAAAACTACTAGGCTCAATGTCTAATGTGCTTTTATAAGTTAGAGCCGATAGCTTGTGTTGCTAGTGCTCAATGTCTTTTTTTTTAGTCTAAGAATTTATTCCATTAATCTAAAATTCTAATAATAATAATGTAGACATCTTCACAGACACATTACATTCTTACACAACAAGTGGTTTAGAATATAAAAAGCAGCACGGGTATTATGAATGCAGACCATAACGGAATATGCGAATCAAATCGAATTAAATTTCATTGTAATAGGCAATAGCCGGTCAATTTGACCGACAACTTGGATTTGATCATCTCGCGACCTTATATCGCCCATCGGTTAAAAGTTGATACTTTGAATATCTCTAGAAGACGGAAACACTGAGAAAAAGCATATGCGAACATCCCAGTCGTGCAGGGCCGTCCTTTATATACCCTACATCACTAAGACTAATACAGTTTCTCACTTTTTTTGGTAATAATACATTAAAATTTATACATTATTTGCATGCAAGCGTATACTTTTCGTATACTTACGGCCCGCATATGGGAGGAATATTTATCCAAAATATAGACCTACGCGGTCCAAATTTAATCACGTTGACTTCCATGCAATAGTAAAGCTTGTACCTTTTTACTATACAAAGATTCAGCTTTCGTAGAAATGGTTATATGAGTTTTCAAAACATTTTCCCAGTTGAACCAAATTTTTCGTACCAATTTAGAATTTCCAAATACTATTACAGAATGTAGGCAAAATATGGCGTTATTTGGGGAGTGGTCGCAAAAATAGGCCGACCCGAACCATTTGCAATAGCCTCACTGCAACAAATTTCTATCAAAATTTCCCAAAATTTCTGACCTTAGACAGAGAGGTTTAGATCGATTCAAAATCATTCTCTGAATTGGTTGATATAGCAATAGGTGGGTTTACCTTAAGAACTTCGGTTACAAAGTTGTACACAAACTTAACATACCATATAAAAAAAAAGTGTTTGAAGCTTATACATATATGACTCAGATCTGTAAGGGATAATAAACCTAAATAAGTTGGATTGCAAAAAAAGTTTCTCTAAGGGGGAGTGGAGATTTATCCAATCGACAATTTTAACGCACCCCTCGTCAAATCTATCCAGATGTATTTATAGAAGATAGAACCGGGAAAAAAATGATACGAAGTATTGAGCTTTACTAACGACAGGGGGAGTTTTTAACAAAAAGAAATAGTCTTTTGGTTGCAAAGATATTTTTACGGAATATTTAGACAAACTTAATGAGACTAATTTCCTGTAGGAATTCCCTTAGTTGTTCTATACACTAAGATATACTCTTTTTTAATGTCTTTCAATTTATCAATTACATCAATTCTTTCGTTCGCCTTTCGCACTTGATATTTATCAAAGCAACAATTAAATCGACACAATAATCGAGAAAAGCAGAAAAACGCGAAATATTTTCTCACAATATTTGGAAACGAGCCAAAAAGAAAAAAAGCTTCCCACTGAAAGGAGAAAAAAAAAAAACATGAAAAGAAAATGGACAATAAGTAAATAAGCGTATCGCTCGATATAGGTGGAAATATTTAAATATTTCTAAATAACCAAGCAAAGCCAATATAGCATTTGGATACAATGTGTTGCTGCGAGCGATGCAACAAACTGTAAATGGAATTTAAAACAAAAAAAAAAAAACGCATCAAATCACTCGAAATATTTTTAGCATAAGTGTAATGATCATCGAGTACTTTGTTCTAATCTAATTGAATCGACATAAATCTGAAATGATGGAGAAACATTTGTGATTTTGATATAATATTGTATTCTTATGGCAGACATCTGGCAACATATATATATATATATATATGATATAGATTTACCAATTAATGACCCTTAGAATTCATGCATGCTTACATCCACGTATACACACATGTCCGCAAACAAAGTATATTTTATTAAAAAAAAAAATTCGCATACATTACTCATTAAAAATATTCTACGATTTGATAATTGTTTGCATTGCCAGCTTTTACATGGGGAAAAACGGCGACCTCGTTTGCAATAAATCAGCTGCAATTTAAGGAGCACCAACATTTGGTACTTAAATAGCGATCTCTTCTTTCTTTTTTAGCCTTGCAAAAACAAACCAAATCCATTTCTAACTTACTAACAGAGTTAAAATCGCTGCAGGCATCGAGCGATAACATTGTTAATTGTTATTTAAGTCTGGACTGGTAAATGCATTTTCGCAATAGAAGTTCCAAATCATGTTTATTTATTTTACCAGACGCTATATTCTCGTATTGTCAGAATGATAGGCGAATGCAAATGCGATAGTGGATTGCTTGACGTGTGTGCGTCTGCCTTTGCGTTCAACATACAGGTCGCAAATTTTTGATATATTTTAACGGAATTGTATGCACTGGAACAGCTTTCAATATAAACAAATATTCTTACAAAAAAATGAAATGTTTTTTTTAATGGCAATTTATCAAATATTCATTAGTAGAGGCATAAGATTTACCGATTGGGGATATACTTACAAAGCTATGGCCACAGTGCTACCAATTCAAAAACATACTTCTAATATTCGACATACTCGCGCATTTTGACTTGAATATTGGTCTTACTTTTTGATCACAGTATGACGTGTATTTTTCTTATCACTTACGGTATAAGTGCTCTCATCAAAATTAAGCCTTTCTATGATAACATAGCCTAATTGTTGGTTTCTGATGAAAATAGGAAATGATTAATAAATTTTTCACTAAATATACATGATATCGGTTGACCTTCTGGATCCCTTCTTATATAAGGCTTCTAAAGAAGATAAGTCTTTATATAACAACAAGGTTTAAATGAAATACGTAAACTACTGTAGGCCTTGCCTACCGATTAGGTTTTAAATTGCTTCATATCATTTTTAGTAATATTGATATATAAATTATGATTACATTTCGGCTTACGTGCTTGCTTCAATTGCCAATGTATTATGCAATATTTTCGAGTTTTATATACGTACAGAGAGAAATAAATATCAAAATATCTATATAGGGGCTTAAAATGTATGCTTGTGCGGATACCGTCTTATCCCCCACAGTCACATAAACCACAAGTGCCTAATATTAAGTATCTACTGCAGCACGCCTTACTCAGTCAGTCACTAACCTGCGGACTACCAAAGCTTAGAGTGAATGATTTGTAATGTTGACTGTGTTTTGGGAATGGTTGGAGTATTCCTTCCTTTTAATACGTTTGTTTTTTCTTTTAACTCTCAACGTCAACAACAACGACGTCGCATTATTGATGTTGGGCCTTTTATGTATGTTGAACAAATAAAAATAATACAACCTTTTTACACAATAAAGCTAGAAAATTGCACATGCAACAAGCACACACTCATGCACGCTCAAAATAGAATCTTCTTCTTTCTTGGCACAATGGATGCATTGCAAGGGACGATGTAAACCGAAAGCAAATAGTATGGTAGAACACTCATAGTGACAAGTATATATGTATAGGCTTCAGGGAATTGTAAAAACTTGAAAAACAATAAGACAGATATTCGAGTATATGCCGGTAGGAAAAGTGGCGTCACGAAACGGCGCCTTTTAACTTTCACCAGACATTGTTTTTTCACTATTTCGAAATATGAGCTTTTCTTAAGTTTTTGCTTATAAACTTCACCAAGAGAAAAATAAAAATTTTAATAGAAAAATATTACAATAAATTGTTGCCACTTACTACTTATGCATTTCTGTACTGACTGATTAGAAAGATGTTAAAAAGATCCTTTTTATAAAGATAGCAGAGCAGTGTGGAATAATCTCTTTAGGCGTTATTAATTATTCGCATTAATTCGCTTTTTATACGTTTTGTACTGTCTTTTTAAGTTGGTGTTTTTTTTTTATTTTTCTTAATGAAACATCTATAAATAAAAACCGCAAAGATCCGTCGCTCACTCACATTAATTAAATGAAATTTGAAGACATTTTCATTAGCAAAAAGAAAAAACTATGAACACACGTGTAAACACTCAAACACACACCTAGTTTAATATACCGCCGTTTGCTACACAGTGAAATGGTAACAAACACCTTTTTTTTGGTATATTTATAAATGTTTAATATAGAATCGTTAATTTTTCGCTAGGAGCACGAATAAATAAAAACTCAACAAAATAAAGAAATCAACAACTTTTTCTACTTTTCATAAATCGCAAAGTTAACTCAATAGTAGAATTCCAGCCTTAAATTTCGCCAGGACCTTTTTATTAAAGAAAAACTTATTTAAAATGGAAACGACGAATAGTTATTACACTCTTATTTTATCACAGTTTTCTTTTTTATTTAATTGTAAAAAAAATAAGAACACCCGCAAAAAGAAAATTTGTGATCTCTTCACTGACTTTGTGAAATAAATCTTCTTTATAGGGTTGTCGTGGTCATTAGTTAGTCATTACTCTATATATTCACAATAAGTAGTATTTTGCAGCGCAGTGAATGTGATATTCCTCTTTTTTTCGTATTAAAACTGCTTTTTTTAAGCTCTTTATGCTTATGCAGCACCTTTTTAGGAAATCTTCGTCTTTACAAAAAATAATGTACTAATTTTGGGATTGACTGCATATGCAACCTTTATTCTTGTTTGCTTCCTGGAATTCAACAACTTTGTCCACCTCACTGGCTTATCAATTCGCAAATAAGAATAATTCTAAAGATAATATATGCAATTGTGGTATGCATTACTGCAATGATATATTGCATTAAACAAATAGAACACATAGTTTGCATTGCATTGCTGCAGAAAATCGTATGGTGGCAAGGAAAAGTGACCACCTCATGAATTTCGCTCTTTACAGAAACATTAAAAATATTAAAAAAGGAAAATTTTCTTTAGAAACCCACTCTTTTTTAGCTATAGAAAATTTGTATTACTCTTCGCAATCTTACTAATATTATGACATAAGTATGAAATATACATAAGTACAACAAAAAAATATGTGAGAAAGCTTCACTATCTATCGCTGTTACCTGTATACAGTTCTATTGGAAGAAATTGGAGTTGAATCCACATATTGTTTCATCCGGTTCATATTTATGGAGCTTTTAATGTTTTAAACTTCAATTCCCACGCTTGGCAATCGCGCGATGCTTTGATGTGTTTTTCTCTTATTGAAACTGAAACGGTCTTATTAAAAGCTTTTTAAATTCTATTGTAAGGCAATAGAGAGCGGTTTAATTTGGGAGAAATATTTGCCACTTCACACGCAAGTGATATAAGAAAAGATTATGCAAATACAGCTTTGGCACTTCCTATATTTTACGGAAGCTTTGAATCAAAATCGCCATTAACAATTGCCATGTCCTTACCGTAACTTGCAAGTGGGTAGATTTCAAACTTCTAAGAACGATTTTTTCGACAAATTTATTTCACACCTTGTTCTACGTTTATTTCATTTTTAGTATAATTGTTTTATTCTGATTCATAGCTAGTTTGAGAAAATATATAATTCCAAATAGTATAAATTTATTCCTAAAACCACAACAACAACTTTTTTTAAAAGTTTAAGAGATTGCCTTTTATTGGGTTTTTAATGGAGTTTTTGCCGCTTTGGCGTTAATACGTAAGTTCCCAATTATTGAATGAATCGAAGACACATTTCTAATGCCTTTCGAAACCTTTGTGTACTCTGTACTGTAACAAAGCCAAAAATATATAAATTTGAATTTTGGTTTATTAACCATAAAATCTTGATGAATTTTCCGACCATTTCCCATATAACAGCTTATTTTAAAAAGTCGTTATATGAATAATTAAAGAGTGACGTACAATCTTTTATAGTAGACTGTGACCCATTATAGTTTTTTTACTTTTTTTAAAAGTAAATTTTAGTTTGTTTTCGATTGTATGAATTTGGTCACATCTGAGAGCAATTGAAAAATCGAGTCCGTACTTGTTGATTGATTGGTTATGTCATGTTCTTTAACTGCGAGAGCATCTTCCATCAGTTATACGCTGTAGTAATTACCTTCGAGACTATTTCATCCCGTTTCATGAACTTTTCGAACCCAAACGCAAATAAATGCTGAAACAAAAAACGAGTTGAATTTAGAAGTATCAATTATTCTTGATTATTCATATGGTTGCATAGTGAAGCGCCCACAATTTCTTCTTTTTTTTTACATTCAAGTCCTAGAATTACATCTTATTTCGTTATAATCACATAACTTTATTTTAGTGTAGCTAAAACGACTTTCAACCATAAAATATTGAATCAACTTTTTCATGTCTATCTGGATCTGTATCACCTAGTGATAAAACTTAAACTGTAAAGAGATTTGATGGTTTTAAAGACATGCCTCCACTACGACTACACACTTAGTGGCAGCTTTTTCTATTTTCAGCTTACTATTAGTAAACAACAGACACGTCGACGAAAATTATCATGCACGTCCTATAGGCGACCCTGCATTCAAATAGAAAAAAATCAACGACTCCAGTGCAGCATTATAGGAAATCGAGAAAGAAAGATGAAAGATTCAGTCACAACTGGGAGTAATATGAAAGAATTTTTTTTTTTTTTTAGTTCTCAAAGTCGAATCTGTGCAGTCACCGAAGGATTTCGTTAATACAATCAAAATGACAATTTTTTTCCTCGGCTACAATTCCTTTGATCACATTTCTCCTACAAGTCGCATGACCATGCCGGCAAACCCAAAGTAGAAGTAACTCCATTCGTTTTCTTTTCATTTAAAGAGGGATTTGACGTAAAGCAATCGAGATACTCTGAAGTATAGAAATCGAGGTTCTAATCGTTATCCTAGCTGCTGCACACAATAAAATCATTACAACAATTAAGATGAATTTAAGCCCATTTAGGCTACTTACAGTAGTACACACCTCTGCAACGATTCATCCAATCGAATTTCTTCTTCTCATCGGCTGTGATAATTTATTTTTTCAGATCTGTACTTAAACCGCGCTTTTCGCATGGTATTAAGTATTAAGTATTTTTAGGAATCGCATTCTTTTTAATAAGGAGTGTTCCTGTTGTGTTTGGGTTTTCAACAGAAGCAGAAGATTGTAACCTTTTGAACCGAGCCTTGGTCTTTCTTTTATCCATTTTAAGATATATATATATTCGATTTTCAAATTATACTTTTCACAACGACTGTGCTGACTGAAACAGGTACATGCTGGGCTGGAGATGTATGTTTTTCTCTCTCCTATAATCCTGAACCGGTTGAACTATTGGAGAACAAAAACTTACACGGCGTGAAAAGTGTTTTCTTTCCATGTTCTGACAAATGAAGAATGATGAACAAAACTCTTGGTACTTATCACAAAAGTACAGGACTGCAATTTTTGTTACTGGGTGCAGGTTAAACTTCCGAACGATCGCCCGTTGTGAGAAATATGTGTTCCAAAATCTGCCTGGTGAAAATTCTCAACTTCAAATACACAAACAATTTAAATAGGAAATCAGCTGCTAAACAGTTTACGATATGATGATAATAGAGTTGCCAAACTTTTAGCTTTTATTATGTTAACTAGGTATTGGGATAAGACAAATGTGCACACAAACGTATTGTACAACAAACTGAGTTTGCAACGAAATTTTAAAGGAATGTAACGATGTGTTTTATTTATTTCAAGCTCAAATCCATTTTCATAAAACGTACGTCGACAGTATTTTCTTCTTTCGTAAAACTTATGTAACGAGGAAATGTTTCGTACATACAAATTTAACCTTCTATAGAAACGCAAGTTTCCAATATTGGAATTGCTCGCCTAAAGGAAGTTTTTTTTTTGTTTCGTGTTTATTAAAAGTTTATGATATTATTTAGACAATACATAACAAGCATTTTTCCAAGTTTCACCAGGGGACGTGAACATAGATTTGTCTTTCCGTTTTTTTCTAGAAAATGAACGCATCGAATATCCTATTACGGAACAATAAAAAATTCCGAATCTCTGCCTATTTCGAAGATTTATATGGATGACTTGGACACAAAACACATGTAGAAACTTGAATTTTCGTAAAACTTGTCTTAGTTGATGATAAAAAAAAAAGTTTAAAAATGTAAGCGATAAATAAGTAAGAAACTTACAATCCGCAATACATAATTTTACTCAATTCGTTGTTGCATTATGAAAGTTCTTAAATACGTCCCTAATTAAGTTCTTAAATTCAAATCTAAAAAGGGTCATTTGGAGGATCTAATAAAAAATTTGTTCACTAGTGAGATATTACTTTCGAAATATTTTTTTAATTGATATCTGTTAAGTAGTCTAAACACGTAGTTCAAAAATAATCTCTATCCTTAAAGGGATTCAAGGCACTTGCAGTATATTATAGAGATTTTAGCTGATACAAAAGTTTTCGAAAGCAACAACATATTTATGGTAACGAACTATTGATTTTTGCCTACGTCTCTTTCTTAAATTGCTCGTGTATTGCCTACGAACACGATTAGGTCGTGGTATTCAACGTTTTCTAATTGGAAATTATGTTTGCTGCTTATAGCTACTTCGAATAAGCGCCATTACCTAGTTACACTGAAGCACATAGGATCTTCTTGACTCCATCTAACAAACGATTCAACAATAACAATTAACTGATGACAATTTTTTGCTTCTTTTGAAGTCACTTAACGAAGCGGTTATGTTTCAGGTAATGCGTTTGCTTTGATAGATCGCAATAACCTAATTAGTGTGGATGGTTCGTTTGTCACCAGCAGCGTAGCCGACAATTTAATGTACAGTTTGCAAAAAAACAATTGTACTTTTTTATAGCGCATAATTTTTTTTGTCGAAAGGACGTTTCACATACTGAAAAAAATAGCTTTATTTTATGTTTGAATTTTTATACTCTACACCACTTGTAGTACAGAAACGCTTCAGATAGACCCTCCTTTCATCATTCCCTTTCTATCATTTTCTGAATCGATCTAAGTATGTCTGTCCGTCTGATGCTTGTCCATGTGTATTTGTGTTCAGGCTGCAGGCCGTCATTTTTCAGATATTTTGATGAAATTCGGTACACTGACGTATTTTAAATCACTTTTCGACCAGTCCCCATATAATGCTCTATTTTGGAAGTAGTTATGTGGAAAAATGTGCAATTTCGAAAATTTCTCAACAAAAGTGGCTAAGTAATAGCACCTCTGATTAGCTGAGGCAATTCTCATATAACGAAAACTGAAACTCAAACGACGAAAAAGCGTAATTTTCGAAGCTTTACAATGAAAATTATATCATAATAGTAATCTAACATAAAAAAATTAACTGTACCAAATTTGGACCATCTGGCCTCAGGATATGGCATTATATGGGGAGCTCACTCCTATTGTCCTGTGATTTTTGCATAGCATAGCAGTTGAGAGCTGAAATGAAGAGTAAACCCGTGACTTGGTAAAGAAACAAAGAGAAAGAAGCATCAGTCATTAAGTGGCGTTTAAAGTTGTAAGATTAGTCGTTAAGTAGCCGTCGGCGGGTAAAGTCTAAGCCGCGCAGTCGTTAAGTAGACTCAACAGTCGTCAAACCTTTTGCCTACTTTTTTATACCCATCCACGAAGTATGAGGAATACATTCACGACGTTTTCAACGCTCAGAAGGAAGCACAAGTATATACATTCTTGATCAGCATCAAATTCTGAATCGATTTAAGCTTGTCCAACTGTTCCTCTATGTAATATCTGTTGTAAACATTCTCTTGGCCACAAAAATGAGTCTATCGTCTTCATATTTGGCAGAAATAGGTCCACAGCATCATATAAACTGAGAACATCTGCGTTTTTCGAAAGAAAAATTGGTTTTTTGCTCATTACTTATAAACTATAGCAAATAAATATTCAAAAATTTGAATGCATATTCTGTGGGCGATGTTGTAGCATCTGCGCACAAAAGTGAAGAAAAATTGACCACACCTATCCAATATTATAGTCTGTCAATATACAATTATTTTTTCAATACCTTTTGCCGTTAGCCGAAATGGAGATATCGCCTAAAAATTGACAAAAGAATTTGGAATTGATCTAAACTTTTTAAAGGACACGCCTACAGCGCCGACATGCTTCCACGACAAAAACTTTTATTTTGAAAATAAAAGAAATCAACTGCGCCCGCTCCCTTCATGGCAATTTCGATCTTTTACGTCTTTTGTCTTTTTTTGGGGTAGATGGTGGTGAGTGTAAAAGACTCGGTCCCGACCAAATCTAATTTTCTTACTTGAGTATTATTATTATAATTTTTTTATATTTATTTAGTGGTGAATTTGAATTACTTTTGGATAACATTCGTAGAATATCTTTAACATTAATATAATGTGATATCAAAAATCCTTTACAATATGTCTGTATAGCTCACATTTATTTTTTTTGCTAGAGTAAATACAATGTTTTTTTCGATTCTAAATAAGTTAATATATTTTTGGTTATTTTTGTAACATATTCATACAATTTTCATATAATAAATACCTGCATGTTTGAGAGCTCAGGTGTCGGAGATCCTCTTCTACTTAAAAATTTTTACAAAATACTATCATCGAATATCAAAATTAAATGATGCATAAATTTAGTGAAAAATATAACAAAACTATTTTAAATAAGCAACCACAAAAAAACGAAGAGTAAATAAATAACTAAAATATACTTTGCTCTGATGAACTACCAATCGATAAATATTTTCATATATGTGTGTAGGTTATTAATTAACTGTTGTTGAATTTTAAATTAACGCCTTGGGCTATTATATATCATTTTTAATTCTTTGTTTTGACAAAATTGAAGTCCTTTTAAAAAAGTTTCCTTAGGCGATAATATTGCCCACCTTATGAGCGTGAAATTGTGGCTTATTTTCGGGAATTTATTTTAAAAAAATCAACGAATCCTTTGAGGTATTAAAAAAAGTCTTTCTTAATTTTTTAAGAACTACAAAGCGACGTACAATACCTCTCTCTCTCTCTCTCTCTCTCCCTCTCACGAAAGGTTACTTTTTACAATATCCCCTTGTTCGTCGGAATTCCTATCGACTTTGGCTGTTCATCTAAAAAAAAAAGAAGAAATTCTGGAAATATTTTTTAACAGGTATAGGATTTTTTGAAAACATTCTAAAGATGTAACCTTTTCGAACAAGCGAAGATAGGTACGTAGTGTTGATACTAGCAATGGTATAACGGGCAGACAAGTACAGGCACGAATCAAAGACCATGTGACGGAAGATGTACAGAAAACGGACGATAACATCGCATATGGCACGACAGCACGGGCCTGTCAAAACTCTTGCTTGGTTTATTAGCTTAGTTTAGTGTCATTTTCTTTTATTTCTAATGTTGCCTGAGGTCGTCAGGGTGAAGCAAATGTATAATGCCCCCTAGTTAATAACGTTAAGCAGCGCGAAGTGATTGCTTGAATTGTTAATACTGTTTCAATGGGACGCAGCATCCCACCGATACTAATGCTGAAAGTTTGCATTCTCGTGCCATCTTTCAAGTGCACATTCATATGACGGATTTTAAAGCGGATAGTAAACGTACGGTAAAATTTTCAATGATACATTCTGCTGGCAGTGAAAGAACGGGGGGCTCTACCGGTTTAAGATTCCGATTTACACTAGATTTTAATAAATCATTTTGGCGTTTAGGAAATCGCATTAATAACTTACTCGATGGCCTGAAATGCGTACTATATCGCGCCTCTTGTCCTACTCGCATATTTTAAAACTCTTTGGGAGGCAATTGCCAGAACTTAATGGTGATCAATGGCGTCAATGAGTTCTTTAACCGTAACACGTGCAAAAAATAAAATCTGTGTTTTAATTAAATGTGTGTGCTCTATGTTAAAAATGAACTTGTGAAGTAAAAGTACCGTCTCCAACGAGCTCTGATAGTCAAAATTTCTGAACGCTGTAAGTTAGATAAAACGGCTGGTCGATTTTGTCTTAATAGTCCCAACTTAGGCATTTAGCATAATGAAGGGTACTGCACGGAAAGTAAGGGGCTATACATTTTTCTTTTATGCACATAGTAAAGAGAGACTTATGTTCTTTTAAATAAGCAGTGCGATTTCTTTCTTTCTTCTTACACAATTCGCTACGACACGCTTTATCATCCTAAAAGTATTTTCTTTACAAAAAAAGATACAATTTTCGTTATCTTATCCTGACATATGGAATACAATCCTGCCTAACCCTTGCGGCTTTACTTGAATTTCTATTCATGTTGCACTCTCTAATGTTTATTTAACACAAATATGGTATTTAGTTTTTTTTTCCAAAGAGAATCGAGGAAAAATCGTGTGTAAAATTGGTTCAAGTGAATCGTTTAACTAACATTTACACCCTTCATTAGGGAGCGGTATGTTTGTAGTGTCGTTAGTTAAAAACTTGGACTCTTTTTATAATTGCACCGACTTCCGTGATATGTTAGATTCTCCACCTATCGATAATAGTGAAAGTTCCCCCGATAGAGTTGGAAATTGATGAGAGAAATTCAATTTTTCAAAGTAAGGTATTTTTGTTCTTCTTTATAATAAATTTTTATTCACAATATTTGTATAAATTTTCTTTGCTTGAAATAGCTTATGGACCGGAAAAATAGAATAAACACAAGTGGGTTTATTATTTACAATAAAATAATAATAAAATTGCATATAAGAGCAAAATATCAGTTAAGCAGTAATGAACACAAAATCTATGCTATTTATGTTATTTGCATGCAATGTCAACAAAAGAATCAATTTACGTCAGCATAAATTGATGCCTCATTCGATGCGTATAATATTACAATATCATATGTGTGTATGTGTGTGTAATGCAAATATAAAATTTCCAAAAATACAGAATTACATTTGAAATTTGAAGTCAACTTATTAAACACAGAAAGCGTTCGGAGCACGATCGACTCGAAAACCATAGTTTGAAGAAAAACGCGATTAAAATATTTTAAGCAGTGACTTTGCTTGAACAATACAATTTTTGATGTACATAGAGACTTGCATCCCTACATGGGCCCTTTTTTGATATTATTGTTGAATACATTTAAGGAACCATTTAAGATGACAAAAAGAAAAATGATAGAAAAGAGTCTACAATTTGACACAGTTTCTTACAAAAGCTTTTCTACATTATTTGCTTTGCTAACAATACAGGTAACATCAGGTATGTACATATGAAACCGGAGATTTCTTCTTAATCTATCCATGGATTTTTTACCTCTAGCATGCCCAGTTGGGACACGATGGAAAAACGTCTTCCTTTTGTAACGTTCAGCGAATGGAAAAGTATCTTTGAGTGACGACAGATGTTGGTGTTCCGATTTCCCATTATTACTAGATGTCTAAGCTATTTAAAAAAAAAATCTAACGCCAGACATGTATGATCTCTACACGTGGTGTTAGGACGATCTAGGGGTCAATTCCGGTTTCATATTTACGTATAATGCATAAATGTTGTGTAAAAATGTGAGAGGAAGACAGCAGCTTTGGAAAGTTCCGGCGGGCATATTGATCGATTGAGTATATAAACTGCATACAGTCTATTATCCAAATCATAAAATCGAAAAATACCAGCATAGTAATCTATCTGGTTTGTTTTGCATTGTCTATGTTGCACTTGTGTAAGTTGCATTATATATGTATAAATCGAATGAAAAGATTTCAAATGAAATCAATCCATATGAGAGAAATATGTGATGATTCTCTTCTTTCTCATTTTCGGCTTAAAAGATTGCCCAAAATCAAAATTCGAACTTTTGTCTCTTTTAACAAAAATTGCACTAGCGTTGCTTCGCATTGCACTTCACAATTAGTTGGGCAATGTAACCAAAGACAATAAGTATCTATTGTTCGTTCCTTTTAATTGTTTTTATATATATATTTTTTTTTTTCTTTTTTTTGCTCTTTGAAAGTTAAACACATTCAATGATAATGGAATTTTTCTTTGTCCATGGAAGAGTCAGAGGAACGCTTCCTATTAGCATACAGTAATTGCAATCGATGATTTGTGAATGAGAGCAATTATAACTGGAAATGGGATTAATTATGGATGCTATTTGGATGGCTGATATAGCCTTGGATTTTAAAGTAACTGGATATAAAGGAACCTTGCCCATATATTCGCATTTTTTCATGCCACAAATTACATAAAGACCTTGATTTTTATATTTTTCATTTGAAAGTTGTTCCTTCTAACCTTGCAACTTCAGATTTGCTTTTCCAAAGTTTGCTAAAGTTTCATTGCTTTCGCTTTTGTGTATAATTACAAAATGGCTTCGAACAATTTGAGCCTGGATTGTATCAATCGTGTATTGCCAGGTGATCTTACTTAGGTTTCTTAATAGTAAACGTAGGTGTGGATTGACTAACAAGTGCGCAGAAAGCGCAAATTAAGCAATGGTGCAGGACGTTATAAGTATATGTCTGTAACAAATGAAAAAGTGAGACAAAGTTGCTGTTTGAAGAATAAAACAAGAAGAGCTTTAATGCTTTCCAATCGATTCTGGACGAATATGATGCTTGCGGGATGATTGGATCAATCTCCTAACGATCGATGGGACTTGCATTGGAACCTAAGCTCTGCTTTTAAATGCGAAACTCGGATTCTCAACGCAGAAGAAACTGCCGCAAGTGATATATTCCGTCTGTCCGTATGTTCACTTGTTTGTCTGTATTGTGTTTTTATGTTTAATCTACGGACCGTAATTGTTGTGATACTGTCGTTGTGATCGGATCATTTTTTCGATGATTTCCCATACCATGCCGCATTTGGGAAAGTCGATGTACGAATACCTGCAGGGTGATGTAGGGTACTAAATATTACTATACTTTAAAATGGAAGACGATTTTTTTGTATTTATTCGACTTATTTGATAGTCAACATTAACCTATTTACGTTCCTACGGATATATATGCATAGCAGAGTATGTCATAATTCGATTCAATGCCATATTTTACAATGAGCATGGCGTATACTTTATGGGGTTTGTGGCTCAAGAGCACAAATTTAGAATAATTAAAAAATCCACTTACTTGCGAGATTCTTGGAATATTAAATTAGATGCGTACTTGCAACTTTGCATTCGCTCATGTACATGCATATATGAATAAAAATTCAAGTATGAGCCTCTTAGAAAAAGAAAGAAATAAAAAATAAAAAGCTGACAAGTTTTCTTAATACAATCATCGGTCATTTGAATGTCCGCTTCCTTGTCAAACCGTAAGAATTAATGCTTTACACACGATGCCAATGATCGGGATAGCCATTGTTATTGCTACTGTCATGGCTGCTGATGTCAAAACAACAGATTTATGCATGCATCGCTGACTGCTATCGCATGTGTGTCACGAACTCAAACATCAATTCAAAATGAACTTTCCTTCCTGTCATTTCTAACATTTAAACTTGGACAATGTTCATAGTGTAGCGGTTGTAACGTAACCGTTTTTAAAATGAAAAGCGCTAGGTGTATGCGAATGATATTAAGCATGATTTTAAGCGAGCACCGCTGCATTATAAAATATGCAAAAGCGCTATAGCTTGCAACGGCCGATTATCAAATACCTTGCATGACGCTACACTTATTCATGTAGGGAATTTTTATAGCAAGGCATTATATCCTTAATCGAAAAAGTTGCTCTATCCGAACCGTTTTCGATGGCTTGCGTTATTGAGCCGCAACAGGTCAGTCTGCCGAATTTCATCAAAATTCCTTAAGAATTTCGGCCTGTAGATTGAACACAAGGAAAATTATGATCGATTTAGAAATTATTACGATTTAGAAAATGGTTTTAAATCGACAGGTATAATAAAACGTGGGTCTATCTCAAGTTCTTCTGGGAATTGCATATATTCCCATAAACTTAATACACTCTTGCATCACAGACGGTATAGTAAATGGTAATTTGACATTTGAAATGAAATGAAATAAAAATTTATATAGCAAAACAGTGTAACATTTAGATTGTTTTGACGAAAATCGGTTCGAAATGGCGATCCGGCATACTAATTTACTATGCCAAGATTTTCTTCTCTGTAAGAGTTTACATGAAAATCTAACCTTTACCATGCACCTACATACGAAAAAATATTTTTGCGCTCTAGTCCGACTGGTTATTGTTTTATATTCACATATCTGTACATCTCTGGTATAAACTATAGCAAACTATAACGTCTACCCTGTACGTTCAAAATGTACTCCAACCTTATGGGTGTTAGTTAATGTTTTTGAACACGTCGACATAGATTTCAACTTTTTCTTCACGTACGTCATGCCAACATGTCGCTGTGTCCTAACCCAAAAAAAAAGTGACGAGTGATCCTTGTCCCTTGGTGGGGACATTCCAGAAGAATCGGTAATCCTTTATATTTTGGCCATAAGAATACAAAGTGATTATCGTTGGACAGAACACATGTTCAAAGTGTTGAAAGAGGCAGTCAAGGGTCTAGTTTTTTTAAAACCGCAAAAAATACTTCACTGCGGCCCGTATCCGTAACATTTACCAGCCTGTAAATCAAGTGTTCTATAGAAAATAAAGAGATTTGTTCACCAAAGCTCTCACCCACTTATCTTGAAATTATCTGCGTATCATACGATTCGCTATTACTCGTACCCGTTGTTTATGGAACTATCTACCGGCAATAGTTCTTCTCATAATTTTTATGTTAAGGGTACATGAATTCTGCCGCTCCTGCCTAGCTATATATATCTTCCCAGTCACCTTCACGTCTGAAAGTTCGCGACAAATCTACTGGGTGGTGGCTTATAAAAAAAGAAGTAAGCTTATGCGGTGACAATAGGGATAAGAAGTTTGCATAGCAATCTCAAGGCAAACTCTCAGTACTACTTATCATGCTTCAAAGCAATGGTTACAAACTTTATGCCAAAATGTTTCTTCGCCCCATTGCATACAACATAACAAAACCTTTATTACAAAGCATTTGGAATCAACTGTCTTCGCATCTTTAAGAAGGCGGGTTTCGTAGCTTAGAGTAGTAGTGGTTTTAATATCACTTTGCTAAATAACACACACATTTGTTATATATATATATGTATTCATTTGACCTAATAAGAAATAATCTACTAATCCAGTGTTTTGCGACAATTTCTTTATTATTAAAAAACAAGATTTAGTTTGTTTTTCGTAAGACAAAAATTTGAAAGGATGCAATTGTTAAACTTTGCATTCAAACTTATTAACTTATGTGTATAATTTAAATGAATATGTTTTTATCTTCCACAGAGAGATTTATATTAAACTCATGCCCATCATAGTAAAGCAAAAGCACAGACAATTGAGTTAATCAGTTGATCCAAAAACAATGCAATGCATGTACATATGCATGTGCATGAATATTCATAGTTGTTGTACGCCTTCGATGACGTGCAATCCAGAATGACAAATTTAGTTTCACCGTCACTTTTTGTTTCAAATATGTTCAGAAAAGTAGTCTTTTTTCATGTTTCATGAACCGACCTTAGAATGGATTGACAATAAAAAGCAATAAATAACATTTTATGCACAGATGACTTTATAAAACTGCAACGGCTATAGAAGCAGACAAAATATATAAAGTGAACTGTGTCTAAAAATATACATATATATGAATGTTATGAAAAAAAAGAAGAAAATAAATTTAATGTACACTGAAAAAAATTACTGAACTTTTTCACATTAATACGCAATTTCTTCGAGCTTTGGAAGGTTACTTGCATGCACTTTTTTTTCCATTACGCATTTCATATGAACAAAATAAGGAGTTTCACGAAAATTGACCCTTCGCAGACACCCAATGCTAATTTCATATAAAAAGAAGGATTGTGTTAGACAATGTGGTGTAGGGTATTCAGTGGTCTTACCCGAATGTTCTAATTTGTTTGATAAACAAAGTGGAGTGTAAAATGAGCTCAATCGTGGCCGTTAGAGAGCATCGTTAGAAACTGAACATATTATCAACAGACATCGATCTTATAAAAGATAACTTAGAAATAAAAAACATCATTGGAGTTAACAAGCCACATTTATTAGGTTTGTGTACGAATAATGAAAAATCCCAAGAGATTAGAAGAAAAAGAAAAACATATTATTTAAAGAATGGTCCGGTCCGCATTCCCCATTTTTCTGAATCAGATTATTTAAGACTGTCCACAAAGAAAAATCCATTCTACTAGGTATCGTCATATGAACAGAATCGGATTAACAATAAGATCTCAATCCAAGCGGATGTTAATCAAATGGAAGAATACAGTGAATGTTAAAAGCACCTTTCACCTTCACGTCGCTATCGTATTCTGGAAGTGTTGCGAAGTGCTCGACGAGCGTTGTTATGTCGATAAAATACTCTGTCATCCCTTGCATCAGTTGCCATTGGTAGGCTGCCGATGGTTCCGTTGAGTAGCGTCATCTCACCTTACTATACATTCAACTGACTCCTTTAAATGTGCATGCTATGAAGGTTCGAATATATCGTGAATATTGAAGGTTCATCTTGTCTGCATTTATTAGCACTTAACATATCCTAATACATCCTTTATTTACACACATTTACACTGTTAGTTTTAGATTCGTTTACATAAGAACCTCTACCTCTAGCTCTAGCTAGATAACAATGTCATGAAACTCCATAAGCGTCATTTTTGATAATTGCTCATAAACGGCGTAAGAACATTTCTTGCAACTGGTAAGCATTTATTGGAATCTTACATTTAATGCAAAGGGGAATGAAAAAGTTGTATGTGCTTATTGAAGCGAATTGGGAGAATTGAACAGGATCGTTTATGAAAGAATTAGCGTTTGTTAGTTGAAAAAGGCTCCCAGAAAAGTTGATCACGTTACTTTCGAAATGAAGCCGCAAGCAGGCAAAGAAATATCTTCAAAGATGAACCAAATCCATTCGCAAACGGCTTCATTGGAAGGCAGTTGAAAATTAATTTTTTTAAGCACTTGAAAAGTTGCATTCTTCACCCTGCCCTTGGTTTCGCTTTGCACAGATCAAGGAGAAGAAAATTGGCTAGCGAAAGAAGTATTGGAAGTTTTTTCCGAAGAAAAGTTCAAAGGAACTTGCTTTGAGAGCACCACATTGCACAAAAGCACTTTTCAAATTTTAAAATTTCACACTTTTGTTATTTCGGAAGGATTGAAAAAACATCTTTTTATTGCGCTTAGTCGAATATCCGCCATTCCTGATAGATCGTTTGCTAGTTTCATCTAATTAGTATAGAGTTTGTAACACTTCCTCTCAGTGTACGAACACAATTATAAATGTAAATATTTTCTTGTTGTCAGATTGCAAAGCAAGTTCAGAGACAGTTTTTTTAACTTTGATTTTTCTTTATTTTTCATTTTTTTATGGTTTACCAGAGCATTCATAGATTTATGAACACAAATGATGGTACAAGTAAAAGTAAATTGCAAAAAAAAAAAAAAAAAAAAAAATGAACGGTTGAACGAAATCTTAAATAAAATATCATACACACAAGCACACATACACACATATATATATATGTAGTGTTATATGAATATATATATATTCTCTTTCCATACACTGAAGTAAATTTTTTAGAAAGAATTAGTGAAAATTTTCTTTTTTTTTATATATTATCCAACTTGATCTAAATTAGATGAATACTTGCATTAAAATGAAATAAGTTTTGATTTATACATAAAATGTTTAAAAGTTGGACCTTTTTCGTGCTATTCTTCTCATTATTTTTTTTTATATGTTATTATATTTTTTCTTAAGGAATTGTAATGAAATTTTAAAGTATTGACGCAGTTTGTCAGATTATAATACCAATAACCGCATGACTAGGCGAATAGGAAAGATCCATGATTAACAAGTCGTCGTTTGCGGTTCAAATCTCAAGTGTGATAGGACTTATTTCATCCGTTGTTATAGTGTGTGCTGAGTGGGCTAACGCAGAAAACACTTGGCTGTTGGGCGCGCATTAACTACGCTTCGGCCGATCCTTATCTCTGGCGCTTTCCTCACTTCTTTCTGACCGCACTGAGCGGACATCCCCCGAGTGGTTGGGCATTTAACAATTTTTCATTAGAATCTCTATCTATTTTGTGGTGAATTTTATCTAAATCCGTAGATATGCTAGATAATAAGCAGATTCCCCTGATGGGAAGAGAACAAAAATTGTTTAAGCAATGAATTCCGCATTCATTCACATTCGAATCTAAGTCGTCCTAACAGTAAGCTCTAAAGTTAACAAAGCGAAACATTTTAATTGCTTACAATTTCCATTCTTTTGTTCAGCGATTGAAGTATCCCCGAGTATTTGCGAAAGGCTGTCAATACTTTCAAGCAAGCGTAATGACATCTTTTATGGCATTTACTCTCTCCATTACTGATCTGATGGTACTCGTTTAATTTACCAACAATACGAAATATTTTCAATTTTTAATCAAGGAATATCGATACTTCGTAATATTTTTTAATGCTAGAGCTTTTTTTTTTTTAATTTCCATAACAAAAATATGAAAAAAGAAACCCTAGGGTTTATTGCTTTACCGAACTATTTTTGATTCAGTGTATAAGCAGCACATACTGTATGCAACTATGCATTCATGTGTGTTACGTTTCAATTCTGTTGGCTTATTAGAAAAGTTTTCACGCGTCCTACTTATCGTGGGTTTCTTCGATGGAGATAAATGTTTGTTACATCTGCAATCTTGGCATTCGAACAAGTTCTGAAGTAAATTTGAAGTTATTTACGAGCTAATCTAGCGCATTGTGCCCTTGATGGGTGTGTTGTATCAGAGAACATGCGCGAAACATTTTTAGCTTAACATGTTTGCAGTCTCCTTGCAAATAGAAAAGATTACGGAGTTTGGAATCATTTGACGCAAGCTTTTCTCTTCTTTTATATGAAACTAGTCAAGGTCAAGAAGATTAAAGATTTGAGGAGGAGTTGAGATTCATTTGCTCTTGTAAGATCATGCCAAGACCTATTCTACAATTCCCTTTCTCTCGGTAAATCGTATTAAATTTGATGTGAAAATCATCAACTTTTTTCAAGTCACGTTCAGCTACGACTTCAATTCCAATATCCTAAAGTCTCAATAAACAAATAATTGCGTAAGGGTGTATAAATTTTCAGGCAAGACGTGGAAAATGCGGGAATGGCACGGAAAATACTGTAGCTGCAAATAATGTCTCGTTTACACGTACCAAACTCAGAATGTGAATAAAACGTACAGACCAGAAGACCTTACATATTCCTCAGACTATGGCTTAGAGAGGCTTATTAGTATCGAAAGGATTAATTTCTCAAATCCCCAATTTTTTTAAAATGCCCCGTTATTTATGCGAAATGTGGCTCACATAAAACCTATGTTACTTATATTGACACTTGAAAATTGAACTACTGCTACTAATTATTCCATGAATGCCTTATACTTTTTCTGTTAACCCAATATATGCACGCACTTGTGCACAAATGGGTAAAAGTATGTATACATTTGAAATTGAAATGCCAGTGAAGCAGCACCGATACTCGCAAACAAGAATCCAGGATCAACATTTATTTTTTTATGGCATAAGAAAATCGTACAACGTAACGATACTTGAAGCGAAACACGCGTCAGACCACAAAACACAAGAAAGACAAAGTGATACAAATGATGTAATTCCAGTGTATGAACATGAACATGTATGTTGGTGGCATGTATGCGTACACATACACATAATCTTGGAGAAGTACGTACATTTATTTTTTATTTAGATTTTTTTTTTTTTTTTTTCAAGACGAAGAGAAAGAAAAGGGCAAACTTCAACATCTCTCTGCACGCACGTAGAAGAAAATTTTTCTATTTGGAAGACTTTTAAAGCCACTGAAGAAAAAATCGTGATTTCAATATAATGAAACATTGGTAGTATTTACATACTTAAGGCGCACGTGTGTGTATGTGTACAATTGTGTAGGAATAGTCTCTTTGAGATGCTCGCAGTACTACCATACACATCCATAGGCATATTTGCGATTTGAAAATTTTTTCCTTTCCTATTTACATTTAAGAGTTGTTTACTTTCGAGTCGTGAGCATCGTACGAATGAATGAAGTAAAACGAAAGTTTCTCTTGCTTGAATTCCAACGTTTTGAAAATAAATGCAAACTCAATATTGTTAATTGGTATTATGTGGTAAGTTTTTAATGTTACACAAATAGGTCTGGAAATAAAAAAATGCGATAATGGGCTACCTTACACCACCCTACAGTTGTTCAGATAGCGGCTTTTCAAAATAACGCATTATAAATGTTTGAAAGAAACATTTTCGATAGGATTCGTCCTCGACTCAAAACTACGCCGGTGTACCAAATTCCATCAAATATCTCAGATGTTGTCGTCTGTAGGTTAAACGCAAAAGAAAAAGGTGGACAGACGGACAGACACTTTTAAATCAAACTAAAAATCGATTCTGAAACGATCAGTGTACTAAAAGGTGGGTCATTCCCAAGGCTTGATCTAGTGTTGCGTACATGTCTTACACCACAAGTGATGTACGGTATATCACAGGCGTAGAAAAGATGTACTCGCTTGAAGATATATCTGCTATGCTTTGAAATAATTTTTTGTTCATTACGATCGTTTCGGTAGGCTGGCCTTATTCTCTGTTTACTTAAAGTTATCTAAAAATTCTGTTTCATTCTTGCAATTAGGGGCGGGCTTACGACCAATTCGCAACTGAAGATCGTGGGAATTAGACTTCGGTGTCATTACTTAATTGCTGGAGCTTTGAAGGCAGTAATAGCTAAAAAGACATGATTTAATCGATGGACAAAAAAAGAAAAGAAATATAAATATGTGTTCATGATAATAACTTTTATTTACGCATCACATATAACACATCACTCAATAAGAGTGTCACTAAAACAATTCTAGTTTGTACCCTAACTGTCACAATCTCATGAAAAGTTGGTAAGTATCGTTTGAAGGTTAGTATTATCCAGAAACAACATAGCCCTGTCCACAATGATCCCATATATATATATGTATACACACATCAGTCGAAAAGTCCCGCCTTTGACACATACATATGTCATGAGTGGACTAATATAGCGACGTTATGTAGTGTTGGGTAGAGAAACAACTCATGCAGTACCATAAGAGAAATTTCAGTCAAAAAAATGGTAAGGAGTCAGGTGGCAATTTATTAAATTATTTAAGAAACATTTTCTGCGTCTTCCATAATCAGTTCTTTTCTTTCTTGATTCATAATTAACATCATTTGCGGTAATGCCATCGCAAAGTTTAAAATGTTCGAAAGAATAGAGCTAATAGTACTACACGCTGTCGGAGGTGGTACATTCTTCCCCCCTTTTTATTAACGTAATATGTTCGTTAACATCTTTCAAATTACTTTCATTTCTGTGAAATGAAAATGCAAATTTAAATGATGTAAAATTTTCACATTGCTCGCTCTCCATTAAGTTTCTCTCCATAGTGACATTTCTTTCACTTTTTTTGACATATGAATTCTTTAAAGTGTGACGTTTAATCGTGCAACAAAACATGTTTCCCTAAGCGGACAATTGAAGGTTTGAAAAGGTTGAAATTGAATCGAACTGCTACGAGTTAAACTGCTTGCAAGCGAATTGGATTGAAACGGATCGAATTAAGTTGCATTGAACTGAAGTGAATTGAATTTAATTGAATTGCATTGAACTGAATTTATATTTCATTTATTCACTCATTTATTTTTTCATCTTTTAGCAACTACACACACAATAAAGACTCATAATAAACGTATAAGTAAAAAAGTGAGGTCAACTTAAACTACATATAATAATATAATAATTTAAATCCAGGCCTTTAAAACCAAAAAGAGAGTAATAAAGCGAAAATAACAGCAACAACAGTGCCTGGGATTTTAAGATTGCCTTATCCATGAGGTTAAATTTTGTGTTATTTTAATTAAAAAAGCAAGTAAAAACGCTATAGTAGGCCGCGCCTCTCTTGCTGATACTTATATATAACGAAATTTTTAAAATAAGCCACCACACGGAAAGTGGCCTGAAAAATGATCTGAAGCGAACCAAGTTTCCATAGCGTTCTTTGTTGGAGCAAAGAAGCTCAGTATACCTAATCCCATCCAAATATATTAAAAGTTACGACCTGTGGGCTAAACACAAGAAACGAAAGCTAACAGACGGACAGACAAGTTTAGAATTACTTCCTGAATCGATCGGGATAGTTGAAGGTGGGTCGCACAATTACCACAAGTGATGTAGGGTATAATAAATATTTTCAAAAGTCCTTTAATTTACTTCTTATCATGAAATCAAACCCGTGACGGATTCCAAACTTTCAAGTATAAGAAAACTACGGAAATAGTTAGTCTATTAAGTTTTTATAAGTGATCCCATATCCCATGTGCAGGACAGCGTCCTTACCCGGCATCGCGACTTTTAGACGATGACCTTATCCATGGCTTAATGGTTTTAATTTTGGCGCGATAAATACATAAATAGCATGATATGGAATACAATTATCTCCACAAAATTCAACTGATAAGTTCGCAGTTGAAGACGTTGATCTGTTGAACCGTTAGAGATGAATGCTATTTCGCCGATTTTCATTGCAAAGTGAAGGAATGAAATTTCTCTGTCACTCTCTCTCTCTCTCTGTCACGAAGCAAACATTTCACAGTGGAACAATAGTGATAAAAAGCTCACAAATTCATTAGATTTTGGCAAGAATTTGCATTGAAAGGGCGAATTTGCAACCTTTTGATTATTTGCTCTTTAAACTCATCATCAAAAACTATCTTCAAAAAAAAATACAAAACCAACAAAATATGAATAAAACGTAATGAATGAAACGAATGAAAATTGAAGATGAATGATGATTACGTGTATCGATTCTATGGATGTTACATATGTGTATATATGTGTTTATAAAAACGAAGGGTTAATTAGTTTTCTTCAATTTCTTCTTTCCTTTACACAGTGTATATATATATATATGTATTTTTTTCTTTTTCGAAATTTTCATGATTATATCCAAAAAATGCGCTAAAAACTAGAAGGAATTTTAATGAGTTTTCCGCCTCTTCATAAAGAAAAGAGCAACATAAACTTTTTTGATGTATTGCGAGGGAAAATGAATAATTTTAATAATTACAATCGTGTAAAACTGTATAAATAATGTGAATAAGAAAGTTTGCATACTCGCAGACGCGCGTTCCCAGTCAGAAAAGGAAAGTAACAATACCTACAATATACATGCATAATTACGTATAAATGCACGTTTGCCACCATACATACTTATAATTGCGCAACTGACGAGTGAATAAGTGAATATGCTGAGATGTAAGAAAGCAACTTTCGAGCCGTTAAGGAAATCAAAGCAAAATATTGCACGTACTCGAATATAACGACAATAAATCTTTCATAATTAAAAGCGAAACGTAAACTTATAAAAACTTTGAAGATTTCTATGTATATGTTCCATGTACACACAACACACAACTTTCTCAACGTCTTGCTCAAATTATGACGGCGACGAATCAGCAGTTGGATGGATATGTACTTGTGTTGGTAGGATATGCAAAATTTAAAGAAATACGTTACATCGAAATGATTACACGATTATGTGAATAAGTAAGCGAAAGAATATATTTTCCCCGAACTTCACCTGTGAACTAAATATAAATACTAAGTTATCGATTTAATGTTGCCTCTGTAGTTTTTAATGCTTATTCGACAAAAAAGTAGTTACTCGTATTACAAATTACGAGGAAATACAAATTCAGATTTGAAAAAGTCGACTTGAGCGGGGATCTTGATCTCGAAGTGGGGAATAAGAAGAAGATCGGGAAGTTATCGCAGTCTAGTGGGCGGATAATGAATCGGTTGGTGTTATGCTTTTACACCCACTATACCTACGACTACGAGTGTACTCTACTGCAAAGAAATTTGAGCTTTCGAACACTAGCTTAACAGTCGTGGTTCTTATCTACTTTGTAACCCATGCAGATATTGTTCATCTTGCTACTTTTTGACTCGAAGCCATATCAACATTTCCCACAGTATGAACATTGACTATTGCTTATTGATTTACTTAGTCTAGTGAAAGGTATGCACATTCTAATCGTAATCTTTGAAGTCACCTTACAATATGGCGAAAATTATTCGTTTTCCATATTGAATAAAACGAACCTAAATGTTCCCGATTAAGCTATCAGGTTTTATCCTTTTGCTAAGCTCGGCTAAGTTTCTTCTTTCGTTTCTTAAGCTTTGCTCTCTTTGCCAATCTAATTAAATTAATTCGCTACCATTTGTCAACTAAGTTACGCTACGCTCGCACTATATATTTATTCTAACAGAATCTTTGGCAGATTATTTAAGTTTACTTTGTACTTTTTTTTATATTATTTCTTGTTGTCATACTTATTTATGTATTTATTCTTTGTTTCTTGGAATTATTGCACGTAATTTCAAGTTTTGTAATCCTGGGTTTTTAATTTCTCCTCTTTCATCTATTTCTTTATTTTCTTTGCCGTAAAATAAGTTTAAGTTCATCATCCTATAAGTTCATAGTTGTTTAGTATTGTATACGGTATACGGTATTGCATTGACTAATCATAAGAATTAATATTGAAAAAGGAGAGAATGAAAATACGTGCCGAGCGTATACTATGCAAAAATTAACAAGATATTGATTTAAATAAAATTTTTTTTACGAAATGTAAAGAAATAATAATAATATGCAGAGCTGTTATCAGTTACTCATCAGTGGTTATTCATATTATGAAAGTAGAACACATTACTTCAGAATATACAAAATTCATTTTATTGTCTCATCCCTTGGCATTCCCCTTTCTTTTTTACCAACCACTAACTTCTTCTTAGTCAATAATTTCAAATAATATAATGTTAACTCCAGGCCGACATAGAGGGTGACGTAAGACATGCAATGTGGGCAGACAGATGTGCGAAGCGTTAATTGTACAACAGTGAACAATTTAGCCGTTAACTAGTACTCTAATGGCTATTAAACTGTAATAACTCTATAATAATAAATCTTTATCGATAATAAGCTCTTAACGGCCTATCTATTCAGCTTCTAAGTAAAGTTTAGTTGTATTTAGTTACTGCTTGTTTTGCTTTGCCTGTCTTCCTGGGCTTTTTCTGAAAAAAGGCTATTTTGTAATTGCTTTGTCTTTGTTCTCTCATCGTCTTCTATGTGCTGTTATAAATTTTAGTTACACTAGCGCTTACTTACTACGCTTATTACTTTCTTTGTGCGAAGAAAAAAGAATAGAACACGACTGACTGTTGATCTGACTGCTACTCGCTCTGAAAAGAACGGAAACCCCTACAACCAATTTCCTTAGTCCAAAAGTTGACATCTGCTCAAATCTTAGCCCAAAAATCAAGTATTTCGATTGAGATTGCCGCAAAATGCCTTTTCTGGCCTTACTTGTGGCTAGCTTATCCTCACGCTGGAATAAAGGACACGCCAGCTCAAAGTGAGCTACGATTATTAGTCCTCGCATTCCTACCCGATTAAATAATCAATTTTTCGTTATTAGAATTTAATTTATTGTTTTTATGTTAATAGAAATACATTGGATGTTCAAGAAGTAAAATTAAACTAACAACTGCAAGGCTACAATGATTATTAAATCTTCAAAACCTATGTACCCCTTGTCAAGTGAAAACTATTATATTAGTGACGAACAAGTTTTTAGCTGCTAGTTTAGAACGCTAGAGCTTAGCTGTATGTGCCGATGTAAGCTATCACGCTGAAGACGTGCAGAACGTAGCTCTCTACAGCTTTGAACAGATCGAAGTTTATCCTATGACCGAAGTGTTTCTTTTCCTGCTTAAATCAAAAGGGACACAATATAGCAAAATGCCGTGGTTTAGGTGGGCGGAGTCATGTATGTCCGAAATTCGAGTAGCCTTAGCAAGCTTTCGCTGATTATGAGTTGATGCAACACAAAGAAATCATGACAGGGAAACGCTACCCGCCACAAATGGCGCCATCGGATGGAAGAACGGTCACAACGTGAGCAATAGTATGATGAAGTGATTTTTCAGCATAACCAGGCTCAGACTGATATTACAAAATCCATATGGTAACCTTTAGTCAAACTTAATGCGGTCTTGCCCGCTTTGCTGCCTATTCTTTTATTCCATTAGCTTGCTAATTAACGATTATGTCAATCTATGGCTTATTGCTTGTCTGGGCAGCACTTTCAATTTTCTGCTCTAGCTGTTTTAGAAATTATTTGCTCTCTTGTTATGAAGTCCACATTTTTTAGAAAAGGAAAATAATTTGAAGTTTTTAGTATTCAAAATTCAAAGAAAACTAAATCAGAAATCTAATATTAATTAATATAAATTATTTGCCAAGCGATGTCTTTAGGTCACTCCTGAATTTGGAACATAAATACTTTGATTATTAAATATTGAGCTTTCAAAATGTATATGATCTGCGCATATTGGAATATTTTATGCTTTCTTTAGTCTGTAAACCAAAACAACAATCTTTCGTACTGCTTTGATAGGTGACTCAGAGTCACATCGTGGTATGATTCGTTATAAAAACGTGGAAAGAGTAAGGTTAATAATCTGTTCACTAATACACTATGACAGTCTCAATTGTTGTACTATTAAACAACTTACACACTTATATACACAGTAATTGTGACCCTTAATTATTAAACAACCAGGTATTATTTTCAGTACGTTTTTTTTATTTATAAAGCAGTTTGGCATTAAGCTATTAAGTACAATTATTAAACTGCGAAAAACTATTAGTAATTAAATCCTTAAAGTGTTAATCTTTTATTTTTTCGCTATTTGCCCAAACGATGAGCGGATTCTATGGAATTACTGTGTACTATGGAATTCTTACTGCATCTCTTTACGGATTATTTGGCATTTGTTGTAAAAGATTGACAAAAACTGCATCGTCACAATGAAAATAACACCTGCTTAAGCGTAATTTCGATTTGTCATATATATATATATATATATATCAATATATATTGATTGTTTGATTTATTGATTATTTGTTTGATAATAAACTTCTCAATGCCCAGAAACTTTGAATTTTTTTTTTACACTTCATAGTTACAAGTGTGTTATTAATATTATTATTTTTTTTTTTTTCAGTTATAATACATAAAAATTTCAATTTGTTTTCTCGATCTTTGATGCTTCTCTTGATTCAATGAAATTTTTTTCATTTTAAATGAAATATTCTTGACACAGTTTATTACTTACCATTATAAGCATTCAAGTCACATTTCGTATACATCTGGCTAGCGATGAATTTAATGAAATTTGAAAAAACGATATTGAAAATTTTCTTCTTGTCTTCTTTGTCTTATCACTTAACTTTTCGGGCAAAAAATAGTGTGTCTAATATTCAACTTAATTCGTATATTGTGAAAAAAAAAAGAAACGGGGAAAAAAATATATATATATGAAATAGAAACTTTCAAGTCAGGCTATTGGAAATGCTTTAACACTTCTAACAAAACTTTTGGACAAGTATGTGTGCCGATATGATGACATATCGTTTCCTGTGTCAATCATAACACTCTGTTCAAAACGATGGCAGCAATTTATGTCAATCGAAAAGCTCTTAATACGGAAACGGAAATAAAATAGTTATATACTTATTGCAACTGCTGTACCATACATATGATGCGATGTCATATAATCTCCCTTACAAACATATACATTTATATATCTACTTATACATCATATGTATACGTATGTATGTATGTATGTATATGCATACATATACATTTGTAACCAACACTAGATATATGCATTGACACACTATCTCAAGAGTCTACGCACGTAATGCTTTTCTTTTGTAAGCAATGTTAGAAACATTTCTTTCGTATAAGCTAAAGTAAAGAAGAAAAGCAAAAAAAGAACAAAAAACAACACTAAGAATATATGACTGAATTGAGAGTAGAATTTATATACATACATTTTTTTTTTTTCCTAAACTTATGCTTCAATGTATGCATGTATGCATGAGTTTCAAGTTCATTGTGTATACTTACTGAAAATCGCTTTCTTTCTGTCTTTTTAAGTGTCAGTTGTAAAAACTTTTCATCATCTTTATTTCGTTTTTTTCCTTTTTGTCATTTTTCCTTTTCGAGAATGCATATTTAAACTTCTTTTACATGTAGGACATATGCAAACCACTCGCAACAGTCGAATGGTGGTTTGACTTAGTCATTCGGTCTGCTACGTTTCTAAACTCATCGCAAATTTCAAGGGATTTAGCAAAGTTACTTTATTTATTTATAGCTTTCCTTGACTTTTCAATTCGCTTCTGGATGACATTGTGGTCTTTTGTTTTAAAGCAAAACGTCAATCGAAAAGAGTGGTGAACAAAACGAATAAAGAATGAATTACTTAGCAATAGCCAGCTATTCTACAATACTTAAAAAAATTTCGCACTTTGCAGGATTCTATCTTTTTAAATTCAATTTCCATACTAATGATGACATTGTTTTAATCATTCTTTGAATTATGCAACTATTGTACTTTCGTTGAGTTATCGTAGCATATATTGCCAAAGGTTTGCAACCAAAATTATGAACTGAGCACTCTACGGAGTGCTTATTATGATAAGTGCGAATCGAAGGAAATAATTCAGCCAAAAGTCCTCGGTCCATTAGTTTACGCAATTAGAAGAACAAGTTCGATCTCAAATTACATTTGTTATTCCTCCCCCTAAATAGTCATCGAAATTTGTCTGCTGTCTTTCCGGAACAGTTATACACTTACATCAAACCGGTCAAACATGGTCAATGTGAGTGCCAAAGCTGCTGTCTAAGGATCGAAGCAAGAAGGCAGTGTATATACATCTATATATATAGTGTACAGCGAGGAAGTTAATGATTTATTTATTTTACAATCCGATAGCTCGGAATGAGACGTCGGCTTGCTGCCCAGCATTTACGCTTCAAAATTCAGCTCCTTAATGGCGGCGATACGTAAATGGTAACCAAAACGCTTCTGGCGATGGTGTTCTGGAATAAAAATGGAATCATTTATATTCATATATTGTTGACCAATCTGACTTTAAACAAAGGAAACTGTAACTAGGTTTTAAATCACACAAAAAAAAGGTCAGCAAAATACAACCGTTCGGTCCCTACACAAGTGTTTGCTAGCCAATCAGTGCAATCAAGTGCCGTTAAATTCTGCAAAAATTTACGTACGATATATCAAATTACTTTCTTGTTTCTCTTGTCTTGGAAACATTTTTCGCGGGCCATAGATTTCCAAAGTTTACAGTCCTAAGAGAAAATTTTTTATCATTCCTGAGATGTGATGAAATGTTGGCGTTACATCTTTTTATTTTGGTCACCGCTATCTCAATTTCGCAAATTTTAGCGCATGACGTACTCCTCGCATAATGAGATGCTGAGGTGACGTTTCATTATTTTGGTTATCATTACATAACTTCACTGCTTGAAGTTTAAAAGTCATACTTTCAACACAAAGACGATAACATGACACAATGTTCTCCGTTCTCTTTAAGGATATTAATCATTTCATCGAATTTTCTTATCTTCCATTGATTCTTCATAATGGAAATAATATCAGACGTGTGTCCACATATGTTGATATTGTTAACGTTTTAGCTTTGGAAGTAACATATAAAGCAGATGAAGCGATAATGTATAAAAATCTCTGCGTGAAAGTTTAATAACTTACAACATGTTGCAAAACACATAATCACTTATTCGGGTGGACCATATCCTAGAGAGCAACAATCCTTATTCCCTGGTATCTTGGATATATTTTTGATTTTTTCAGCTCACTAAAATCGAAAATCAAAAACACCCTTTGGTCGTACACACTTTTGGAAAATACCAATAGACTCTTAAGAAATTTACTCATCCAGTTAACAATTGTGGTCTGAATCTAACTATTAAACGTATAGTTTGTAAATTCAAAAACTTTTCCAATGTTCGAAGATACGTCTTCGGGCCGCGTAACGTTGTAGACATCTGGAGTAGTATATGGAGAACACAATATCAATAAAATGATTAACTTCATCGTATTGAAAGTAGTATCCTTTGGCGTATCCCTTAAAAAAAAAACAAACGACATTCTTAGCTGTTACCTACTTTTAGTCCCGAAATTTTTATTTTCCCGGTCTAAGCAAACTGTAACAATAATGATCATTGTTTTCTTCTCCGTTCTCGATCACTGTTAGAAGAAATTTGTCAGTTTGCCTCTCAGCTTTCGTAGTTGCATGTGGGAAAAAGATATTTTATTATGCGCATGCGAGAGAGAGAGAGAGAGAAAGAGAGAGAAGTGAGATAATGTGCCTAGACGCTTGCGTAGATTGCTTCGCTTGCAATGCTGTCATCTATTTTTTTGTTGGAAAATGAATGATTAAAAGAAAGTAATCGAATACCTTAGGTTACGGGGATGCAAACGCGAATGGCCGACCCTGCCTTAGAAATGTGTTTGAAAATTTGTATTAATTTTTATTGATCTAAGTGCATTTACTATGGTTTTAAGAGTGAAGTCGAAACTGATAGTGCGTCTAAGTACGTTATAAAATTTATATTTTATAGAAAGATGTTGTAATTTTTCCTTTTTATAAATTTAACAAGCAACAATTCGGTATAAGATTTAACATCTATACCGCGTATTTATTCAAAAAATCGTAATAATAACATTCGGCTCAAACCGTACAAATTCATTTTCTTCTTCAGTATTTGGATCAGTATAATTTCGTATGTGAATGTGTGCGTGTCAATGTGCCTCTGTGTATGTATGTGTGTGTGTGTGTGTGTATGTTGCGAATATAAAATATTGAATGGACAAATATTGTACAACGTGCATGGAATTATATGCATTGAAAAAAAGCTCTATTTTTGCTGACGTCTTTCAAAAAAAAAGTTCTTCTTTTTTTGTTAACTGATTGCATTGGTCTGCTTGCAATGAACAATGTATCGTAGCAATATTTTCAAATGATTTGCATATTTCTATTTATGCATTGTTGATTATTTTCTAATAGAAGATATATTAACTTCATGCATCCATTTGTTTTTCGGATCAATTACCTGAGAAAAAATTTCTGTTTCTTTAATCTCTTGAAAGAATAGTTGAACCCACCATTTTTTAATGTGTTGACTTGAGTGAGTGCTTGATTCTCTATATACCAGTGACGAGGTGAATGTTTACGTGATCACGGTGACAAAAAAATGCTATATAAGTGTATCTGCTTATATTATAAAAAAACATACGAGAATTATCCTTGAATTCGCAATCTGTTCACTGGGGACTTTGTTTACACCGAGGTAAAGAAATATGAAAAATTACTCAAGATCAAGAGCAAAAAATATAAAAAAACATTTTTACGATATAACTGCAGAAGAGAATAGATTGTGCTAACTCCACCTTGTACTTGCCTTTAGTAATGGCATCTATCAGTTGAAGTGTGAAAAACATCGCAAGTCAAAAGGCATTTTTTTCTATGTGGTGTACGGGTCTTAACGGCATCAAACAGAGTTTTCTTATGACTATTCCTCGGGAATATTAAAATTTGAATTAAAAACAAAGCAACCATGAGAAGAATACAATTAATGATCAATGTACAAGACCGGATTTATAGATATTTAAAGAGGTTGAAGGTATAAAGATTATTTATAACGCCTCGGTTGATAAGTATGAAAAGTTCGGCTTGACTTGTATACATTTTTTTCTGATTTTAATACTTTATTGCTTAAAAAAAATGCGGAGTGAGATAGAAAAGGAGCATTACGAAAGTGGATATACATCAGAAAAAAAACAAAAAAAGCAAAGAATGCATTAAAATTGTAAAAAATCCGAATAGTAAAGAATCCGATTTACATTTTGATAGATTTACACGTTAAATTATAAGTTTTTATTCGAATCTTTCAATAAACAGTCATTTTAAATATATAAGTTATGTATAAAACATTTTGAGAAACATTTTGTTATAGTATAACTCTAGATACATTACAGATTCATTAAATCACGCTTGTATGGTAACTGGTGGGTAAAATTGATGAAAATCGAAGTTTTGTCAGAAAATATGCTTATACGACGGGAAAGAGAATAATTCGTGTTTAACGCAGTCGGTTGCCTACAAAGTGTGTAATCTGCGAAACGTTAAATATCATAAAAAACCTATGTTATGCGTTGTCAATGGATTTCATTAGGAATTCCTTTATATTCTTCATTAAAAGGATTTATTAAAATGTTCTCAAGTAACTTTGCATTAAAGGAACTCATTGAGAGTTCCATCCTGATCACATACGGCGCCTTCTCAAGGCCATTGCGATATAAATACAATTCGAAAAGAATTAGAATAGATTAGGAGAAAAGAGAAGAACAGAAAAGGAAAGCATAGAAAAGAAAAGAAAAGCAAAGGACAGGATGACAGGAGAAAAGAAGAAAAACTTGGTTGAAAAATGGTGAAAATCGGTTGAAGCAATTGAAAAGATGGATCATTATAGAAACAGCTTTCGGGAAAATTGATAATTTATTTGTTTTTGCTGCATTTAACAGCAATTGGCCAAAATTTATATAAAATTGAAGACTCATTTTTATACAATACGATTTCTGAACGTAGGCAATACTCAAGGAAATGATGTTTGATCTCTTAAAGCCTCAATACTTTTTCTGGATGAATTTTAAAAAATTTGTCATAATTCTTAAGACAAAGACGAGAAGTTTTCCTCGCGAAATCAGAATTGGCGACAAGAATCTTTTTTAAGGATAATAGCGTGATATCAACTTGAAGTCTTACATGGAACATATATATAATAAAAAAGTCAGCCAACGGACAACGAATTCCTATAAAAACCTATGGTTGACACACGTTCATATGTGCTCTTCATTCCAATGGACTGACCTGCAAAATTGGCATACAAAAACTTTGAGTGAATCCTTGTAATTAGTAGTCGTATTCTGAACAACATCACAGATGTTGACCTGGCAACTTTGACTTATAACAACAATGACATTGGAGTCTTTATTGTGACTATTCCTATGAAATATCAAATTTAATACACAGTCACAAAAACCATGACAAGAAAACAATTGTTTTTTCAGTTATGACTGGTGGCCAGTCGCAACGCCAGAACTACTGTGCGTTTATTGTTTCTCGTACTTCACGAGTGATATTAGAGCGTTAAGGCTGACCGTGCAGGCTTAAGTGATGACCAAAATGTTATCCAATTGGGGTTTGTGTTAAACGAAGACGACGGCAAATCTATTTTATCGATGGGTGCAATTATTAGAATGGGCAAGTTTGAAAAAATTCTGTAGTCGGTTTGCGGCTTTTCGGTATCAAGTAAACTCCATCGTAATTCGAATACGTTAGTCGACAGAAATTTTACGATCGAAAAACTTTTCATTCGATAATAAGAAAAATGCATCCTTTATCTATTACTTTCACAAAGCTGCAAACAGGCCACACCTTACTTCCTTTAAACTTATCTTCTGTGCAATTGATGTTTGTTCCGATATATTTTTTTTTTGGTGATTAAAAATACTTGGAAAAGTTAGTTTTCGTGGTGGTTATATAGAATAGCACTACAATGGGTGTTTTCATAACGAAACCTCCAATGCAAGGCCGAGCGAATCGAAACAGTACTCTTACAACGCATCTCCTTCACGCAAGAAAGTTTCGACAAACCAGTTGGCTTGAAAATATATTTATCTGTTAAGATTTTTTTCTTGATGTTTATAAATTATTCCCAATACTGGTTATCATGAACTTTCCATAAAAAGAAACAAATCTTAAAGAGTCGCTTTTTTTTAAAGTTTTAGTTTGTCCGGATTTCTTATAACAAGGTTTCCATAAAACGCGCCATCGGTTTGCTCAATTTTTTGTTTGAATTAATCCTGAGTTTCATATAAGGCGGCTCGAATGAACGCGTTCTCAGAGGCTTGACTGTAATATCGAACAAATAAAAAATTAATATATCTGTTTATTTTATAAAATCTTTGACTGGTTGAAGGAAAATTCTGAAACTCTGCTCCTATTGTACCCCCAGTCGAACATTAGCAGTTTTCCTGAAGATATGTCATTTTCGATTTATTCTTCATTTGTAAATAACGGTTCACAAAGAACTACCTTCTGAGTGTATAAAGTGGCTTAAATCAGAATAAGCACAATGTGATTTCCTAGAGCAAATTTACCAGTAATTTAGGGTATATAGGGTATTAAAACTATTCCACATTGCTCTTCAACTTTGTTTTTCAACATTTTAAAAAACAAAAAACGATAAGAACTGTAATGAGTGGAAAAAGTCGAGGGTAAGTTTGTTTCGTTTACGTCTTACTGGGAGTATCATTTATGACCATTTCCGTTTTATAATGGCATTCGTATGACTTGTACATTTTTACGACATATTTAAAAATGTGAACAAAATTCCGGCTTATGTTTAACTGCGAGAATATGCGTTTATGTCCACAGTTTCCTTTGCCTTGTTGTATTTGTTTTTGCTTTTGTTTTTTTGGTTTTTTTTTTTTTTTACTTTTTTCCTACACTAACCATTTATACAACATTAATAATTTCCTGTATACAACAATTACTGGTATTTATAATTTTATGAGGGCACAGTAGTAATTGATGATGATGACGATGATATATTGTGTATTACATTGAAAGGATTCTTGGATTCTAAGGATTATTTTGATGTCTTGCAAAGGCTAAAAGAATGAATGAATGAATAAATGTAAGAATGAAAAAAACGTGAGGAACTTTTTAAATGGCCAACCATTATCGTAAAAGGGATTAACGCCCCTTCAGTGTCTGTAGTTTGTATTATTTGAGCGCAAATTACCGCAAATAACCGCCAAGTGTGATTTAAATGGGCTCGAGTGCCACTTGTCGTTACTGAGTTGTTCGTTTATGAAGTGCCATAAAAACGCGGCCACTATGGAATTTATTGCAATGCAAGAAAATGAGAAGACCAAACGAGCAAAATAAGTCACAAACAAAAGGAATTGTTAGCTGCAGTTACAGCGCAAACAACAACAGCAGCAACAGCAAAAGCAGCAGCATTGGGTTAATAGATGAGTCACGTCTCTCATATAAAGTAAACTGTCTAAGTATATGGTTTAGATATAAGTTTTCCTTCCTTTCCGACTGTTCCACATAAATGAACGACTACGAACTATGAAGAATGACTACGTAGATGGAGGGGCATGTGTCGCCTTGAGTATGCCGCTAACAACAAATCGAAATCAGTCACATTGTGGACATTATGTCAACCAATTTAAAGTGAAAACTACGAATTCGTGAGAAATGACACGAAAGCGATAAAGCAATTTCGTTGCGAATTTTCCTTCCCGTTGTGAGTTGATTGGTGGGTTGCTTGCTTGGAAATCAACGAGATTTGCAGTTACTTGAAACTTTAATCGTTAAGAATAAATAAGCGAGTTATAATCGCTTCTTTATTACACTTATAGCGAGCACACAACAAGGAAATATAAGTCAAAAGGCCTTAACATATTTAATATAACTTAATATAATTTAAAAAATTCAAGCGACTTTTAAGTTTACTCATTAGGAAAACAAATGGCAAATTGTCGTGTATTAATAATAAATGTAATAAAATGTAGGCGTTGATATCTTATGTTGTAACGGTAAATACATGCTTATCTCATTTGTTCTTAGTCTTATTCTATTCATTTTCTCTATCAAAATTGACGCCACTTTGCCGTGCTTCCAAAAAACTTTGTTACGCATTCTATTGGTTTGGGCTTAGCTAAGCTCAGTAGACCTTATTAATGATTTTGTTGTCTGGCTGGCTGCTTACAAACGCATAAATTATCTTCCCTTTCTGTACGTACTTTCTCCTTCTATTGGTTTCATATTAAAATCTGAAACTCAAAAATTCAGGTTACACTTAAAACTTGTATTCAAATTTTTGTAGTCTTTTTAGTTTTTTTTTCTCAGAAAACTTTTGCCAAGTTTTGAAGCAAAATTTTTCGGTTACTCTATCCGCAATTTGGAATAATGCCATAAATGCTTGCTTTTTTCATTGTCATGCCGTGTGCGCAAAAAAAAAAAAAAAAAAACAACAAATTGTTTAAAGTTATCACTAATCAAAGTTATTCACTAAGTCTTTTAGTCACAAAGGGAGCATTAAAAATTCAATAGCAAGTCATTGCCTTTTGCCTTTCCTTTCCTTCCACCTATAGTTAATTTATAAGTTGGAAAATGATTAGAACTAAAGGCAGCAGCTTTGATAGATTAGCTCTTATGATAACAATCAGCTTCGGAGTAAGTTAATTTCGCTCAATAATAAGACTCTTGGTGAACTCCATTAATGCGATATGGTTTCTCTCAAAGGATAAATCCTATCGAACGATAACATTAGTTATGTATCTTTTGGTTAACTAGCTCTCAATCGAAAGGCTTTCGGCATTCGAGATTTATTTCGAAAAAATAAAATTTGACAATGATAATCACAATAACAAAATTATGTAAAATATTAAATAAAATGATTTGCCCTAAGTAATTTCATATTTTCCCTCCTTAGGGAAACTTTGAAGAGCGGACTTGAACTTTGAATGCACATCTCTTTATTTTTATTTCACATTAACATATGAATGCACCTATACACAAGGCACAATGTTCTAAAATGAATTGCAAGTCAATTCTAGTTTTGCCTTATATATATAAAGCCAACTTTTTAATTCTCGCAAGACATCTTGAAGCGAATATATTCTTTATATTTCCTATTTCATTGCGATTCAATTTAAAAATGCAGAACATATGTCGGCTCTTATTTTCTCGCTTAGTCGCCTCAATTGGGAAATCTTCAATGGAATGTCTACACCGTCTTCAAGACGTAAGATGCCGGACCTGCTGAAGTTAAATCCTGAATTTCCCGATTATTCACATTAAGGTGCATGCAAAAACGATGAGGGACTATGCGAACCTTTGCAAATTTGCCAATCTTTCTTGGATGGTATCTGGTTCTTCGCTTTTCTATTAAAAGACGCTATCGACCTTCAGAAACGCAAAAAATTTAACACTATCCACCTATGCATCTCTCAAAAATATTCCTCGCCTTGCAATGCATATCATTGTATATCTGTTTGATGGGGTCGGCTGGAGTTCTATACGGCGTTCGCGTCCGGGTAGCCGCTATCACCTCAATGCGTTTGAATGGTATAGTTATGGTATGGTATTGTTTACCAAGGAGCCAACTATTACGTTGATGTCAAGTGCAATGATCTTCCAAGCAAGCTCTTTCATTATGCTGTTTTCTCTTGGGCGAGTCGCACGATTGAGTAAAAAGCAAAAAAGAAGGAGTTAGTTTACTTATCTCTTTTTTTTTTTTTGGTTTGTAAAAGAAGAGTGGTAAGTAAGGGCTATAAGGTGAACTTTTGGTTATCGGAGGAGTTTCGGCGACTTTATTTCCGTTCCGGACTGTGCATTTTTCATGCCGTCATTTTCCTTCACGGATATTGGAATGGAAGTGAATGCCTTTGTACGTTTGGAGGAGAAGTGATTCATCCTTTAAAAGTTGTTGGCATTCCGAACATTGTCGAAAAGAAATTTACATTTGCCATTGCTAATTGTCCTGAGATGTTTGAACTCACGTAAGTCGAAAGTCTTAAAATAGTCAACGAAGAAAAGGTCAGAGTTAATACGGACTCGTTGGCCGTCCTCGTTTTCGTATACTTCAATGAACGCATAAAAGTCATCTAACGCGTCACTGTCATAGAGATTAGCCAGATTATTGTCAACATTACACAGATGGCAGGGGTTACATTGTCATAATTATTGTCCGACTTCGGAAGCACCATACTAGGATTTGTTGGTTAGGATCCAAGGACATGTCTTCGTCAAAAGATTCAGAAGAACGACTTTCAGCAAGCGCTTCTTTCTTTATATTATCTGATTATACCCTCTTAACTTAGTTTTCTTTATATAAGAGAAAACATATAATGTTACAAAATATTGAATTTGCTGGGGATAAAAGTTCACAAATATATTTCAACTTGTAGAAAAGCATTGAAGCATTCAGGTACACATATATAATATTTTTTGCCTTTTTTGCTATATGCACACATAAGTATGCAGCGTTTCCTTTTCACACTAAATCCTTACGTTATTTATAACCTGACACAACACGAAACATGAGCGATTGTTGCACGTCAACCTTTCAACACTGCAGCAATTAAACAAACGAACAGGTATTTTACAAATTAGCAAACAACTTTTTACTTGTTTTTCATTTTTTTTTTTGCTTTTCTATCCCTTAGCCACTACCGAAAAACGGAGGTGAACTCATTCTATAGTGCCCTTTGCAACTCTGTCAAAATCACATCCAAAAGGAGATCACTTTAGCCTCGAGTTCGTGCTGCGGTCCCTTTTACGTACTTGTAGATTTATCGGCTTTGGAAATGATAGGCGCACTTTTTTTTCCCAATGCATTTTTGCCAATGTACGAGAAAGGCTCAAAAGTTTTTAGCATTTCGATAGCGATAGTGTTCAAGTTTCGTCTTACGCCATAAGCAATTTGTTTGTTTTTTATTCCTTTAAACCTCAAGCAAAAACCACTTACACCCGTTTTGTCATTTAGAAAAGAGAAACTCTACAAAGGGGAATAAAAACTGTGCATATACACGAAATCATGTATACGTGTGTGCGATATATGTGTATATACATAACAGTGAAACAAATTTACATACATGGATGTATTACGGGTATGTATATGCACATATATATGCATGTATATATATATATTTGTAAAACAATGAGTATGTTTTGGTGTGTAAATCACAAGCAGATTAAGATAACATTTATGAGTCGTGACAATGCAACTATATTTAAACATATGTGTTATTGTTCACCAGTATTTGAACATAAAGAAAATCCATGTTTCCTGTTTTATATTTCATAAAGGAATTTAGTGATTAATTATTTTTGAAAAATTCTTTTCTCATAATCTGCTGAATAATCGTGAACAGTGAGCAACAAAAATTCATTACAAATTACAAATTTTTGAAGGTAACATTCACAAGTAATGTGATTCATTACTAATAATCATCATTATAACATTGTACTAATAGTAATTATTATTAATTATAATTTAAATTATCGTACCAGTAAGACCAGAAGTAGAAGACCGGAGGCATCTTTCGGCATAAAACGTTGACAAACCGGTAAATAAAGAAAATATATACTTGTCCAAATCAGTCATGTTTACTGCTTTTAGATATGCTGATGTTGTCGTTTGATTAATAAACTTCAATCAATCAATTAAATTTCACAAGAGTATGTACCTGCATCAAACTGGAATAGAGAAAGTCTTCATTTCAATTGCAAACCTATTTTAGGCTTTTAGATACCTGCAGTCAGCCAAGATGAGTTTCATCAAATTTGACAAATGCTTCTTCTTTGTGCATATTTATTGGGGCATAAGTGTGAATAATCTTTTCAAGAAATATCACAATTTTGATATTTAAAGTGAAGACGAACAACGATTAAATATTTAGTCGAAGTTGACACATAGAAGACCCTAACGGGTGAGAACACGGGCGCATAGTTAGGAGAAGGGAATATTTCAAATATAAAAGCCGGTATATCATTTTCATGCAATAAACGTGTGTTTTCTATACGAAAATTCCGATTCAATAATTACCTGTTGGTAGACAAATCAATTTTTGCATTTATTCAGTACAGCTTGAAACGGCTTTTGATTAAAGTTACACCCTTACTACAGACCATATCAATGCGTACTCGTTCTAGTCATCTTACACCGTTGACCATACAATTATAAATTTTACGATAAACCACAATTGTGATTTGACATAAAAATTAATCGTGTCAAGTTTAGGTTAGACAGGACTATTTTTCAGATTTCTTCCGTTGTAAGTGAGAGTACGTTACAATTCCTAATGGGAAGAAGGCCAATTAACTGGAGTATCGTAGTTAATGGTCTCTATTTGTAAGATTTTTTTAGCTATGATTAATTTATAGTAAACTTCTAACGTCGGATTGTAGTAGAGGAAGAGGCGACGAATTTCGCTAGAAGTATATAATAAGCGGAATGACATGAGTCAAAGTTACCTTAACGTATACTATACCCGCCTTATAATCAAGATGACATAGTCGTTCACGTCCATTGGTTTATTAGAGTATCAATGCTCACGATGTCTGATCATGCCAGTAAGCTTCGTGATCGAGAAGGCGCTTTACATTTAGCGGCTATTATAGCAATGGATTTTGTTAAATTTATCACCAGATTTTATAAAAGTATATTACAAGTGTCGCAACACTACTTATCTTCCACTTTATCGCAAAGAAAGTATATTTAAAAAGAAAGAGAAAAATGTTTTAAAAATTCATCTTAAATTTGTTTACGTACTCTCCATAGTACGAAAAAGTGAACATTAGATTTTTTATTTCATTCGCTAGTCAGTGAAAAAAGCGCAAAAGTGTAGAGTGGGTATAAAATTTCAAGTTGTATTTGGCTGGCTTTTAGTAAATTCTTCCCTTTTGTAATAATCATAAGAGTTTATCAAAAGTGCACGCAAAACTTATCCCTACATACATATAGTATTCCAAATCTATATACGGATTACATTAGCAGTATTTTTATGTCCTTCACAAATTTGATAAGAAAAAATCTTATGCATATATATAGAGGCAGTTGGTGCTCAACTTACAAGAAAATTGGGCGATTATATAACTGTTACGAATGCTGACGACATCATTTTTTCAGCTGTGTTAAGTCTATTCTATCTTTTATTTCCAAAACCGATCTGACGAGTACATATCGACTACTTATGTGTATGTCATGCATATATCATACATACTCATATCATGGGTTTGTCATAACATATATGCTAATATGTCATGCATTCCGCGCCGGATTTTAAATTAATTATTAATATGTGTGCAAGTATCCATTTAAAAGGAACACGAGGCCGAAAGCAATGTTACAAGCCGTCTCAGTAGAAGCATTCTATGTCTTCATTGTGACAAAACATGCATATTAGAGATCGTTATAAACGTTCTGTAGACACATGTAAGCTATTTTTTTATTATAATTTTACATAAACAAAACGCATGCATAGACGTACAGTTAAACAGTTCATGAGTAACGAGCTTCGTTTATTGTAAGAACAGTGAGCTTTTAGTATGAAGGAATTCGGCTCCATATAGAAAACTCGCTCAGGAAATGATTGCAACCTGGAACGTTCTACTCTTCCTGCCGTCATCCGCAGCCATTACTTCTTCCGATTAACACCGGCTTCAAAAGATTACTTATTCTTTGCTCGATCGGTGATTCGATTCTCATGATGGGTTCTTCAAAATGGATTCTTTTAGCAGTAGCCCTAAACAACGAGATTATTTTTGAGATGAAATTCGTAAATTGCCGAAAAGATGTGGACAAGCCATAGCTACCGATGGATAATACTTTGAATAAAATGCATTCTACCGTTTTCTCCGAATAAAGCTTGAAAGTTACAAAAACCCTTCAACATTTATTTATACGCCCAATAATATAACCGACCGAGCAAAACCTTTATACACTTAGCTTACACTTTGTGGAAATACTCCGTGGTTTGCAATATCGTTGTAATATTGTCACAGTTTTTTATTTTTTTTTTTTGGCATTTATTAAATTTGTTGAATGCTTGTAGCATAAGAAAGACCGACTCGAATATACTGTTTACAGTGGAATTATTTAGTAGATTCCGTACACCGGTCCATATGTTTTTCTGTTTGTTGAGCACATTGTTGCGTTACTAAAATTGGGTTCACAAAAAAAATTTGATCTCAATTTCCCCTTTTTTTTCAATTAAGTTTCGTCCAAAATTTCGCTAAATAAATAGGTCTTTAATGTAATTCCACTTTTAATAGTTTACTTAACTTGACTCCAATTGGTCATGTCAAAATGAATTGTTCAGGAACAAAACAATTAAACATAATGACAAAATTATTAGAGAGAGAGAGAGAGAGAGCTTCGTGCAAACGAAATTTCTATTCAACTCGAATAATAATGAAAACGCAACAATGGAAACGGAAATCGCGCACTGTCCAACGAAAAGTCATAAAATGAAACAAAACAATTTGTTGCGGCTCGTAAAACAGTTGCCGTTTACCTGCATATAAATTAATAACAAGCTTTTCACGTTATTGTTGTTGTTCATAATTCGTTAAAATTCTAAAATTAAAATTATTATTGTTTCTGTTGTTAGGTTGTATTGAACATTCGAACGCTAGCGAAAACAATAATTAATAAAATGGAAAATAATTGAAAAGTTTTAATAAGGAAATCTAAATACACTTGTTGGCGAAGAAAAAGTGCAATATTAGACTTAAATTCAAGTTGAAGGTGAAGTGGCCATTGCCGGTACTGTCTTCTTAAGATACTAAACTTTTCAAAAGTTTAAAAAAAATTATGTTAGTTTAGGAAATAGAAACACTTGTTTCACGTGAATAGTAAAAAATATTTTACTCAAGGTACTATCTATCAATCTACTGCCCTTACTGCTCTCTTACTACTCCGAACGTAGTATGTTCTGATGTCTCATTTCTGGGATATTTGTGTGCTTGAAATGGAGGAAGGAATGTCTAGCGAATAGATGCGACAGCAAATTCCAGTTCATTAGGGAAAACTACTGAATCTATGACGCCTTGTTGCAGGCGGTGCTATTGAAGCGTTTCCCGGCTGATAGCCGCAGGCCTACTCGCCTTCACATTCCATTGTGTCCTTATTCTGTGGGCTATAGCTGTACTGAGTGCTCGGCCAATAAAGACAGTAGGGTCAACACTTCCCAATTTACCTCCCCATATCTATCTCTCCGCACCTACTTCCTCCCCATTTCTCTTTCGCCATCTCCGTATTACACCTATAGGAGATATCACCCGATTGAAAATACTTCTGATGGTCGCGACTGCTTTTTTCATTATGCATTTTTCATCACCTGACACTTTCCTTCATTTAAGGAGGAAAGTAACGGCTATCGCATTTAGGTCTTTTTTTTTTTTTTTTTTTGTTTGGTGTAAAAGCCGAGTTATTAAAGGTTCTAACCATGTTGTGTACTATTTATCCAAATAATTTACACCATTGTGTAAAAAGGAATCACATTTTGACGCAAAACAGAATTCACTAAGGTCATAGGATGATATAGAGACATTCGGCACTGTTGACGATTTCATAGGCGATCGGCTTTATTAAAAATTCTACCCCACTTGAGATTCGAAACCCACGATAGTTGAGTTGTTAGCCGAGACTCTACCTACTCGGCCATGCAAGCGATATTTGGTATTATTTCTACAAATGGAAACAATGCAGATTTGATCGAACGTTTTCTGCGTTTCATTTGCCCCTGAACGAGAAGACTTTTTACTAAAAAAAGATTTCAGGGTAAAAGGGTTTTTCTAAACAAAATTTGGGAGAGGGAGATTAAACGCTTACCATTCGTATTCTAATTTCTTGCTGACTAATGAGAAATGCGATATATCCTTACTGGTAGATATAAAAAGAAAAGAAAGTATTATTTGTATCTAACTTCTGCACTCGCTGTTTTGAATAAACATTTCCACAAATCTATATCTTGAAATTTTCCCGAACCTTGTCTATGCAATTCACATTTCGCAACTACTGTGAGTACGAGTTGTTGAACAAGTTTCCCGGCTATCACAACGTGTAGTAGTCATGATGCCGGTTGATCAGACGGTAAATTCAGGTTTGCATCACAATGCGGAAAATCCTGTAACTACTTTGTGCCTTCACTAAGCTACATGTGGAGCAAAGCTCAAGTGAATGGAAATAATTCAACTGACTGGCAGTAAATACTCTTTTATATTAATTGCGATGTTTTCTTTCCTACATTGCTTAAAATAAACAAGTCCTCTGGAATTGAAGCCAAGGTTTGTGTCATGGCTTTAATATTTTTCAAAATTTTGCTTACGATCAAAGATGGCGGGAAATATTGTAGACTAATTGACTTAGTTTGTTATAACAATCAATTTCATGCTGAAATGAATAATGCAGAACGAGTTTGAGTTATGATGACTCTCCTCTAATATCTCACATAATATTTTCCCTCCTATTGCACGTCGACAATGAAATTATTTTATCCGTGTGCCATTGTATTTATATAATATTATAATATAATATTGAAATACAACAAATATTGTGGATTTAAGCTTTGAATGCGTACTCGCCTGCTCGCAAGTAACATTTCTAGGTAAATGCTTAATTATTGTTATAATGTTTAGTTATGTGTTAACAGAAATAAAATATGTTTTCGGCAAAACGCATATAACCGCAGATGAATTTTGAAATAATACACATTTATTATATATACATACGAGTATTTATCTGCGGATGAACTTTAACCCATATTTAATTATAGCTTTTCAAATAAAGCCCAATAATTGTCATAATAATTTATTGTACCACTAACGATGATTTGTTTAAATTAAAATTTATTTTTTTGCAGCATTTTTAGTTTTATTTTTATAATTTTTAATTTCGGTTTCAAAATTTGGACAAATTAATGGCGTTCTCCGCATAATTCCTGGCTATTTGTTAAAACAAAGAATAAAAGGTCGCTACAGGCAATAATCCTCCGCGTATGTATAGGCTTTTATGTTAAGACATAAGAGGTGTTTTTTTTATACAATTGTTGGCACGATTTCGGAATATGAATGTGCTGAAGGACTTGTTCGATCCACTTGTAAAATACATTGGACAATCTGGCGCAAGATATGGCGATATCTTACTTGTGCTTATAGTACGTAACTTAAGCCGAGAACGCCTCGGTTTTCAAAAGCAAAATCTACAACAATTATAATAGCTGCAAAAATACACATTCGCACATCTATTCTATTGGTGTTTGTACACTATCTGCACAAAAATGGAAAAGAACGACTTTGCTCATTCAATACGGTAGAGTATCCAAATTTCATTTTCTTTGAGTTTCTCTTAAGTAGTGTATTTATAATCAGTATAACTAAAAGGCAGATTAAAAAAATTTATTTATCTATTTATAACTACAGGGATTAGCTTTATATATTTCAAAATTTTTGTAATTTTGAGTTATGGAGTATCTACTACCTGGCTATACGAGGCATGTACATCTGAAACAGGAATTGTTCCACTAGAAAGCTCATGTTTAGTGTATGAATTTGTTCAAACTTATTTTCTTCGAAGTATTTTTCCCACTTATCAATGCAACACCAACAAAACTGTTATTCCTTTAAGGCAAACTAGTCATCGAGCCGTTTTTGAAAGCAGTAAAGCACTGCTCAGCAAATACTTGCCCCATCAATGCAAACAAGTGGTAATCGGAAGGACTTGAGTTTGACGAGCATGCCGCATGTGCTACCAAACACTTCCCAGTTGAGTGCTTTCAATGTATAGCGCACACGTTTTGTTCTATGGACTGGTGGGATGCAAAAAAAGACTTTATTATGGTTGGATGGTTATTAAACAATTATATTTTTTCATTTATATTAGTTTTCTATATTTCTACTTTACCAATAGGAGGAGAAAATATAATGAAAACTTGTTAACAATTTCGTATTATTAGAAAACACAATACCCTAAGCATATTGTATAAAAGGAAAATAATTTGGACGCGTTGTTGTGAGGTACAATCACAAACGTAACGTAGGGTGCCATAACACTTTTTCTGCAGGGCAATATCAGAGGTATTCTTATCTGCAGAAGTGGGTAGCTGAGGGTTGATAAGGGCGATGTGTTACGAAAAGAACTGTTGGCCGACACGTAGTAAAGTAAAGTCGATTCGTAATTTTCGAACAAAGGCAATCTTCTTGCAGTGACCTCTTCAAGGACAGTTCTTTTCGATCTAACTAAGGGCTAACCTATTTCAATGCTTCGCTGAGCTTAATTCTAAAAAATAATTTCACATAAATTCACTAATGTGACTTAGAAAATCTCCCAATAGGCTAAAGTAAAATTTGGTTATGCGCACATCCAATGCAAATGGAACTATAAAATGCAGTGGCTGCAAATAAAAAATTCTCGCTACTTTTGGATCACGTGTTGTTTGCAATATAATTTAAGCATAGGATAATTTGTAAGCCATATACAGACAGATGAGGTAACATGTACGAAAAATTGTTACGGAAACAATGTAGAGTAATCGATTGTTCTAGACCTTCTATATAGGATCTATAGAAGGACTTGCTTGATAAACTAATATTATCTCATCTCAATGAAAAAACGGTTTTACGCCATTATTAATAAAAAAGAAAGGCTTAAAGAATTCATTGTGTTGCATTGGTGGTCTCTCTTGCATGACAGCTACTGCAAAAGAATTTTATTATATCGTTGTAACGCACAAGACTTTAATAGTGGGAAGGGCGAATTCTCAGTCGGCTTAACTAACTATTTCTCATATGTGATTTCGTAAGTCTGTAGGAAATATTCCTATAAGAAATTCGATTCTTTAAACTAGCGTCATTAATGGTAAAACGATAAATTTACTATCAAGCATAGAGGAAGTTTCATCGCAGGAAATAAATGTAGTTTATCGTAATATACCTAAGGGTAAATGCATAGAAGAACTTTGAGAAAAACTGTCGGCAAGTAGTTCTCATTAATATTAAAGTTTAGTTTCCGTGAGAACGTTAGTGCATAAGTAAGTGCATAATATCCCAATAAGTATGCAACGTCAGTTTTCTTACCTTTATAATATTAACAACGGAATCTACATAGTTAAGCTTACGTCGAATCTTAATATCTTCCAGCAACATATGGTGACGAATCAAATTTGTTATTTAAAGCTTTAAAGCAGCTGCAGCGATATAAATCAAACTGAGGAAGCATGCAAAATTAATGCGCATAATTGCAGGTTGTTTAGCTCATTCTTAAGAGCCTCGATAATTAACATTTGAAATATGCGTATGGCCGCGCTAAACAGCGGTTAACTGCTATGATAGCCGAAATATAGGCAGATTTTGTTAATACTTTGTGGCTGCAATGAAAAGAATCTGGCTCCTGGACTTCGATTAAATATCTCTCGAAATGGCGAGTCTAGTCGTTATGATTAAATCTGGTCTAGATGACTATCGTATATTGATTATGATACACCTATTGTGGTGCAAAAATACTTAAGCTTGTGCGGATTTGTGCAATACCTACAAGGACGAACCTACCTCTTATTATGCCAATCGATGCAGAATCACTCTCTGAATCACTTCCTGAATCGGTCTAAGCTAATTTGCCCGTTCATCCGTCTTCTTTTCCTTTGTTCAACTTGCAGGTCGGAACTTTCGAGATATTTTGATGATATATGTTATGTCGCCATGTTTTGGCCCAACGACAAAAGCTATTGATAATGTTTCGGGTCGGCGCATTTTTTCGAGATTATGTAGTTTTTGTGCTCTACTCATAAATGACATAAAGTGAAAAAAATCAGTTAGGCCCGTCCAATGTTGTGCAATATCAAAATATTTTTCCCTTTTTTTTAATTTTTTTTTTTTTTTAAGATATAGACGGAGGGTACAAGAGAGTCGGCTACAATCGAATATATTATTATTATTATAATTCCTTTTGCTTGCATCTAAATAAGCGGCAACATTAGGCATAAGGACAAAAAGTATATAGTCTCACTTACACTTTTTACCTCTTTCCACTCATGCCAATCCATATTTACAAAATTTAAGCTCCTAGACAGAAAACTAGCCATGTACGATACATCGCTGCGCACTTTAGTGGCAAATGACCAAAAATGAAAATGAAAGCACTACACTGACGGCAATAAACATACCATATATAGCATAAATCAGTGCCATTAACCCATTCAGCATTCACATGATAATCATTTTGTAAGTTCTGACCTGGTTAAATAAGATGAAGTCGTTTCATTTTGTATCGATAGACCTTCGCACCAATAGAAATAGATATAACGGAAAACACTGCTAGTATAATATCGTAATAGTCACTGACGTCGCATCGTTGAATATGTTTTCATATTTCTCACACATATATACGAATGAACGAAAAATATCCGCTTAATACGTTCCCTTTATACATTTTCATGAACATTGTCGTTATACACTTTGTCATTGACTTTTTAAGAAAATATGTACAAAATGAAATAACACAACACGGCCTACAAAAAGCTTTTATATATTGTACACATATGTGGAAAGATGAGATTATGTGCGAGTATGTGCTGAACATATAGTTGTGTATAAGACGAGTAACTGCAGAACAATACCGTAATAGCTCGGCGTAATATTTTCCAACGGTACAGGAGTAAAGGACTTTTGAAAAGTAAAGAATCTTCTGTAAGTCACGAATGTGACTTACTTATGTTAAAGTAATGAATTGATGTCATTTGTATGTAAATATATAGATATGGCATACCTTTACAAGTGGAAGTACACCAGATACATAAACTAGGCGTTGTTGGAGGGTGATAAGAGCACACACGATACAGACATGGCCAGATCAATTCAGAATTTCACGCTGATCAAGAATATATATACTTTTTAGGGTCTCTGAAGCTTCCTTTTGGATCTTACGTAAATTATGATTATATCGCCATCTTACAGTGGTGAGCATAAAAAGTAAAAACACTATTGTAGCACACGGCTCGCCATTAAATATCCTACGCCACTTCGCTTAATATGCTTATTCATATAACGAATTTCTAATGCAAAATTTTATATTGGAAGGGATCGAAAAAGTGTGCCGATCCGAACCGTTTCGAATAACTTTTTGTATATAATTGATTGTAACAAATTTCATCAAAGTATCTCAATAATTGTGACCTGTAAGTTGAACACAAGAAAACAAGAAGGACATACGGACAGACAAGCATAGATCGATTCAGGAAGTGATTCAGAAAATGATTTTGGATCGATCGGCTTAATGATAAGTGGGTCTACTTCAAGTCCATCTGGGTATTGCATGCATCCGCCCAAACGTAATTTGCCCTGGTACCACAAGCGGTACGAACTTTCTATCAGTTTATACTTTCGTGCAAGTAAAGCGTGCATTTTCTCATACCGGAAGTGTCTATTTTCTAGTTCCGTAAAGTAAATGTGTGTAGATATGCTCTTCTGCTTGAGATTTGGATTAAATTTGTTTTCCAAATATTCTTTGGTCGTTGCCTTTATTGGTGGAATACAATAAAAACATAGTTGTACAGCGTACGGAAATTGTTATTTTTTATTATTATTTTCTTTTTTACAGTGAGGTTGAACTATTTGTAAAGGTTGGTCTCGAAGCGATTCCGCAAGGGGTTCCGCAATGATGTTACCATAATGCTGTAGGGTAGGTGGTAGTGGATAGCGCGCTATGTCAATTAACGAAAAGAAGCTTATTACGAAGACAAGAAACTCACCGATACGTTTTGTGTTACCATTAAAGGAGAACACTCGAGACAGATGACAACTAATCTCTGTTGGCAAATCTTAGATGATTTCAATTTGGACTTGGATTTCATTTATTGAGGGAAAAGTTTAATATTCGTGCGGTTTCCAAAAATGTTTACATGAGCTTGCCGATCAGTTTGTGCGGTATAGTTCTATTTGACTCTTTTGACTCTTTGTGGAGCATTAGCTTACTCGAGCAAACCCTGAACTCTCACTGATTTTGTTGAAAAGCAGCAAAACTTGGCCTTCAGAAATGAATTTACGCAAAAGCCCGAAGGCCGTCATTTACATGAAATCATTTTTTAGATAAAAATTGAGTTAACCAATATCTCAAATAAGAGAAAAATTCATATTGATATCGTTTATCGTTTAGTTTCTATTACAAATTAAAGAAAACCCTTCTTCCATGACCGTACGATAATATATATATTTTTATATGTCTGTATAGTTTTTTGGGAATTAGAAGCTGACCTAATGATTTTTGTTTTAATATAACAACCAAACATGAATAAATCTGTATGTCACAAGAACAATTTTACTTTTTACCAAAAAGATTAAAAGCAAAGAAAAATGTTGACAATTATCTTGTGAGTATCAAAGGTAATTAAGTTGAATGATTCTGGATACCGAGTAGAGTGTTTACTTTAAAATTATTCAACAATTTTGTTCATAATTATATTCTATAAATATTTTCATATGTAAACAACATATTGCCTTAATGCAATTATATTAAAGCAAAACTGAAAAGTCAACTAACTTAAAGCGCTACACTTTAAAGATATAAAAAAAAAAAATGTGAAAATCATATATAAATTTTTTTGTGTAATCCTGGATCCTTAAACCAATTGAACCAAGCAAGAAATGGGAAATGATGCGAAAAAATGTAGAATCAATCGTTTTCACTGTAGAGGCAGATAGTTAGGCAAACATCTTTAAGCCGATTGGTTCATAGGTGTGTCCTATGCACTACAGGCATATTTATATGCGTTACATATATATGTAGCAAGTCTTTCGTAATGCGTATAAACAATTGTTTCCAAAAATCCGTTAAACTTTATACGTAGTCCTATGTAAGACGTTGTGTTTATCCCGCTTGTACGACTAGAGAAGATATTTATAGTGCGATTACTCGGTTACCTTGTCGTATTAATGATGCATAAGACAACTATGCGCGAATGATTATTAGTTTAAGCTTATAGAGTCGAAAATATAATCTAAATTAAATTATCAGGAGAGTGTTAAGTCATTGAAATCTATGAAAAAATGTCCGTTGCAGCGAAAGCGAAAAGTTTAACATATCACGCTGGCACTGAGTTTTATGCTACGTGAACGTGTAATGCTTCCAATTAGTAAACATAAGTCAATGTCAGTTCATGACAGGATCAATTTAAATTTTCAAGTCAAACGAACTCAAATCTTTCCATTATTTTTACCTATTTATTCATGCATATGCAAATTCATTACAGCGTTCGCTTTCCTTTTTATATATACAGCATAAGCAGCTTCATTTCATTATATGTGATCAACGGTAAAGATAATATTCCAATTTATCGAAATGATGTTTTTATACTTTTAACAGCGACAATAACAATCACGACAGCACAAAAAACAACAACGTCATTAAGAGCATTAAAATTATATGAAGCAAATATGAGGAAAATATCCAAACCGGTGGGATTAATAATCATAACATTATCTATCTATCACCATCAAAGCATATTTTCATTGATAAAAACTCACACATTTGCAATTATTATACGTGCATACATATACATCTATATATATATAGTATTATGGATAAAATGGCAGGAAAATATTTTGTAAGTTCGTGTTCGTATGAAAATTGACACACGTAACCCTTGGTGTCTGATTTATTGATAGCGATAAGCACCGTAAGTGTGAAGTACGTTTTTACACGAGCTGGTACACGTGTACATATTAATGCGCACACATCAACATTAACAAACGTACATAGCCTTATGCATCCATAAAGGAATTCAAAAAATTAACGAAAAATATTTATGATTATCATAAAGATCACGAGCGCTTTATGCCTTTAAGGTCCAGATCAAAAGCGAATCGCAGTCTCAAGCTTGATTTGTTGATTTGTATAATGTAAACAGTTAATACAAAAATTGCATTTTTAAAAATTAGGTCACACAAAATGCCTTATCCTTGCGTAACGCATAATATTCCATTCACACAAATCCTTTTTTTTATTCATTCATTCATCCGTTAATGATTTCACAAAAAATCTCCTTATCATAGTTCATAGAAAAAATATATATCTCATCGCATATACGCATGAAATTCTTTTTCCTTTATCATACGCTTTAGCATTGAATAGAGTGCTAAGTAGAAGGAAAATTTCTACTTTGCCTGCCTGTATTCATGCTTTATGCATAAAATGTCATTCAATTGCATCCGTACCCCCATGCACGTATTCGCATATACAAACCGAGACAAAGTAACACTTTAACACAATTTGAAAGCTTTTACATCACATTTCACATATTTTAACATACATATAAACTTACGCATATATGTGCGAGTAGGTGTAGAAGCATGTGAATACATAAAACACAATCTGCTCCACAAAACGTTTGTCGTTACATTAATGGGCACGTAACGTGTTTATTTTAGCGAACATTATCGTACAAAAGAAAAAGGGAAATAAAAACCGCATTTATGTGAATTTGTGTCGTCGTCGTTTGCGTGTATATGCGAGTATGAAATGAATTTATATATACTTCCACTGCTAGTTATCGTTACAATCATCAATAGTTTATGAATCAATAAAACGTAACAAATTTTATAACCATTCTCATCGAACCTCTCGCCATTCGAATTTTGGTGAAAGCAAAGACGTGTTGTTATTTTTTTTTTTGTTGTTTTTTCTGCTTCTTCGAAGAATTTAGGAATGCTTACAGTGTTTACGTACTTTCGTGGAGGTAGTCACACAACCCCACACATTTGAAGAACATTTATGTGGTTTAGCAAAGTAACGAAAATTTAATAACATATCATGGCCCAAAGTTGCGGCATTAAGACTTGTGCAACGCGCTGCAGAAAGTTCAAAAGATAAGAGAGTATAAAAGTAAAATCAAACATCCTTGTAAACCAGTTTCATGTCATATTAAGACTTTTTTTAACGATTCGCATGTTTCTACACAAATACTACTGAATATTAGATGAACTGCAACATATTAAGCCTTTAAGAAAGTCAACTTCATATAAGTTTTGCATTCATGGAAACGAAATTCGTATGCAGAGACAGGCAGAGACTTTTAAAGCTAACTAATGAAGTATGCCCGGTTAGTATGAAAGATAATTTTCTTTATTTTTTTTCGCCCCTTACTTATTACTCTTCACCATATCGCACGCTCTTCTTCAGAACTCTTGCTTTGTCGTTTATGTATATGCAGAACTTTGAATCCTTAGAGCTAGCAAGCGAGAAAATATCACATAGTTGATAGGCCAGGTGTAGTGGCAAGCAAAATTATCTTAACTGCTAAAAATGGAACTTGGGGAGTCCAAATCGATCATGCAAGGTAGACTTACGTCAGGCTTGGTCAGCTGAGCAAAGTGGGTGGAAACGCAAAATGTGTGACGAATTCGGGAGTGCATCCTATATCACGAAAGAAAGTTGAAATAAATATTGGAGAATATTTAAAAACTATAGTCGGCGAGTGTTGCTCAGGTCAGTTGTTGGAAAGCAGTAACAGTCCTGTCATTGTTAAAAGGGAACAGCGAAGCCTGGAATAAATCTTTGAAATGATAATACGCTCGTTTTTGCTTCACTTCGCCTTCTCATTTTCAATAATTTTTGATCACGAAATATAATGTGAGGACAGAGATGAAATTTTGTAAACGAATCTCAACCACCGCCAAACAACAAGCTTTAATAGAAGACTACAAAGGAACTAAAATTCAGAATTTCGCTTCCAACAACAAATAAGCCATAGTAGATTTAGGTGTTCCTTAAATTGTTACAAAATTTTCTTTAATTAAAGTTTACTCTATAGAAAGCTCTCTTATGTGTTCATTTATGTGTTTGTATGTAAGCTTATGAACTTCATTTATTTTGTAAAGATCAACAATCGATTACTTACCTTTTGAAAACCATTAACTACTTAACCATTGTCTGCTATTAAATGGAGGTGTAAACTGGAAACTTGTATGCTGGTCGGGTGGTTGGTTGCTGTGTTTCATCTATGCTTATCCCCCTCATCGATTCGAATGGCGGCTCTTCAATGAATCAAGCAGCAATCGACGTTGTATGCGTGTATATGCATTCATTTGCCAAACTGAAAATGTTCTTTATTGTTTGGCTGGATTGTTTGTTGTTGCACTTAACAACTTTCTGTATTTATTAGAGTCTTGACTTGAGACATCCTGTAATTTTCAGTCTTGCTTGTAAACAATTTTGCTATTTTGCAAATTTAAATTTGCCTCATCGCTTTACTTATAAACCATAATAACATTCCTTTGGTGTAGTAATTGTTTGTTGGCTTAATTTGTGTTGCGAAGGAATTAAACGAAATTGTACTAAATCGTGAGAGAAGGGGGGGAGGCGGAGAAACGAAATACTTTAAATGGTTCTTTTTCTGTTTTTTTTTTTTCTCTTTTTGCTCTAATGGGTTCAAAGCCTTAGTATTTCCTCTACATTAACTCTCACACTAAACAAGTATTTGTACATACATATATATGTATATATGTATATGCAAGTTTCCGTTTTATTACGTTTCCGTTTCACATGTGTGATGAATTTCAATAATGCTATTGTCTACTTTTAGGCTTTTTATTTACATTGTGCTTCTTTTCTTTTGCTTCGCACAACCATAGCAGCCCGTGATGGAGAATGTCAAGTCTTTAGCGGTTCGCTTGAACTTTTGTTTTCATCATTGGTTTGCCACGTTTCCTGACAGTGGCGACTGTGTACCATTGTTTTTATTTGCTTTTTCTTGCGATGTTCTTCCGCTTTCACGTTCGGTTTGTTTCTGTTTACTTTTTAATAACTCCCACTTAAAGGCAGCACTTTTGTGCAGTTATTCCGTTTGTGACTCACGACTCATAACTCATTTCTTCCAAACATATACTTACGATTATTCGGGAATTTTTAACATATCATATTTCGGAACGGAAGATGTAAAATAGAGAGACTTAAAAGCAATAAGCAAGGAATAGCTTATCTCATTTCCAAATGCTTCAACACAAATCACAAGATATGCAAATGGCACCGAATCACCAAGGAATCCACTTTTCTTCCGCGTTGCTTTGACTACGAGGCAAACTGTTCTTCAACAATCCTACTAACTAACTAAGGTATGCTGATGTGTCCAACATCAATAAGGAAGAGATGTTGAGAATCCTTTAGCTATGTGACTACGATATTGCAGAGGTTCACGGCCTTAATGTACCCATGCCTTGTCATCTTTTGCACAGATCGCTGTAGGAGAGACTTACCCTTTCAGCATGTTGGCAGAAGATAAGGCAGCAAGATATAAAGATACATTTGAACTCAAACCCCCCTGTGCAACTAAACCGGGGCCTGGATTGTTGCATTTATCTGATATCGAAGATATCAAT
>NW_023998416.1:28518854-28682434 GCF_014805625.2 Glossina fuscipes | reverse complement strand
TCATCTAAGGTCGACGTTTTTGTTGAGAGGAGTGATGAGAGTGATTGCAAATTCGTATCAAATTCTGTATGAAAACCTTTTTTTCACTTTTGATTATCACATACATTTCAGATTCGTTGATTTCTCAGTCATCCAATCCAAGTGAATTTGAAAAGCGTCTGCACGGAATTTTAATGTGTTTCCTTTCGTACGCGTTATTACGCTCAATTTATTCTTTGCTCGGAAATAAAACAAATACCGTATGACATTTCGTTTTCTTGTCTTTTTTTATTTTTTTTTTATTTTCTCTTTTTATTGCACAAAAGCTAAACTTGCTTTAGCGGCATGAGCTCTTTAGAATGATTATCATGTTTGTATTTTGTTTACAAACAAAATTTAAATAAATCCCAGCAAAGCTATATAAAAATTACATTTTAGTTCTAGGATTTTGGAAATATGCAAAAGTGTGTCTAAACGTTAATCTAGAATGACTGATGAGTTTCTCAATCAAACGTATTTAATGTGTATGTAATGTGCGCGTCTTTAGGAGGAGGAGGGTGGGCGGGGTGGGGGGTGGGGGGGGGACAACTGTCATCTTCTTGACAGTTTTTCTCTCTCTTTCTTCGCTTTTCTTAAAACGACCTTAAGAGGTCATTTTTTTTTAATACTCTTGACGTCGGTACAATATTTAAAAGCTTCGTTATATACTGCGATAAGTCAATATATTTGTAGCCTAACCTACGGATGGAAATCCTACGAATAATTATTTGTTAAATTAGTAAAACTGGCAGCAAGAGCACATGGAAAGTTTCATGCTGACAAATTAAATGATAAAAGACAACCGTTGAAATTAACCATGTTTTTGTTTCTACTTAAACGTAAAAAAAGTTGACAAAGGGTAGGCTTATGTGGAAAAGAAATTTGTGAACGCTGTTGACTGCTCCTGCAATACTTAGCTAGATTAATTTCACTGTAATCGTACAAGCTTGTTAAATGGGGAGTATGCTTACTGTCGAAAAATTGCCGCACTGAAGATATCATTAATAAATACTAATCGCAAGGAGGTGATAATTAAAGACCATCCATTAACTGGAGATGGTTTAGCCGAGGCTATAAACATCACACATAGATCAGTAGACAAGATTTTAATCAATATTTTGAATATGACTAAGCCTTCGATAAGTTAAAAAAAAGAATGCAAATATCAGGTTTGGGAGGACACTGGCAGCTGTGGATGCATCTTTAGTTCACCATTGTGATCTATGTGATTTGAGCCTGCTTTCTAACTTTAGCCCCTAAGGCGCCAAAGTCTTCCAAAAGTATCTTACGCACTATGGACTCTATAGATTATTGGCGTCCATGCCTCTGTCCTTCCGTGCAACCTTTTCACTTAGAAGCACTTATTGTCTAAGAAATTTGCAGCTTTTGGTTAATTTTCTATTTCGACTTTAATCACTAAAACTATTTTTTTCTCCTCATCCTTAAGTGCATTTAGTTACGTGTAACTTAAACATTAAAATTATTTTGCTTCGTCACGCAAATTGTGACTATTTTTTTTTGCGATAGCATAGAAGTTTTGCTAAATATTTGCAGAGTTCTGTCAACTTTATGTAAAGTGCTTTGTATTAAATCCATTCAATATTGCAAATCTAGAGTGTGGAACGATTATTGATGATCAATTTATATAGCCGTCTTGAACAGCGTTATAACAGAACCAGCGAAACGTAAAATCTGAAAAAATAATAGTAGGTGAGTAAAGGTTGGAATAAACTAAGGCAGCGGTTTAAAAACTATATGGTGCCGTGCTTTCCACACGCTTGCCTGTCATTTGTTTTTAACCGCTGGATATACTACAACTATACATACCGCTGTAAGCATAGGTAGAGCCGGTGTAAGGAATGGTACTTTCACGGTAATCGTTCGTTGCGCACGGATCATAATTAAGAGAGTCATTTTTTGTATGCGTACGCTGTAGTCATACCACTGACTGCAATAGGCTTTTAAGGCCAATTCTTCACTCTTTATGGAAAACGAAATTAAAAAAAAAAGACTACCTCAGCTATTATAGGAAACGAGTGCAGAGTTTCGCCAAGAAGAGCTAATTACTTCGCCAGTCTTTTTGATGAAGAAGAATTTTGAATGTTCGTATGGGTTAGGCTTGCGGTCTCGGTGTTTTGGAATGACATACTTATTATGCGAAATGTGACTGTGCGTACAACTTACCAAAAGCAATTACTGGGTTCTGTGCTATTTCCGATGGGAACGGTGTTGTAATCAACCTTTTTAAGTATTGAAGAGTTTCAGGGGAAAAGACGTAGAGCAGACAGATTAGAAAATGAAACCAAAGCACTATTATTAATGAAGATGTTTCCAAAAGGCACCTTCGGTTTCAAGAATGGGTCAACAGCTTTGCTAGCTAGCACTTGGTCATAAATCGCTGCATTTGCGTTGCATTTAAAAAATTCATTTAAATTTCTTCTACCAGTCTTTGAAATATTGCACTGGTGTATGAGATTTTAATGCTCGCTTATGAAGAAGTAATAAACATTCTTGGCGAACACCCTGCGTTTGAAGATATTACGCATTCCATAACTGCAGTACCGCCCAGGCAATATAAGGATATTTCTGCAAGAACAGCACATGTGTGGACTATATATACGAGGATCGCGTAGCCAGAAAACTATTTACAAATTTTATATGAAAATTATGAAAACGAGAGGAATTTTTTTTCAAACACTTACCAGCAATAGCTCAATGACACTGGTGCCGATAATCAAGCTTGAAGTGATAAAGTGACTTAAAACAATCCCAACCATAATTGAAGAAAACTTTTTCATTAGCAGAGCGATTTCGTTGTGACGTCTGATAATGTCGGTCAATTTGGATACAATATCTGCTTCGCAACGTATTGCTCGAGAGTTTTTGGCTCGTAATGCTAAATACATTGTTGCATCCTTTACAAAATTAAATCAAAACTGACTGACTTACAATTATTTACGGCCAACGCGTCACTCAAATCCTCTTGCAGCATTTTAAAAAGTGTGGCAAAGTAAAAACAAAATCCTAAGAAGAAACCATCAGCACCGACAAACCCCGCAACTGTTATATAGCCATGCCAATGCGATAAAATACATGTGAAAGGATATATAGGCATGGCTAGCAATGGTTGAGGAAACCTAAATAAATTAAATTTTTTTTTATTTTTTTTTTTATTAATTTTCAACTGGGATATATGTATATGTATATGTATAAATAGCTTTAAAAACTTACATCATTCTGAAGGGCGTCTCATAAATAATATCTTGTTGATTCAAGTACAGAATCGCATTGCTGATTACAAGACGTACCGTGTAAGCGGTGCTGGTGTTGAACCCGAAAAATAATACTAAAGCAGCTAATCGTGTAGCAATAGTAAAAAATTTACGCTTTATATGCATATTTTTCATTGAACTTTGAGCTTCGGTCAGACGTCGCACTTCTTCAATGAGATGCTTATATTCGCTGCGGTGCCACCAGATGAAAAAGATTTTAATAAAAGACATTATGCTTGAAAGTACTGGACATAAGGCGTCTAGCGCTGTTTGCATATCAATCGTTAAATAATGAATGCCATAAGTAAATTCCGCGTAAGAACCATAACCCAATATAAGGAAATTAAAAAATGCCCAGCAAAGCAATGGCGTATTAAGTTTCGATTCAGGATAGAAACCAATTAAGCGTAAAGCAAATTTTGGTATTAAAAACAAATGCTTTTCCAACGGATAATCATCTCTTAGAAATTGCGGTATCATGATTGATTTTTCGTACTGCTAACAAAGACTGCGGTAAGTGTTTGTTAAGAGCACATTCGCTCAGGTATTTAAAGGACCGCGTATTTTCATTAGTGAAATTAGTGGGCTAGTGGGTGTGCATACTTAATTTACTATAATTATCTAAATTTGGCAGGCGTTGCAATGGTTATTGACATTTGGTTTTAAATTAACAACCGCTCTGGCGTTGAAATCCTCAATTAAGGCAATCAATCAATGATTGATAGATTGATTGGTAATTACAATACTTGCTATTCGTGCGTTGCCCACAATTATGTAATTAATTAATAATGAATATGTCGAATATGTTTCTATTTAATTTTGGATACATTAACATGACATTGATTTTATATTGTTCTGTTTCTTCGTTAAGGTCTTAAGCCTCAGGCAAATATTCTTTAAGAAAATATGTAAATAAACTTTGCCTAGCAAAAATATTCGAAGAAATATATAACGTTTCCTTGCAATTGTTATGTGTTAGAGAATCCATGAAAATCCTTAAGGAGTTTAACTGGAAATTTTCATGTTGATGTACTCCCTATGACGAATTTTTGTACCTTTGTGCTATGGCCATGGTTAAGGTGTTATGATCAATCATAGAAATACGCATACTGCAAGGACACACTTTCCATCAGATTGATTGCAGAACAGGAGCGAGGTATGTTTCTTTATTTATTTGTTACTTCTTCAGCTTTTGTTCACTAAATATTGTATCACTTTTCTGAATCCATTTTAAAAGAAATGAAAAGATTTTTTTAAAAATTGCGGTTTATGCATACAAAGGAACAAGTTTTAAAGCTTACAGAAAATTTGTTTGCAAGTCCTTTGCAAACACACAGCATAACTGGCAGCTCTCAAAAATCATTGCTTCTTTTCGCATTTGTACTTGGTACATTTTCCCTCTCTCGGAAATTCATTTCCTCTGGGAAAATCAATTAGTTGGAATAAACTGGATTTGGTATTTCCGTAGCAGAATTGTGTGGAAAGTGAAGGCTTGCCAAGCTCAAGATAAGCAGTTTCACACAAAAAGGCCTGACATTTGAAGCAGTTTTCTTACCATTCGTCTGCGATAACATGATTTAATGGCTTTGAGTACTGCCAGGGCGAAGCCTAAAATTTGTTTCATTCCGAAAGACTCTTTATACTTGGCATGTATGGACTGCACTCAACACATCTTCATGGCTACGTTCAATCAATCGGCAGTGTGGATCATTAAATATTTTTCCCTCATAATTGTGTTACTATATCATTGCTTGCTAGGTTACGGAGAGTTTATGCCAATTAAAACAAAAAGTACTCCTACGCTTTAAATCACGTTTATGCAATCACAAGTTATTCGAAATTTTCAAATTTAGTTCTTTTGCATCATTCTCGTCAGGCTAATTTATGCCAATAATTGACCAAGGTCAGTTAAGCAGAAGTAATATATTATTACTTTGTTCAAGATTCCAATTTAATCCTTTGCCGATTCTGAGAATTATTTAATACTTAATTTTCGCAGTGCTGACGGTTATTGACAGACTTTAAAATTTTCTAAATTTACTCCCTTGCTAAGCAGGATCTTTGTGTGTTTTCATATATTGGAAGCATTAGTGCATGTTACTGACAAAGGTGTCAAGTATTAAAGGAGTTTCAGTATTAGATAGTAATACGAGAAAAAGGAAATAGTGATCTTGCGCAATGAGTTGTACCAGCGTCGTCTGGGATTGGATCTAAAGATAGATTAATCTTTCCACTATCTCGCTCGTCAAATATGACCCTCATGATTTTAGAAAATATATGAACAATAGCAAAGAAAACCTAGCTGTCTACTGAAGTTTCAATGCAATCTTTATGAAATTTCTTTCATTTTAATTGGCTTCCGGCGAACTTGCATGAATTTTAAAATTTTCCAAATAGTCCTTGGCTGTGTTATTAAACTCATCTTGTTTACGTTACGGTTATTATTTTGATTTTAAATAAATTTCTGTATGCATCTAAGAAGACCATATGATAATAGTTACTTAAAGGAAATTGATTACAAAGACGTACAACTTGCATAAATGAATTGACATGCATTTATATATATTTTATGTAGATGTGTAATCGTATATTTAAAAGGACAAAAAATAAAACAAAATAGGAATGCACTGAAAGCAAAATACTTGAGGTGTTCTCTTTTTTGAATAAGCGTTTCATCGGCATCAGCATTTACACAGGTGTATAAATGTAAACACGTACACACATCCACATACACACACACACACACACGCATACAGATGACCGAACACATATTGTTTACAGTCACTTATAGACTTATGTGTGTATTCATCACTTGTACTTTATGATTTATTATGTATGCATTTGAAGAAAATTTGCTTTCCTTTTAGTCTCTAGTAATAATAATACAAAAACAATAAATTAAATCGCCCCAAGTTATCGTATCATCATTACGTAGATATATATTTACATTTGTACGAAAGTCTATTCAAGTATACGTATAAATAGAACTTAACATGACTACTCAATAGTACACCTTATACGTATGCGTTGCAAAATATTTATTTATCTTGTTATTCTTATATACGTAAGCACATGTATCCATATATGCTAAACGAAATAAACACGATCTTGCCGAATATATCGAACTATGTTTGCATTTTGTATTTGGATAACTGATTGCTAAGGTATCCAAACACACATATATATATATATATATACATGCGTGTATTGCCACCGATGTATAGTAACCGGTAGTTAACGAAACATGAAAATTTCGTCTAAGTCTGATATGTATGCGTGCAATGTATTGTATATTGTAACATTGTCCTTACACTGCACGCATAGGCTGCTCCACATTTTACGTATCGCTTCGTACATATTAAATATTATACGGTACATGCTACGTGCTACATATTATATATTACACGTCATGCATTATATATTAGATATTATATATCACATATTACGCATTACATATTATATATTATTTATGATATATCACATATAAAAATCACATATTACATAGCGTTTTAGGAATTTTTATGTAAACGTAAGCGCGAAACTTGTGCATAAGCAAAACACTCTAAGCATAAGTCGTAAACGAAATTGCGCTTTCTTATGTAAGGCTACACCTTTAAAACACGTTTTACGTGTATACAGTCTTGATCATTGATGTGAATGACCTAGATAAATGAATGACATATATATATTTCCATAAATCAATGGGTATGTAAGAGAACAGTCAGCATAGGCTGGCGATCAATTCGGACATTTTTGTTTTTTCCTCTCAATTCCGAAGATTTACCACGTGGACTAGAATTTTCTAGTAGTTTCCAGATTTTTAATCTGAATTTTCATAGAGACCGAATTTGTTAAGTAAGTCCAGTAAGAGTTGCAAGAAATTCTTTAATAAATTCTTTAGTCGGAGTCTCTGTTAGGCGTATGGCTTTCCTCAGCTAATCAGGTATTTTTTTAAAATATACCAACAAATTCGTTTTTCTATTAGTTGCTACTTTGTCTTGTAGGAGCAAGCTTGTAACTGTTACGGTGAGTTTAGGTTCTTGTATTGCCCTTGCATATATACAAAGCAAGTTTTTCTATATTTGTTGACAAATTTCCTACGCAATGTTTACGCTGAAAGTTAAATATATCGGATTTTAAATATATTACATTCAATTTTCATCTCATTATTTATCCATGTTAATCGTTTTAGTTATTAACAAATTATTAAACAGTTTCCATTTCATAATTACTAAGGCAAATTAAAAAAAATTAATTACAAATGTCATAACATGTCGGTATATTAATATTATCCCCTTCTTGAACCGGTTAGTAAATTTTTAATAACATAATGAGAACGATATGGTCTCCAACTCAGTTGAGATGGCCCAAATAGGAATATATTTAAAAAAAAAAAACAAAACAAGTGAACACATTCTAGTATACTTTCACCATTTCCTTTAATACGGTTACGCCTTTAATGATTATCCTAAATAAGGCTTTATGTGGGAAATGGTTGAAAGAGTGGTCCGACCCGAAGCACTATGAACTTTGGTCAAAATGGGCTTTAGTGTACCAAATTTCTTCAACACATCTCAAAAATTATGATCTGTCAGTGAAACACAAGGTAACAAGGCAGACAGATGAACAGACCAACTTAAAAATGATTCTGAATCAAGTCCTGCTGCAAACCTTGCATTGCAAGTGCTGTAGAGGATAACAATTGAAGTCAGAAGAGCACTTAAGATGGAACTAGCTTTACCTGGTATTAAACGAAAACTGGCCGAATTCTGAAGTGCTGGAAAGTACTTTCGCGAAGACAGATATCCTCAGCATATTCATGCAGAGAGTTCATCCAAATATTTCCGAACAACTGAAAGGTCATCTCAATAAGATCCCTTACAACATTTGTTAATGGAGAGCTTTTGCCCTCTTGTTGTTCTGAATGAAAGCGTAATAAATTTTATCAAAACACAAACTTAGAAGTTCTTTGATAAGTAGCTACTGTTTAATTTGTGATTGTTGAAGTTTCTCCCCTCGCTGTCGTGCCTCGAAGCTGCGTTGGGTTGCGGGGAGGACGTAAGCATTGCCCCCGATTTGCACTCATTCATTCATTCATTCATTCATTCATTCAATTAGATTTGTGTTATTTAATATTTCCGCAAACATGTGCAATGCAAATATTTCATAACATAAGTGCATTATGCAATATTTTTTTTTAATTAAAAAAATATTAATTAAAAGTTTTTATAATGCACTGACAATTCCTATTGAAATTTAATATTGTAATAAATGTGTCAAAATCAGAGCATTGCAATTGTAATTGCCAGCTATAAAACTCTCTTTCGTCCTTGCTGCAAATCTAATTTATATTTTATTTAATTATAAAATATATTCAATCGTTTAATTTATACGGCGGTTAGAAGAGTCACGACAATTCTTTGTAAATTTTAGCTTATTAGGGAAGTTTAAACAATTGAATCTGATATCACTCTCGATTGAAGGAAAAAAAAGACAATGACCGGCATTCGCGACTTGGATTTCACACAATTTTGGACAAGTTTCTCTGGCTTTGTTCTCCTCACCGAACATAAATGGCGAAAATGACGAAAGCATGCTCCGACTTTTCTTTCTATTTACCTAGCAGAGGCAAATTAAACTTTAAAATGGTGTGTAATTCGTTTACTTCCCATCCGCACTTGCTATTGGATGTGAACTTTCGAGAAACGCTTCGCAAATTGCTAAAAATAATCAAGATCGCTGAACTTAATATATTCGCCTGCAAACAATACGTTAGGTAACATATATTAGTTGTAGTATTTTATATGTTATTGATTTCAGAAGATAACCAGAAATAAAGCCGTGTAAATACGAACTCGACTCTTTTAGTCGTGGTAAGTTTGAAATCGATACTAGGTACCTCTGCTTTAAAAAATATTTTTTATTGCACACTTTTTCAAAATTGTATCGTTTTCTTCCTATTAACGGTATGTGCCTTGGACTAGTTTAGATTTCACGTCCAGTGTGCCGAACTATCTAACTGCTGCTAGGTGCTGTATTCCAGCTCACGATCTCTATGTCTAGGGAATTAAGGAAAATTTGTTCTATAGACGCTCCAATGCTTTACCTACAAGTCGATGAAATTAGTATGCAGTCATATTTCGATAGTAAATATAAAAAAGATGGCAATAACAACAGGTAATAAAAAACTTTGTGTGTTTAGTTACAAATAAACATAATTTTCAATATGAAAGTTAAGGTGGCTCAACACTTTTTTTTTTCTGTTTACATACGCCTTGGTTTTATAAATTCTTGATAAAACCTGAAAAGAAAAAAATTAAGTAAATTAAGTAAATGCAATGGTTTCAGTTCAGTTTATTAACATTGCCAAGAGATGCATTGGCATCACACCTTTACTAAGAAGTTGAAAATATATTAGGCCTAACACATAGGACAGTTTGGAATTAACTATCAATACTAATGTTTATGAGCGATGATTGCTGTTTATGTATATGTATATTCCAAAGGTTGTATTTCCAAAGAGTTCAATATGTGAGAATTAACTAATACTGTTTTATACTATTATTCAATGTTCGTTTATTGGAGTCTAACTGCAGTGACTAGTCGTTGAGATATCTCATCTCATGGTGTTTTGAATGCTCTTAACTTAGCATGAGGTGTATGTACATACAATGTTACCTGTTTCGCTCTCTACAATTTTACCTGTTTTAATATGCAAGCATTCACTTGCTGTTGGGGAGAAAACAAACACCCTCCCAGCTAACTTAAGGGCTTTGCAAATCGTACACATTGCCGTCCTTGCAAAGGTATACAGCGTTGTGTTATTTTGCAACCATCTCTTTGCAAAAAATGAATCTTTGATTTGTAAGTAATCCATGGTACGATATCTTCGGCGAAAACGTATGCACAGGAAGGCCAAACGTCCACGAAACTTTCTCATGCATGTCGAAATTGTTAACGAAATCAAACTGTTGGGTTAACTTTTATGAAGAAAAATGAAAACATTTTTGATTTTTATCAAAGCATCTCTGTCGACTAAGTTCTATGAACGGCAATATTTTTCTAAACAACCTTTGCAGGCCCGTAATTAAAAGGGTGAGATTATGCCGGAATATATTATAAAGCCGTTGTCCATTTTTAAATATCTAAATTTTCATTTATATACATATACGGTGAGGTTTGATGGTCAAAACGATTCCACTCCCTCCAACAAAACCGGGGAGCAAGGTTTCATTTTGGTTTTGAGCGGATGTCAGCGGATGTCTCCTCAGGATGCTGCAATGCTGTAAGTTGACAGCCTATATTGAGGACTCGGAGTTAGATTTAACCTTTCAGTAATTCTTAATCTCTTCTTTCAAATTTCTAAATATAATCAATATCTTCCTTTCTTCTTCATTTTCTTTAATATCGGTTTACCGTACTTGTTATTTTTTCCTGTAAGCTTCTATGAGTGCCTGTCTGTGTCTACCTGTGTTTTCAATTCAATTATTACGAATTTTCATGACCTCTGCGAACAAGTTCATTATGTACCCGATCAATTCGCAGAAAAAGTGAAACTTTTGGCATGAAATCTTAGTCGAAGTCCGTTGACTATACCTAGCCTTTTCTCTATATTAGGATTTAACTACTAACGTTTATGTAAACTTATGATTAGATTATAATTAACCTTGCAACTCACCTCAGCATTCCCGAGAACGCGCTTGTGGTCTAAGCGCGTCTCTCGTTTTGGAATCACACCGTAGATGGGCTGAATTAATTGATCTGCGTAGAGATGAAAGCGAAAGTTGGCTTTTATATTGAGGTTACACTTAGAGAGTCAATTTTTGGTTATTTGTTGTTTTAATTTTGCACAGCACTATGAACACGCAATGCACTGATAATTGTTATGTACGTGTTACATTTCCTTTACCAATTGAATATTTTGCTCCCTAAAACAGAAAACCTGCTACTAACAAATACGAACGCAATAGACAACAATGTATAACATTGTGTAACATAAAATCGTGGCTAATGCTTGATTAGTTTTAGCTTCAGTCGGAATTACAGAAAGGGACAAACGTTGAGGCTGCGAAAACATTCAAAATAGTTTATAGTGGTTTACCAGTGTTGAGTAAAACCTTTTTGACTTTTTAACAAACTTAATAATAACAACATATGCTAACACTTATGTAAAGGGATTTAGATTTGACGAATGCACACTAACCAAGAATACGTAATTTTAATGATTCGATCAGAGACTCGTCGCATAAGCCGATATTTTGCAATTAGTGAATGGCGAAAACTCTTTCCATTGTATAAATGCATTAAAATATCGTAATAGAAATTTAATTATATGAAGTAGGAGACTGTTATTTCGGATAATAACAGTAGGCCGAGTACTTGGTCTATGAATGAAAAATTTGAATATTTATCAATGATATCACATGAAAACAAAATTGACCTTTTAAGTGAGTAATTCTTATGAATATATTGGCATAAAGGCGAGCCAAAAAATTGACAGTTAGTTTATAGTGTACGTGGACCAGTAAATAATGTTTGCTATCCAATCGCTTGCAAACAATAATCAATGTCTAAACACAAATGAATATAAGCCGGGCATACATTAACATATGAATGTAATTTACGCTTCATTCATCAGTGCTCCAGTATTCATTTCCCTTTTCCGTTTCCTTTCTCCTACCATATGGTGTTGCCACACGAACGAAGGGAATGAAAAGATGGCTCAATTCATAAAACGAGAGACGACAGCGAGCAAGAAATTTATACGCCTCTTCAGGTGAACCTTTAATTTCCGTCATCTCTATCCGTACACTAAAATTACCAAACAGTTTCCCTTCTTTTCCTCTTCTAAACATGCCTTGATGCTTAAGCGGTAGAACTACCTATTGGTCACATTTTTTATAGTCTTAAATGATTCTTAAAAAATGATGTCCAAGGCAGGTCACGGCAGGACTCTGCGTATTTTGAAAATCCAGTTTGTCACGTTTTTCCCGAAAATTTCCTTTTGGAACTTGTCATGCCTCCATTCTCAATCGAGTGATGTCAAATTTCAACTATGGTTTGATAATAACGTTTTTTAATGTGAGGCGTAACATCACCTCCTTCACTAAAGATCGACAGTAAATTAATTTTATCAGCATGTTTGCAACAATCAGAAGAAAGCTTCCGACATCCTACAAAGCATATATGTTATGGTTTAGTATCAAACTCCGAATCGATATAAGTGTGTCTACTTGTTCGCCTAACCGTCTGTGTGAACGTACGAGACGAGCATTTTTCTGATCGCCTGTTAGCCTGTTTTGAAGCAGTCGTGACTCCCCTTTGCAACTCGATATGTTGAACTCGATATATGGTAAGCATTGCTGTGCTAAGTGTCGATGTCTTATATCAATTTGCAAATAAATTATTAAGCAGTGATATTTATGTTCAGTTAGAGCCTCATGATGTTTAGGAATTCATCTGTTTCAAGATGTTACAAAGCGTAAGATGAAAGTTATAAAGATAAGGAGACTTTTATTTATAAATTCCATGATTTAATTGAACATTTCAATACATATTTGTATATGCTTGCTGTTAAATTCCATATCTTCCTAACTAACTAAACTAATGCATTCAAATATTCTTCTTTCATTCACTTCTTACATTTACAATTCTTGCTGAATGTACAGACTTTACGAAATTCTCAAGGAAATGAAATGACTTAGATCAGGTAATTTAATTTAATATAAGCTTATGTCACAAATATGTTCATAAACTACAACTAAAAATGTTCCTTATACCGATATTATGTCCATATAAATGTATACATAAGCTCACCATTCATGAGAGCAAATGTTTAAATGTATGCTGTCAGCAAACATATGTTAGAAATGAAATAAACTCAAGCACAAATATTTTACTGTGCATATGTATATGTATATAGATAGAAAGACACAAAATACAAGATCTTAAATTTTGTAGAAGGTCGTAGAAGCGTCATAAAGTGAAACATTTGACATCAAAACTGTCTCATTTATATAATGAAAGGTTTCGTATTATATCTCAATCAATTGTATTAATAGAATAGAATGTAATTTTATAATGCAAACAAAACTGGCAGGGGATCGGGCTTATAATATGTACATTATTTTGACCGTTCAAAAAATGAGGAGAAATTTCCTTTGTTTTTGAATAATACGCTACACTTTTCTTGGTTAAATTTGAATATTGTTAAGAAGTTTTTTTCGCCGCAACTCTCATTAATACTTGATAGAAGATGTCAGCCAATGTTAGTTAGTTGATGAGCAAGAGCATTTCTCTTTCTGTCTTTTTTAATATAACTTTAATCGTTTCTATCGGTCCAAGAGGATTACTACCGACGCTTCGGAACCAAAACAGGTAAATACAGTCCTTGTGAAAGGACATTAGATTGAATTTTAATGAAAATCTGGCGTGTAATTGCGCCAGTGTGCGATGATGCATTGATCCAAAACCAATGGGCGGTTTTCAATCCATCGGAAAGTTTCTCGCGAAACAAATATTAACGAATAAACAAAATTCTTGCAGAAATCTTGACATTCACTCAATAATGCGTTTTTAGAGCTCCGCATATATATGTCGATATGGTGGTTTCTCAATGGTGTGACTTACTGCGCTAACGGTATCACTTTTAAGAGAATTGTATTTGGTGGTATCCAAAGTAATTCCAGTTGTAAAAAATTGACTCTCCATTTGACTGAGCCAAAGGTAGAGAGAGGTACGTCTTCCAGAAAGGTGGTATCTTCGGAACAACTCGGGGAAAATTGGTTGAAATGTCGTTTTGCTGCAGCCGTAGATTGCTCGTTTTCTCGGGTTCTGGCATTCTAATGGTAATTAACAAGTGACAATAATAAGCAAAAAATGTTTGAAGATCAAGCAGAAAGTGGGGTTCATGCATCTAAGTAATCAATGTGGTATTGTTATTTGTTGTTACGGAAGAATAATGAATGACGCAATGAACACAGAAATAATAAGATATTTCGTAACCGGCCGAGTAATTTTTCACTTAACAATATTTATTAATTACTTTCTCTTTCACTTCTACCAATGTAGGTTAGTTTATCAACCTTAAAGTGAGACTGTTGCTAATGCCCACAGAATTTTTTCTCAACAGTGGAAGCCCTTGGAAAGAATGCATTGTAAACAGCAGTGAAATACTCGCCATTGATATATAATAGTCTTCCCCGTAGCTCTTCTGATTCCGGTTTACCTTTAGCATGCTATTCGCTTGTTCTTGCTGGCTCCGCAATCTATCTCTCTCAACCAGCTTTTCGCTTCATCATCACTTGGACAAAGCGTCTTTTCAGTCAGTTGGACGGAAAGTTGCGTTTTAAAAAGTTGGAGTTATTTCAAAAAAAGACAATACAAAGGCGTACAAAGTGACTGATAAACGTTCTTTAAAATTGTTCAAATTGTTGCAATGGTTATTTCAACCATACTTATAATGTGCCTTATATTTCGTCGACGATAGTTCCTCCCTTCATTTTGCTGATATTCCAAAGTAGATGGTTTTCGTGGACTTGATTCACAACACGATTCCTTCTCTACCATTTTTAAGGTCCTTGAATGAGCATGAATATGTGTGTGATGATGTTATCATTTCATTGCCATAGCACTTGTTTCCATCGGCGCTCGCCAGAACCCGAGAGAATTTAATGCAAACTCCATGCAAACTAACAGAAGAATATTTTCTTTTTATTTTTAAAAAATGTCCGACAACACTTTCATACACATAACTGATGTGAAAAGGTCTAAGCACTCGACATCATTTTATATAGAATTTAAATTGATTTTTGTTTGATTTAAGCCAAGCAAGTTTACGAACGCTTGAAGAAACTTTCCTTAGCAACATTTTAAGAGATAAGTTATCGAATTATTCGATACTTTGCGCACTTACGCATTCGCTTTAATCTTAGCTTACTATGGACACCGGTCTCGTATACGAAATGCAAATGCATTTCAAAATCCTATGATAGAAAAAACATTTTCTGTTGCCACGACATTTATAACTCTAACAGGCGACACTGCTAATAGTGCTATTAACAAAAAGGAAAGCAAAAAGAAGAAAAAAAAAAAGAAAAAGACAAAAAAGAATTCCTAATACAGCAAAACACACTTGAAGCTTAAAATGCTTCAATTATAAATCTTCCTTCCATTAAAATCGCAGATGGCATCAGTTCTACGAACTTCGAGTATTTCTACCTTATCTTGTACATATAGATATGCTTACGAATATTCGTACGTTTGTTATATGGGAAGTAGTGAAGTGAAAGCTAAACAGACAAGTAATGCTGAGGAACTACACATGCACACAGGCATACACATGCAAAGCCATAAAGTAAGTTAGATTAATGTGTGTCGTTAAATCGAAAACGCGTGGTCGAATCAACGCATCGGTGAATACTTTCACATAGATTACATGAACATACACAAGAGAACTAAATACATTTGTGAGAGGGTTTGTATCAGCCTTGAAAAAAAAAAAAAAAAAAAAAAAAAAACAAGCATGTGCTTTTAAGTGTGTGTAAAAAAGAAGAAGAAGTGTATGTCAATACGGTGAAAAGGGCCGAAGAGTTTGAGAGATGATAATAGCAAACAAAAAAAAATGTCATTTTTTCCTTCTTTTTTCAACATGAGTTACCTACCTATACAAACAAGAAAAACGAAAGAATGAAAAAGCAAAAAAAAACGTGAAAAAGTTCTGTCCGCTCGCAACGCCAAGTGGGTTTAAAGGGTAGTTATCGAAGGGAGTATTATATGGCGAAGGCCGTGGGCGCGATTAATGTTTAAGCAATTGATTGATCAAAATGCTTCGACACGTAAACTGTTATGTCCCTTTAATTATTCTGATAAATCTATTACGTGGCTTAAATTAAAAAATTAAAGTTTCTACCTGAACTTTATCCTCAAAAGTAAATAAACTTTACAACCAAATTGGAGTTACAATTTTTAGGTGCCACCCCAGTTAGGGAAGCATTTTTAATGAATTTAAATTTCAATTGAAAGCAAGGTGAACTGATGCACACTCTACACTACATCGCATCGATTTCTTCAAAAAACGGCATCACGTTGAATGTGATAGGAAAAACAGCCTGATCAAGTCCACTTTCAATAGGATTCACTATTAAGCCAAAACTTGTGAGTGTCTCAAATTTTCATTCAATATATTGAAAGCTTTCGACTTATAACACATGCGGAACGGACAGACGGAGAGACTAGATTAAATCTTGCAGAATCTCTCTCGACCTGCACAAATTTAGTATATCTTGGCGCATCAGTGATGCAGGTTGTAAACACAGACATGCGAACATGCATGCTTGCATGGTGTCCAGGCGCAAAATCTTCGAATGCAAAGAATTTTTTTTCAGCTACTACGAAAGATTAGACGGAGAAGCAAGTAATTTCATCTTAGGGTGTTTTCAGACCTATTTCAAAACTCTTATATATAGGACATAAAAAAGATGCTCATGAAAACTAGATTTTTGTACGACAAGGAGACTTAATCTTTAGTCTTTTTTATGAAGAAGATAAGTGAAGGATTATATTAAATGTTTCATCTTTCAACAAAGTCATGATGTCGGAGCCTTTTTCAAACAAAACTTATCCTAAATCAAGCAATCAAGCAAAATGTTACTTTAAAAGTTTTCAATGAGTTTTCGCACAACTTGTATATAAAATACAATTTGCGAGTGAGTATCTACGAGAACTGATGAGTATTTTCGCTAAAGAAAAGCCATGCATTTAAGAGGCAAAAATCAATAGATACTTTAATGCCATGGATTGTTATACTTTTTACAATCCTACAGCAGAGCAATTGTAAGACTTAAATAGGTTAATAATTCCTTAAACCGTCCGCCATAGTAAATGTATTCCATATTGAATGTGCATACATGCACACGAATGCACTCATAGTACGCTACTATACGATTGATTGGATGCAGAAAATGTATCTATTGTAACAATATGTTAAAATTGTAAAATTCATTTTTTAACAAACAAAACAGTTAAAAAAATATTGAAAACGCAATGTATGCGTTGTATATGCAAAATGAAAACAACATCATGCATAGGATAAAAACTATTTTAATGGATATTTTTTCATCGAATTCATGACCGTTAAAAAAGCAAAAAAAAAAAAAATGATATAAAAGTCGAAAGCATATTTAGATGTACCGCGTTGTACACAGCATGTGGCATAAACGACAAACCCAGCAAAGTCAGAGTTTATAATGAAACAAATAAGAAATTTTTATACGACTTTGAAACGAATTATGCGATACCTACCTATCAGTTTTCAGTCTACATCCAGCAATGAGAAAGTCTTCACTTGAACGACGAAACGGCTTTAAAATCGATCTGAAAAATATTTGCAGCAAATTTTAAGGCACTATCTAGAATAAGAGATAAGAGATTAGATGAGATAGCGTCAGTTTGACGATTTGAGTGGCGCTTGTCTGTTTTCATATTTCACTTTTGGTTATCATCTGACAGAGTATGTGACAAGTTTTAGTCATTTCTCTAAGGTGTAACATATATATTCTTGATATTCATTATGGTGGACGACAGACCGAAGGGCGATCAGAGAGCAGTGCATGGCCAAATCGACTTGGAAACTTATGCTGTTCAAGGATTGCTGTACTTGGGTGTTACAGCATTAATGACAAAACTACTATGCCTCTGTCTCTGTCTGGCGAGTATAAACGAAGAGAATATTAAACTGAATTTACCTCGACTCAAAAATGCTTACTTTACAATACACTCGTATTAATGATTATGAAAATATTTTTTACTAAATGCTTTTTCAAAATGACAGCTGATGTAACAGCAGAATGAAGAGAAAAATTTTTTTAATTGTCGTGAGATTCGTGTACAAAATATCTTAGCAACAGAAGATTAAAACTTGATTTTCAAAGTAATTAAGAGTCTTTGGATGTATTGTTTGTTGGTGCAAGGTTGCAAGGTTTTGCGAATAAACTAAAACTAAACTAAAACAGAAAGCCCTCTCTTCACCTTTAATATGGTGCACTCAATGAAGTCCAAAAAGTTCGATAAACTGAGAGAATTCTTTGTTGATCGGTAAAATGCTTCAGTGTTGTAAGTAAAAATGGCTGCGGTCGAATAATGTGAGACCTTCGCTTAGCTTTGAGTATTTTGGAAAATCATAATTTTATATATTCTTTGGTGTTTCTTAGAACAGCAAATGGGCAAATATATCATTATCTTATCCTTTATTGTTATTCTTATACAGTTCAGGTGTTTATTTAGAACCTTCTAAAAGATTTCATTCTAAGTAACAGTTGCCAACGGTATGGTCTGTTTAATTATTTCGTTGGTGAGAAGGGTGCGAAACCAAACAACAACCGAGCATGGAAATATACAATTTATGAATATAATAATAATTTCACAGTAGCAAAAAGTGCATGTTGTGGCCAATTGGAGTCTCATAAAAATAGACAACCGCTGTGCCATCTTTAACTTATGAGCTGAACTAGTTATGAGTTCATAGGGCAGTAGAAGCCATGTAAACAACACGTTATGAGTTTAACAATTAAAACACGCATTGCAAACCAGAAGGTTACATAAAAAAGAAACCGTATGTCATATCTATTAATTGAGATCGAATTGTTTTATGAGCTTTCAAGTGTACATTGTGTACGGTTAAGCAAGTACATGCCTTGGGCCTTTGCGTATCATTTCTTCAGATCAATAAAAAATGCCATCCATGGTTTATAATATCGCTTGCAGCAGCATATCGATATGGTTTTCATCTCGTTCTGCTGCTTCATCTTCTCTAACAATCTCAATCAATCTTAGCCAAGTGTGACCGACTACGACTTTCGCAAGTTATCTTATTAAAGCCTATAGGAAATATCATATCAATGATGGAATAAGCAAACTGAAAATACTCGGAAGAGAATAATTTGAACAACACATGTTGTTTAGCATCTTAAATAGTGTTATACACTTCTTAAACCGATGCAAATGATGTATGCTGTGATGATGATGCCTGATAGGGTTCTGACAGGGTTTCACCGAATGTAATATTGTGGACCATACAATTTTGAACTGTTGTAAAATAAAGAGAGACGAGTTATGGCTGAGCTAATCAAAGAACAGCGCCTCACATCACATCCTTATGTCGAAACAAATTTCCGCCTTTGGAAACGAAATATTTTAATCGAAGCATCTCTGACCTGCAGGAACAGACGAATTAGCTGAACTTGCCCAGAACTTGCAGAGCATGTTCAATGGAATACTTCGACTGCTTGGCCGTGACCTCAACAATGAGACACTTTTAAAAAGTTATTGAGTAATGAGAGCACAACAATCTCACGCTTGGTGCCGGGTTTTTATTGCTAATTGGTTATCTTATCCTTCCGACACGACAACTAGAAGACGACGTAGTTAAGAGATCTTGAGTTTGCGAAGATTTTAACACACGCTTGCAATCAGTCTTAATTGGAAAGATCGCAGGACATCCCAAAAGTCGAATTTCCTTTTTTATCCCAGTTTCTCAAGCGACAAGCAATTTACAAAGTTACGTATGTGTGCAAGAATCAAGTGAAGTACTTTTTACGAATTTTTTTGAAACAAAAATTAATGCTTAAATGACTCTAAAAGTTTGTTAGTGAGTTGCACTCTCAATGTGGCAAAGTGCATTTCTAGCTTTATTTCCGAGCACAGTAGTCATAGGCGTTTTGACTATCATTGAGGCAAGTTGGACTTTCCTCGGCGTCTAACCAGAAAGCCAAAGCACAGAAGCTGAACTACTTCGGCGTCCGAATCGTCCTAAATGATTGTAGCAGCATCAAACTGTTTTCTTATTTTACTCATTGAACAACGACTTTATACCTTTTTTTTTCTTTTTTTTGATATAAGCTACGGCACAAAAACGCATATAGGAAAATCATTATTTGGCTTAATTTGTTTCTACTGGGATTGTTGCGAACGCACTACCTCACCCAACGCGCGGAAAATTTAATGCGCTTAATGTTATGGTTTTGTCGCGTTGTACCTTTTTCATGACTTTTCGGACAATCAAAGTCACAAAAACTTATATGTGCAGTGGCAATGATCGAAAACATTCCGACCCATACTTGTCGCTAATGCGTTTGATATAAAGTGAAATACTTGTGTGTTAATGGAATAAAAATGGAGTAAAAATGATGCTGCGTATTAATTGTAATCATAGCAAGCTCATTAACACTTTTGCTCTGGTTTTGCAATAAATATCGTATTGCTTGGGTACGAGCGTGCGTGCACACGCTGCCGCCAACATTTATTGCTATCACATATTTAATGGTAACATGCGGACCTCATTTATCACGTTTAACTATATATTTTATAGATTCACTGATTCTCGACCATACGCACACACATTTCTACATACAAATGAACAGAACGCATTTACTTAAATTATCATTAAATTTGGAAACTTTAACTACGCTTACCATTATAAGCACATTTTGTCTGTGCATATATACGCATATACATGCAAACGCATGCATATCGACTTTTATTGCATCGTATATATATGTGTGCATTGCAGCTGTAACAAACACAAATGTCTGCATCCGTTTGGCATTCTTTGTGCTTCCGTTGCCATCAGCCAGACAAACATGACGTTCTTGTTATTGTTGTTTTTTGCTGTTGTTGCTGTTGTTGCTGTTGTTGTTGTTGTTGTCGTTTCACAACCAACGCAATCTTCAGTGTCATGCGCTTAAATCTTTTATGTCTTTTTGACACGTTAACAATTATTCAATTAACTGTACGGCCTGCGAACAGCAAATGTTTAAGCAACAGGATAATGACAAAAATTTCATGAACAATGACAATATAACAACAACTATAACAACAACAACAACAACAAAAATAAAGGAAGCAACAATGAGAATAGCAATAGCAACGACAAAATTGAGGATAATAATATTCTGTACTACTATTACTTATACTCTCTTACACTATCTGATGATATATTTGGTTCATTAAAAAGATACCGAGAAAATTAAATTAAATACAAAAAAGACAAAAAAGAGAAAGATAGAGAGAAAAAAACAAAAAAAAAAAAAAACAAAATAAGGAGAAAAGGTGGCAAATGAGTTAAGTGTGCATTGTGAGGTAATTGTAGCGATATAAGGCGGTCTTCCAGGCGTCGTAATTGAAATAATTTAAATGGAAACCATTAATCGTTGCAGTCGCGATGTTTACTGCGACAGACTACCGTTACACACTATATATGTACGAAAATTGAGTATAATGTATTTTCACAAAAAGCAAACAAAATAATGAAAAAAAGAAACATAAGACCGCAAAGTCTGCGATCGAGAAAGGGAAAGAGGGAGAGAGAAAGAAAGAAAGAGAGAGAGAGAGAGAGAGAGAGAGAGAGAAAAAGGAATTTTCAAGAAATTTCAAGCCTGCACTTGTTTACGAATTTAGATATTGGTTTGCATGCAGGCGTGCTATGCTTGCGTATTAGATGCTTTTCACGTACGCAATACATGTACATGCACACATATCTAGACCAGCACACATAACTATTCCGTAGTTTTACGCTCCTCGATTGCTATGCTGTAATTTATTGCAAGAATTTGGTTTAATGACTGCGCACTGAAATATTGTTTCCGTAAGTTAAGACAAGTGCTAGACTGGTAGACATGACAGGCGACCATACGACGCACAACAATAGCCATTGCAGGATAGAAAATGTGCACGGTGTGACCATAATAAATTGTCCAAACTTAAAGCGAAATCCTTTCATTGAAATCAATAACACTCAACAGTTTGCAGCAGGAAAAGCTAATATGTGTATATGGGTTGCGGAAAACCAACACTCAAACAAAGACGCCATCGCACGTATTTACTTTGTGTTTTTTTTGATATCAGATTGTCCTAAAAAATATTGAGCCTATTAATATAAATTGCAAGAGCTACTTCATGAAAACATATTTAATTGAATAAAATGGATGTGCGAATCGTGTGCCTTATCTTGGATGAATATTTTTTACATTATCTAATGCAACTTTCATATGAGTGTTGTTCATATGATTGTTTGAAATGGCCTTTAAAAGCTATGAAAATTTCAAAGAAAGTAACGCTTAACTAGCACTAGGAAGAAAGGGATACGCATTGAAAAAGCAAGGTACTCGAATGTAAAGAAGAAGTAGTATGCACAGAATAAAATCTGGGAAATGCGGAAATAAGAGAAAAAATGCTTAGTTCTCCTTGCGATCAATTGTTGCTTCCTTATAGAAAGTATTTGTCCCCTCTTCCCTATCTAGATTTATTGCTGTTTGCATTGGTTTTATTTAAGCGATTGCCGGCAACGTATCAGGACTCACTTACATCGTAACAGGTCCAGCATGAAGTTGCTTAAACTGCTTAAGCCGAGAAAAAGCTGAGTGGTGCTTATGTGGGCTTAACCACTAATCCGGATTTCCCGATAAATTTGCTAATGTTTTCAATATTAGTGGAAAACAAGACAGTCTAGCAATGCTGAACTAAGATGCCCATGCCTATGGCGAAATGTTTCAACTGCTTTCGGTTTTATCAGTTTCCAAAACGTATCGTTACAACAAGTGTTACTGTTGGGTAAATTGATAAATCAAGGGATGCTGTTCACTTTACGTGAAAAGCAATGACGGTCAGAAAGAAATGGGGAAAAGGAAAGAGGGAACGGGGCGTTAACTTAGCGGATGTATGGCCTATCGAGAAGTGTTATACCTTTATTAACTGAGCACTTACTATAGCTACGATGAAGTTTGCTCTACCGCACTGAGGTTTAAACCGCTTGTAGCATACTATCTACTCAGCTAATTCTTATCTATTTAGCTATTACTTCTATGTTCAGCTACTCATGCGGATAACAGCTTTTTTTTTTACTTAATTTGCATTCTACTTTCGTCAAATTAATATCGGAAACCCGGAGGTGCCTATAGTTTAGCTGTATTCTATAAAAACGTGAGGAATAATAAAAAGTATTTTTATATTGTTTAGGAAGGGACAGTAGCACCATAATTCTTGTTACAGTTACGAAATAAAAGCAGCTGTTAAGCCAAAAAGTGAAGTCGGCGAAAATTTCGTAGGAGTGACGATACTGGGGTCCTACAAGCGATTTTATTTCGTTTTCTTGGTTAGCGACATTCCACCGCCTTCTAGCTGCTAGAATGACGTTATGCGGTTCTACAAATTGTGTAATTGCAAGTCTTTGTAAATAGAGAGAATGGTGTGCATGATAGAAGAGATTTCCCTTAAGTTCTATTATGTTCTGCAGGACCTCCAGTGGGAATTCATGATATTCATGACTTCTAGTAGTCAATGTACCAATAATAACGTTTCCTCGTCTTGTACATGATAATTCCGACATCTTGCTCACTTTACGATACATTTCCAATTCGGTTTCCCGTGTATGTCATGTTAATTTCTGATGACTTTGATTAACTGTTTGGACGTGTTATGTGTGGCTTCATTTCAGTTGCATAGCAGTTACGTAATGGTATACTTACGCTTACATAATAGGTTATGTTGACTGCGCTGACATTTGGTTTTGACAGCTTTTTATTGAAATGCTGTGAAAACAACATCGTAGTTAATATCAATAGATTCGATTCGATTTAAGCTAAATTGAATTTCTCTTTTATTCGACTTGAAAGGAAACCGTCTCCTAAGCTCTGCCATTGCATACAGAATGCCAATCGTGCTCGCAAGCATTTGCACAGAAACTCTTATGTATGTATAACTATGTTTGTTTGATGTTACATATCAATATAATTTTAACGGTTAAACTAACTCAAATATGGAGGAATATCGTTACGCTTGTATGTAAAAGGAATGTGGCTTTCATTTCTAGTCTTCTCTCATGGTAATTGGCTTTGCGCGAGTTTGTGTATTTATTGCCTAAGGTCTGCATAATATCCGTAATACAGTTTACAGTTTATTTAATATTTCAATAACTCTCTTTGCTATAACTTCATGTTCGATTTTCGAATGCTTCCCACTTGGCAAAATTGTTTATTATTATTATTATTATTAGCAAGCTGTGAGCGTCTGAATCCGTTTCATAGGCAAAATTTAGTTTAAATGTAGAAAAATGTATTAAATGAAACCAGAATTTCATTATGAAAAGAGAAATTGTTTTTACTTCAAAGGTTACTAGATAGACGACCATAGCTGAGTTTTTTAAATTTTGCATAAATTTATACACTTTTTAAAAACATGCGGTGCCGCCTTTATTTAATACTCCTCGTTCTTTGAATTATTGATATAGAGACACAAGTGGTTCAGTGAAAGTGTCAAAAACACTATGTCGCCCATAAAATTTATGGGAATTTTCATTACATACCAATAATATGTTGAGAGTAAAATAATAATAGCTTTATAAATTAAATATTCCGGAGATAGAAATTATTATTTCTTTTTCAGATTTTTTACTACCTACAGAGAGGATAGGTGGTGTACATGCCTTACTTACTTACACCTTACTTACGCAATAGTACTTACGTAATAGTACACTAAACACTTCTGATCGTATTATTCATTTCATGAACTGTGCATATATTTATGAATCTGTCTAAGAATCTGTTTAGTTATGTGTAAGTTTATCAGATGTGTCGCTATGACCGTCTCACCTTCTATCCGTTAATCTTTCGATCCGTAAATCCCTCTATCAGTGAGTGCTTCTACACGTTCAATCCGTTCATTACTCTATCCATTAATTCATTTGTCTCTCAATCGTTATCAACAGGCGGGATCTCTTTTTATTATCACCTTGTGTACGTGTCCGCTCTTCCGTTTGAAAGCGCTTCTACTCTATTGTGTATTTTTGCCCTCTTCTATAGAAAGCCGATCATTTACTTCGTATTCTTCTATCCATTCATGTATCTGCTTGTTCATCCGTCTGTTTATTTGTCCCTCTAAGTGCGTCTTTGTCAATTTATCTATTCTGGGAATCAACGTACACCGTAATAATTATAATTATAATCTGAAACTTGTTAGCTTCATATCCTTTCAGTTCGACACACAGGGTCTCTTTAAAAAATAGTTTTTAAACAAAAAGACGAAATTCACCTTCTTTTTGCATTGAAGAAATAACCAGAGGTTCGACAAGTGTCAAAACGTACCGCACAAGTTCTTCTTTTTAAGGCTAAAAAGAGTTTTTTTTTGCGGCCAACATTGCTGCCAATAACTTTTAATAAATAAATAGCAAACATCATCTTAATCGTTTTAAAATTCTGCACAAATAAAATGCCAAGTTGGCTCCCGCGTCATTCTTTGCATTATTCCGCGAAATGCAAATCTTTACAGTTGTGGTACGTTTTGTTGAAATGAAGGGTATCCAAGAACCCCTCAAAACGAATATGACTTTTTTATTTGCTTATTCGTTCCTCTTTCTTTATGTAGCACTTACCATTTCGATGAAATATTTGCAGTGACTTATTTCCCATAAACCCATTTTTCACAAATCGTAATGCAAATCAATTGATTTCATAACTTCATTTTTAATGGTCATCATAAAGCACGTCTCTGGAATTGTTATTTGTGATTTGTGGCACCATTTAAGATATACGATACTTATAGATATTTCAATCAAACGAGGCCAAATTTTTAAGCACCAGCACCAGCACGAGCACCAGCACCAGTATCGTCATCATCAACATCATCATCGTCAACTAAATTCTCTTTTCAGCTTTGCTTCACACGACCAAAATAATGATGGCTGCAGTAGCGGCCGAAAGGGATATGGCAGCAATAGGAAAACGGGCTTTTCGCCGTGCTCTGTGAAACATGCATTAAGGATAAAATTAATACGTCAGCAGTTGTTTCAGTCATTCATTATGCTGATGCACATATTTTCTTTGTTTTTGTTTTTGTGTTTTTTTTTTCATTCTTTTTTGTGCTCTGCTAGTAAAAGACTAGAAGAATTCAAAGGAAAAAGAGGCAATAAAAAAGGCAGAATACGCCGAATGTTGATAAATTATACAAGCACTTTAGCCAACACTAACAGGCATCCAGACATCGGTTCATTCATGTAGTGATGTGTGAAGCAAAAATTAACTTAACAGGAAATTTCCGGCATTTCATGAGGTGTGAAATCATTTTATCTCATTACTACGTGCATCGACTGCCTATATACCACTATTACTACTACTACTACTACTACTTGTAGTAGTCATGGACGAATAAATTCGAGTCAGGCACGTTAGAGAAATATTAATTATTAAATCACAGTTTAACATAATGACTTGGTTAGTTAACAGCAATTGCTGTGTTGTAGACCAGGCGGAATGAGTAGCAAAGAAATATTGCACTTGAATTTTTTATGGGTTTATTTAACACTCAATAGACAATCGCTTGTTTAATTGATGGAATGCTACAAACTTGTCTATCGAGCATAATTTTGCTTTTCACAAAATACTTTTATTGAGCATTTGTTTCATTAAGACTTCAATTATAATGCTTATCTTCACCATTATCGTAAGGATTCGTTGCTTGTAAATCAATTGAAAATATAGTAACCTTCATTGGGAAGGGACTCGACTTTAAGAGTCCAATTTTATATTGATTAACGGCTTTTTAATAAAATTAAAGGCTCTGTTCAAGTTCCTCTATGTATCCGTTTGTCCGTCCGTACGCCACTAAATTCGCGACATAAGAATAAAAATTATCGCTTGTTTGTGCGTAAAGGCTACTTTTTATGGGAGTGTTTATAGGGGAGGAGAAGCGAAATATGGAATAACGTCTTTTTTTGCTTACATGTAAATGCTTACATGTAAAGTCCCAAAATATAGATCTACATAGTCCAAATATGGTGCGATTAATTTTTTTTAACAAATTGCTACGGTGGGCCTACCATGGCCGCCCGAGTAGGCCTGTCGGTAAAACCCGCGACTGCGAAGTCGCGTTCAAATGTCAAGAGTTTTCCTTGGACGCAGCTATAGTAAGTGTCCTATCGGTAAAGGCATTGCGTTTATGAAGTCCCTGAGTTTGAGACCATCGACACTGTATATTTTTCTATCTTTCTCTTATCTCTCTTCTTTCTGATAGGTACCGTGTGACATGAATAGGGACCAACCCTTAGGTAATTGGTCACGTTAAAAAAAAATAATTGGACCAATTTTCATCACGAAATATTCCAAATTGCCATACCAATGTTTAGTTTTCGTAGGAACAGTGTTTTAAATTGCAACTAGATAACGTGACTATTGGCAGACGATCCGATGGTCCAAACCATTTTCAAGGAGTTCATCTTTGCGTGGAAATATTCCAATGTATCTCACCTCGTAAGCTAAACACAAAGATACAAATCCAAAACTAAGATGGACAGACAGATAAACAGAGGCAGGAAATGTTCCTGAATCAATTGGTCCAATAAAAGGTCGGTCTATCTCAAGTCCTTATGAGTTCTATATACATCCTCAGAAGTTTAACACACACTATACCCCAGCCTGTGTTGAGTGCATTTATTGAACATGTTTTCAAATCTCTTATCGAATTTACAAGCGCTCATGAAACATTTGTTTCAATAAATTGGTCGATTGTTCGGAAATAAGGGCAACCTTAAGTAAAGCAAAGTAGGGGTAATCTTAAGTGTTTCGCCAAAAATGTTTAGAGATGTCCCCCCCCCCCCAAAATTATTTAGTTGAAATTTTCATCGCTATTGAAACGCAAAAAACGAAACACTAACTTGAACACAACTACCACAATAATTCTTGTTGATTATTCGCTTATTGTGTTCTGCGTAAACTAATTATTGTGATTTAGGCATGCCTTTCGAGCAAACCATGTCTGGCAGTTGGTTACCAGAATTAAATTTTTAAGGGTTGAAATTGTTGCAAATAAGAAACTTAACTTCATTTTATGGTTTTGTGAGTTTATAAATTTTTTGGGGTAAGGAGAAGGAAAGGGGGGAGGGGGTGTGCGTATGAATGAACCTCAACAAAATTTTCTCAAGTACTTTAGATAACAGGCAGATATTAGACTTAATTTCGAAAGTAATGATGTTCTAAACGAAAGGGAGCGAAAATGTTCAAGCCTATCCGTAATGTAATCTTTATCTTGTTAATAAAGTGTAACGTATGGTATGTTCAGGGTTCTGCTTTAACTACCTTTCTCTGCCCTAAGTTAAACAATTTAAAGTTTTTATGAGGACTACTTCTCTTATTCAGTCACATTTGTATTTCTCAACGTAATTGTGTTTAATTTTATCAATTTTTTGTGTGTTTCTTTCTCTTTCTCTCTTATATTTTTCTTTCATTTTTTTAGGTAAAAAGTGTTGAAATCACAATCGTTTGCAAATATTTAATTGCCACTTAATATCCAGAAAACAATCACAGTGTCCTTGTGGTCTCATTAATGCTTCAATACCAGAATGTTACTGATTTTATACCCTCTTATATATATATATATATGTATGTATATGTTTGCACACACAGACTCAGGCTTACGTATATCCATTTGCATATATGGTCGGTCTACAGTATGCAAATAATAGTAAGAAAGTCTGTTAAGTTTATCTGACTACATGCAACGAAACGTCTCTTTAGCTATCATAAGATGAATCTTGAAGTCTCGACAGACAGAAACATTATTGAAAAATATTACCATGAAGTAGTTAAAACGTTTATACTGAATAGATGAATTTAAGAATTTCGTTTGTATGTAATCATTCATGCTAAGGATATAAAGGATATAAAGGATTTGTGTTTAGTTTTAATTATATAAAACTCATTTATCGGTGATATGGTATGCGTTCTCGAATACAATTAAAATTCATTTTCAATCTTGTTTCTTTACATGAATATGCAAGCGGACGTCTGTGTGGTTATTTCGCAAGTGAATGAATGGAATACGTAAAATGTCTGCAGTCTCATTGAAATTGGAATTTATGTAATCCGATTTTTATTCGGTGAATGAATGAAATCGAACGTTGCATGTAAATGGATCTTCGTAGTAATCATTAATGATGTGGAAAAGGAAGCACAAATTTTTTTCCTTTCCTTTTATTTTATTTTTTTTTTTTTTTGTGTTTATACATGTTATATTTTTATTTTCATAGGAACGAGAGCAGATGCGGCAGAGAAAAGTTTTCAATACTTCAATCATTTTAAGAGTAATGTACCATAATGATTGAAAATTGAATGGTTTTCCCTTTACTACTAACGCGTAACGGCATTAATTCAATGTAATTATATAATGCAAAGTTTTATGATTGAAATAAAAATTATTTACAACTACTTATCCAACTTCGAAATTCACACATATAAGCCATTTTCATCTGCACAGTTATTTCATACCAATCGATGGTATCTTCGTTCGTTAATTTTCTCCATGATAATGCACGAAATCAGGAAAGTCGGGAGAGAAAAAGAGACATTGAGATTGATATATATATATATATATATATATATATATAGAGAGAGAGAGAGAGAGTGGGTGAGTGTAACAGAGAGAGAGAGAGAGGGAGAGCCACTAATGAACAACTTGAGATTCTGCAAATTCCAGATGGGCAATAATGTACCGTAACTTGGAATAAAGAATTTTATTCACTCGATGTACTGAATGTACATAACATTCTGCAAAGCCCATATCACATGTACTTCCAACCATGTCTGCCTAGGATGGGGCAGCACCTTACGGGAAATTCTAGAAGCTAAAGGCATAGTTTTTTTTTTTTTTTTGGTAATAGAGAACGTAATCTTGCTTTTAATCTAATTAGTTGATTTCCCAACCCCGTACGACGGCTACGTTAAGAAAAGTATAATGTAAGAAAATTCAAGATTCTATAATTTTACGACCAACTCCGGCAGATAGCAGGATATATAGCTACGTATGTGAGCGACTAAGCCGACAGACAAGTAAGTCAACCAAAAAGTAGTCTACCAGGGCTACCAAGTTATTTGCGGATGTAAGCGCAATAATCAGTAATAATGAGGTGTTTAGGCAAGTACGCACAAAGCCAGGCAGACAGCTATGCAGATAACTATTCACGCAGCTAGATTAGTAGAAAAACGGATAGATACACAGATGGGCAGGCAGGCTATTGAAAAATTTTCGGAAAGCTGAGTAGCTACAGAAATACGTTATTACCGAAATACACAGTTACAGCAAAGAATAGTTAGAGAGTTACATGTGCAGCAGACGCTTAACAAGAAATTACACATATTGTACACATATGCCTTAATTCTTGAAATTAAATAGATAAATTTAATTGGAATTTGAAAGTTGTGTCAAAAGCACTAAACGTCGATTAAGAAAAAAAAACCTCTATTGAATTAATATTAAAATATAGTAGAAAAAAACACATGTAACATAACAATTTTTTCAGCCAGAAGATATGAAAATGTAGCATGTATGTAGCTGGGTTCATTTAAAGTATATTGCAGTATATATGTGGAGGCGATCGGTCACCGAATCTTCCACTTACTCTGAAAACTTGCATAACATTTCATTATTAAATTATTAAGCGACATTTTCCAACAATTCTTCAGGTTTTTCAGAAAATTCATTTTTCCCTTACAATTTAATCGATGTTTCGAACATTTCACAACACGGGCAAAAAGTGAAAGCTAACATGAAATACATGTTGAATAATATTGTATATAAAATGTCTTTATATGGTATGACTGTCGGCTTTGTTAAAAAAAAAAAAAAGAAGAAAACGTTGAAATTATATTGGATAGGCAGTCTACTTGACGATTGATTTGGTGGTGGTGGTGGTAAAGGTAAAGTTTTCATATCATTTATACTTTAAGGGTTAAAACTGTTGCCAATGAAGAAGTGGAGTTGATTTTGTGGCAACTGGCTAAGTGGTGATATGAGTGAAAAAGATTGGAAAGGGGATGCATGCAAATGAACTTAAATAACGATTTTCTAAATTTGACGGCGTCTTTTAGATAACATGCTGATAAATTTAATTAAAATTTGTTGTATACACCGGGCACGTGATTGTTTTCACTAAACGACTTTACGTATTTAACATTCAATTAAATGTGAAGAAAAACGTCAGCGCCGTTAGTTGTCAAGTGGTTTACGAGCGCTCGTATTCATAATTATTGTTATTAAAAACAGTAAAATTATTAAGAGGAATTTTTCTTCCGGGCTTTAGTCTCATAATCAAGTTATAATAATTGGAAACATTGTAAATCTCTGCATCTTATGTGACGCTGAATGTTTGACTTTAAAGATTTCATAATAAGAGTACACTACAAGTACGGTGTTTATGCTTAACACCATATCGGTTAGTATAGAAAATTGGGCAACAAATAATGTTATCTTATTATATATTATAACATACATGATTGCATATCATTGTAAGAAATGGCTCTTCATTGTGTGAGTTGTTTTCCCTTGTCGTTTTGTTTACTTCATCAAACTTCTCCGTAAACTCGATAAAACAAACAAAACACTTTTTATTTCAGATTTTCATTAGCTTCCCACAACTTAAGTTTACTTAGTTACGAGTTAGGCGGATCTATAGTCAAACAACTAAGCAACATCATAGCTTGTTCGGTAAGGGTAAACGAGAATTCTTCCTCCCCTTAACTGCCTCAGGCCCCAGATACTGAAAGCAAATATGTTTATGCTTGAAGACCTTGTACCAATTTTGACATTCCGAAGCAATCTTCATCGCAAAACACTATATTAACTTTGTTACAAAACCGAGTCCTTAAGCCACGCAAATACGCAAACACAAAAAGGTCTTGTCACTTGTCAAGTTTCTTTTATATTGTTCAGAATAGGGCTTGTTCAGAATATGTTTACTGACTACTTTGTTGAGAAAGATACGTTCCAATTATTTACTAGTATTTTTGACAAAATTTCACAAAATATCGTTTATATCCATTGTTATTAGATACCCTTCGTTAAGAGCTCACAGCATCGATTTAATGTTTTAGCTTAGAAAAAAAAAGTGTTTCACTTTGAAAAGTTTCATGTAATTATTAAGCTTTTCTTTTAATTATGTTAGATGTATACTAAAGTAATAGAGAAACACTTTTACGAATACTAATCCTTGTCGAATTGTCAAAATTTTACAAAAGTTGATTCAGAATAGCAATATGACATCTAAGTTGAATTGAACTCGGTTAAGGCCGGCTTATTTGTTATTCTCCCTGACATGTAAGGTACCATGGATGGGAAACTTTGTCTTAACTTTGTCCGCCTATACATATATTTGTACACATAATAATCTTCAAGTACGCCAACAAAGTCGAATTTTATAATGAGAATTCATCCGGTTACCGAAGTACCTCTTGGAAGGGAGGCCTTTACATATGAGAACAGCACAAATTGTTGGTATTGTATGACGAAAGTAAGCGAAGTAAATTCTTTTAGAAAAAACGTATTATACCCAGTTTTCTCAAGGTCGGTCCACGTTTTAGATCGTTTGTTATATGAGACTTTTCTAACATTTCTTATCCTCCTTCTTGCTTTTTGTCTCTTAGGATTATAGGAGACGAAGTCATAAGTGTTATTCTGTACTCGAGTACAAAGCTTTAAGTTGGTCTTTGTTATTGTTGTAGCTCTGAGATCCTTCCGTTATGCATATTTCGTATCCTTACTATAATGCATGTCCGCTTTTCAAATAAGAGCGGTTTCATTTTTAAGGAAGAAGTGAAAATTTTACAATCAGCAAAATCGGTCATTATTTTCGAAGCAAACCAACGAAAATTACTTCTTGTTTCTATTTAAAAGCATTGGTGTTTTTATATGAGACCTGTCTCAAGATGCACATTGGCTTGCTTCAAATCTTCCAAGATTAATTTTTTTCTCAAGCTATTTCCGTTTTTAAGTATTAAAAACTAGACCTTACTTACTTTTCCTGACACTCCAATATATTGAATGGTATTTAAGTACAATGAAGGTAGTAATCTAGCGAGTGCATGGTAGAGTGCATTAGACTAGTCTACCATGTTCAGTGCAATACCCGAGACCTATATATCTTGAAGAAAAGTAGTTCACTTGGGGCTGGCAACCAGGAAAGTATGGAGAATCCGAAGCAAGTACGGTTGTTTTTAACAACCGCCCAAAGTATGCCATAAGGCTTTGCAAAACAAACTGGGAGCCACGGGGGTCAGGAAGCTCGCCTCACAAAGCCACGTATGCCTGCGGGTATATGATGGACTTTGTCCTTAAGTCGTAATAAATAAATTAATTATACTATTAATGCAAAAAGGAATTGACGGACGGCCTTCCCTTTGGCCGATTGATAGAAAATGTCTGGTAAATTAATTAATACATGCAAAAATGGAAAAGGGATATGACGAATAAGTTTTCCCCTTTTACCTATTTTTACTTTTGAACACATGTCACGGATGCCTGCGGGTAATGGTGGTAATTGATCTACAGCACAGTGGAAGCCTTATGGCGGAAGCAGTCAGTTGATCAATTTGTGAGTCCTGACTGCTTGGGTGCGGCCCTTCGGGGAGTACTCGTGGTGGTTGTGGTTGGCGAATTCCTAGCTAAAATGGAACAATTGAGTGCAGCTAGGCCTCGCCATTCACCAGAGTGGGGTTTATTGTTCCATACACAATCAACTGATCTGGACTCTGGTGCTGTTTAGGCTCCTACTCTGTGGGGATTGTCTAACTCGCCAGGGGGCGTAGTACGCTTAAAAGTGGCTTGGGCCACCGTGGGGTTAAGCCTTTCAGGCAGGAACCCACGTTAAACCCTTGCCACAAATTCTGACACTCCAATTATATATAAATAACAAGTTTCATCATGAATTCTTAATAATTGCACTTCTTTCTTATTAAAAGATTTATTTTCCGTAGCATGGGCTCTATGAATAGACAGACGGACAGACAAGCTTGAGTCGGTGCGGAAAATGATCCTGAATCCATCGGTATAACAAAAGTTGTGTCCACATTAATCCTATCTGAGCCCATCTGCACACACCCTGCTTAACACCCTGAAGTACAAATAGTTACATATATAAATATATATTATATAAATCCAGTTTTTATATATATACGTGAGACTCGGCACGAAAGAAACCAAAGAAGCAATTCTTTAAGAGGGATTTATTAAAAAAAACGACAACTCTTTCTTCCCAATCTAATATAAATAAATGTACTTGTAAAGGCAGTACAAATATTAATACGGATGTGTGTGCTTATCCACTCCGTGCCGAGAAAATATATATTTTCTATACTCTTATGCTCTAGCAAAAACATATAAGCAAATATAATTTTATTAAATATCATAACAAATGCACACACACACACACGGTCACCATACAAGCAATAAGGAAAAGAGCTGAGATACGTAAACACATTAAGGGGTTTGCAAATATTTTCGAGTTTTACCATCATATACGAATACGAGTACACGCACACAGTTATGTGTTCTGATATAACGTAGCTAAGTAACGATAACGAATATACTGGACAAGTTAAACATTTTAAACAAGTAAGTAATAATGAAAAGAAAAAACACTATAGAACTTTAAGAAGAAAGCTTTCACAACACCATAAACAAAAAAAAAAACAAAAAAAAATGAAAATGAAAATGAATATGTGTCTGTGCTGTGCTGTGCATTGCAAAGTTTTTGTGCATTGTGTACGATTAAATTTTACAAGTAAAGACTTGCAACCCATAATATGTGCAGTAAGCGTATGCAAACAAAAGCAAACAAAGTATAAATTGGTTACAAAAGGATTACCTGACAAATGAATGGATATTAAGACATAATACGTAACAAATAACATATGATTGCACATATTTACATTTCGTTATTCATATACAAAGCCATATGTGCTTCTCATCATGCGTGTTTTTAAAGAACAATTTTTGATGTTGTTTTAAATTTTCAATAAATTGATGAAAACGTTTTTCAAACGTCAAACATGATGCGATTCAGAATTGACCTCATTAGCGATAAGTAAGAAAATTTTCATTTTAATTTGCCAGGTCTGAGATGCGAATGCAATCTCCTTAGATGATTTCTGTCAAACTAAAACTTTTTACTTGTACTTCCCGCTGATTTCTTCGCTAAAATAGTCAGTATATTTCGAATTTGACACATGGATGAGAGAAACCGTCAGAAATAATTATTTGTCGTTGTTAATACGGTGATAGATCTGTCTGATGAGTGGTTGTAAAGTTTCATGTTAATATATCAAATAAGTTGGTTCAGGCAGCACTTCAAAGTAAACATAGTTTTGTCTTTTCTTAAAAGCGGAAAATTGGGCAAACCAGCGTGCGGTTCAATGCTTATATAAACAAGTAAGGAAATTATATTTGCCTGGGACCGATTCTTTGCACCCACAAGTTTTATCTTTTGAAAAAAAAATACACTAAATTTTGCTATTCTGTAATGTTGGATGGGCGTGGAGGATTTCTTCCATTTTTGCAGAAAATACATTAAAGTTTTTATTGCGCATCTGTTGTAATTTACAAGTTGTGCGCAGAACAGCAAGAAAGCAAAACTGTTTACAGTTTATGTCATATGGTAGGCGTGTCTGTCGACCTATTTGGCCCAGCTTTTATACCAATCGGCATGCAAGAGACTTCAATTGAGTCATGATTCATTTAGCGGCCGGAAGAATGCCCATTGCATTCTCGCTTATAGCGGTGAGAAGATCGACAACCGGACAGACGAATATGCCTAAATGAATCTCGGATTTGGTATGTGGCTGGAATATAGAGTCTGTATAGCTTTCTTCTGGATGCGCTGCTAATAATATAAGAAATTGAATACAATCCCCATTTTGCGCCGATGAGTATAAAAGTTTGTATCCTACTTAGGGAGTATTGTTGGAGTGTTAGGAAACGTTTCTTTTTCCTCTGTTTCGAAAGCTTGGATAGAGGAATTTAAATGAAGAATACGGTAACGGAAAGTCACCGAGTAACTGAAGAAGAATTTAGGCTATAACCATCTTACATAGAGCGGTATACTTGTTTCTTTCCGATCGTTATCGTGGTAAACGATATTGGCTTTATTAAAAAAAAAAGAAAAGAAAAATGAGATCATAAGTAATTCATTGTGCTTGAGAAAACTATTGAGGCGCAGCATGTGGCACATGCTAACCTGGAAACTGAATGCTCTTCGAATGCAATTTTCCGCACAGCATTTTGAAATGAATTTATCGGGAAAGAAATTTTTGGAACGTCTTCAGCACGCATTCAATTTTGTCAGTGTGTCAGGTTGTTATTACTATTTTATGCGATGGATGTGAACGCTGCGCGCAGCGTGGAAAAATTTCCATATTTGCTCTTATAAAGGAAAGAAATGTTTATTGAGAATTGTTGGGTCAGTGTGTTCCGAAAACGGTACAAGTTGCGCGGAAACAGTGTTGAGTCATAGGCAGCATGCTACAGAATATGCTAAGACTTTAGAAATCTCTTGATTTTTCTATTATATAGATTAAGAAATCGATTTTACAAAACTTAAAAATATTCGTGAGAAAACTCCCGTTTGCAGAAGAGAGCAAATAATTTACCATCAATGTCTCACAAAGATCTTGGACCAATGGAAAGCTGAAGGAATTAATTAGGCAAATCGGAAACATCCACAACGTCAGCTCTGATCTCACTTTCCTCTCAAACCTGGAATCGTTTTTATGTGACAAGCGTTTTTTTAATTAAGGAAAATAATAAAAGGAGTTTCACTCATATCGCTTATATGGTATGGTGGGATAAGAGGACTTTCTTTTTAACCGAATACTTAAAAAAACTTGTATGCACAACTGTTTAAAAGAGGGAAAGAAAGTGTTTCACTTTAACTAAAAGACTGCAAGCCAGTAAAAATTGTGTAATTTGTTATCGTTTGTTTAGATAAAATATTTTAAAAATCATTTTTCAATATATGTATGTGTATACATGCAACAGTCGTCTTAAAAAATGTTTGCATATATTTGAAGCAAAAACAATAATAATATTGCAAAAAAAAAACGCTCATAAGTGAAACTAAATATTCCAGGGGACTAATAGAATAAGTAAGTATAGTTTAGTTAGCAATACACATGTGCCAGAATAGAAAATTGCAAATACATATGATCCACGAGGAACAGTGTTTGGGTTATCTACGCAAACAGTAAACAGCATCGCATAAATCTTAAGTTAAGGTGACGTCTTGGTGACTAAAGAAATTGCAGGCTAATAAATTGTAAATGTCCACATATAAATCGTATAATGACTGCCACATAGCTGCACATACTATATATACACATACTTTCACTCAGCATGAAAAAGACAGCATAAAGATAGTATACGATATCGACCACCGACCAAGTATCTAACCACTTTTGATGATAAGAATCTCCAGTAGTTTTGCACATGACCATTGCATAATCAGACACATTGAAACACACATATACATTACACTTACACATATATATATATGTATTCATTCGTGTTCACACATTCGCTTATATATAGGGATATTTATATATATATATATATATATATATATAAATGGTTATATTATAAAGACATTCAACCCATAACAACCCTATGGTGCAAGTCGTTATACTATATTATGTGTGTAAGTATTTTCACAACTTTTAGGTGTGAAAGTGAACATTAACTTAATATATGCTCACATGCATACGAAGCATACATTCATACATTCTCTTAGACGATGTATGTATACGTACATACATGCACTTATGCGGACTGTGTTGATTTTGTGGTTTGCTTTCAAGTTCTTATCGTTTCATAATGCGTCGAGGGGGGGGAGGGGGTGCTTTTTATATCAAGCAAGTCTATATAGCGTTTAGTTAGTTCATTACAAGGTGTGACAAAGAAAGACTTAACAAAAAAATAAAAATATAAAAAGAAATTGTTTAACAATAACAACAAAGATCGGAAGTTTATTTTTAAGTTTTTATGCTTCAAGTGCCATTTCAGTGATGAAGTAGTTCAACGAAAGGGGGATGAGTTAGGCATGTATTTGCGCAAACGTGTCACTTCAGGCACGTCATCCGACAATCGCAATAAACATAAGAGTAGTTGAAGAAATTTTGCGCTGAAATTCCTTAAAATGTTACGCGGCCAATAAATTACAGCAATTTATTGCCAACGATAAGCTTGCGCTTCCACCTTAATACAAATGCATAAATACTTGTGCATGTATTGGGAATCGCGGTTGCATAAACCGCCATTCTAAGTCATAGCGTGCATTCTAAGTAGCCTCAGGCAAGAGGCATACAAGTCAGTTAATAATTTATTGGCTACCAAAGCAGTCGCCCCATTGAGGAAATATTTTGAATAATTCGTCACAAATTAAAAAAAATAAAAAAAAAAAATAAAAAATGGAAGAGAAACAATACCGAAAGCTTAGAACGCATTCCTTTTACTATGCTACAAGGTTACAATTGCAACTGCACACATATGCGTTACGTATAATATATAAAGTTTTCCTTTGCACTTTTTGCAATAATTTGTTAATTTTATTTTGATCACGAAAATATTTGTGCCTTGTGCTGTGCTGTGATACGAAACATACAGACAGACACTCTGCGTATTTATGGCGTTCGCACCGCATAAATTCCCTCAGTTCCTCTCTCTCCACCAACGTGTCATTTCTTCCACTGTCCTTTTGTACCGTTATTCATCGGAAAAGGCATTATCAAGCGATGGTACCATAACTTACAAGTTGTCTTACGTTTTTCCTTAGAATTACTAAGACTCGCTGCACAAATCTTTAGTTTCTTTTCAGCAAATCTATGAAGACTTTCTGTCAACTTCATTGGAGAAATTAGCTCCTTCCTCGTGTTTCTGTACCGCTAGCGATGAAATAAACTCTCGTCATCCTTAATTGAAAGCAAAGTTGATTTTCTTTTTCCTATCGCGCTAATATTTAGTTGGTATCGTTGTGAAACGGGTGGGGGGACTAAGTCGAAAGTTGATGACAAATTCAATGATGAATTTTACCTTCAAATTTCGGATTAAATATTTCCTTTGTTTATCTTACGGATTAGTTTTTCCCATTCATCTCATTGTTTAATCTGAAAAATGTTACTATTATTTAAGCAGAATTCTATAAACATTTTGTTACGTTGTTTATTTTGTTATGCAACAAATGGAAGAAGAAGCTTGTGTACTAAAAATATTGATCTCAGCTGTTGCGAATGCCTGAGGTTCAAAAAAAAAAAAATAAATAAATAAATAAAGCAAAAACAATAACAAAACATATAAATATGTACAGGTAGGTACGCACATATGCAAGATTGCATACATTTCCATAAGCGTATGGCTTTCTACATACATATGAATACATACATATATATATATATATATATATGAAGTATTCGTGGAGTCTCTGTTACCTCTATTTATCAATTTGCTCGATAATAACGATGAAGTGGAAAGCAATCAATGTCGTCTCTGCGGCAAATTCAATACGACAGCATCAATAATAGTAATGTAGTAACAATAATAACAAATAAATGAACTTTATATATATATATGTGTACATGTCGCTTTTTGCTTACACATGCAATCATATGTATCCGCAATATTTTCATTGTTATGATTAAAAATGGATGTTATTCTTATCGTTTTTGTCATCATGCTTAACTCAATGTTATCGTTGATGCTAAGTATTGCAAAAAAAAAGGAAATGTTCGCGTTTAATATCAACAATTCTCTCTTTTGTACGGATAGAGAAGTATAAGCAACGTTTTGTTAATCACAACTGAGTTCACAATTTCTCGAATGAAAAGCTCAGTAAACTTTCTAACTAAAAAGAGGTCAGCTTGAACTTCGAGGCAGGTACCAATCAAGCTCATCGCAGCGAAAGTAAAGAACATATGTTACATGCCACGAATCGATTCATAGTCATTTTTAAGTAAACAAACGTCAATAAGAAAAACGTAATTGTTCAGTTTCGTCGTGAAAGGGTACGCGGCATGATAACACATAGCTCTTAGAAAACATAACTCTGCGAATTATAAAAAGCCATCCCAGCTAACGAGAAAGCAATCTTTTCGCTATATACTATTAATGTTTGCACAAAGGCATGCACGCGTCTCTGTAGGCATACATGCTTACGGCTATTGGCCGCATATTTCACACGTAAACCAACACTCCGTAAAGGATTCTTGACGCACGCTCCATTTTCTATAAACATCACAAACTTCGTCAACATCTTTACATCTGTAACGTTTCTATTGTTCGACGTTGGCAAAGCTGTGCCATGGTTACATACGCCATTATATAGCATTTCATGCTTCTCCTTTTCTTTTTAATGCCGAACTGAAGTTTCTAACGAATCTCTAATCGTCCTTAACTTTAAGCTCGAATCTTCTTTGTTCAGGTGGGGTACGGACTAAATAAGTTCTACAAAAAAAGAACTTAAGTGAACTAAGCTCTTTAGTTAAGCAGCTGTTCTCTAAGTTAGATGAAAGAAGATTGCCGTAAGACACTGCTTATAGAAAGGTGATAATCTAAGGCAAAATATTTAGTTTTCAATCTTATAAAGAAACTTGGGAAACCGGCGAGCTCTGCTTCGGCGTAGGTATAGATACCCATTTCTGACTAATGTAAATTAAAATCGTGGATCCGATAGATTCTGTGAGTTATCCTCGTGATAGTTTTGCATGGTTATCGTTATCGGCAGGCTGCTTATTGCGTCGGCTTTACTTTCAGAAACGCATTCCCCAATTGGGAGAGTTTGAATCTACCTGCAACAATGACTTGCAAATTAGCCATTGTTTACTTCAAGGCACGCATTTCATTTCACAGGGTTGCAAACAGGGTTAACGTTCTAGCAATTTATTCTCCTAAAGTTTCCACCCTGGCGTCAAACTGACTCACTGGTTCAATCACTTTCCCGGCGGGAGCTTCCAATTTGGGTGCAAGCTGTACAAATACTTTAGATACCTTCTCTGTAAAAATCTTTTGTATTTCTTGAGACTTCACCTCAACTTTCAACTCCATTAACTGGTGTTGTTCGTCGAACGCTGATCCTATTTCGGCTTTCGGTGCCGCCAATCGTTGTTGCTGACTGCTTTTTGCCGCCATTTGCAGCTGTTCTTGCTCTTGTTTTTGAACTTCTGACGCCATCTCTTCTCAACAATTAATGCTATTTCTTGATATTCTGTTTGCGTTTGTTGTTGCATTTGCTCCATGAGTAGCGTAATAGCGGCTTGCTGTGCATTTGCATCACTTTCGCTGTTTTCTTCGCCATGTTTCTCCTGCATTTCTTTTTTTCCTCTTCGTCACCATTGCCATGGAACTCGCATACCGCAATATTCTTTCCCTTCTTTTCCAATTGTTCACATAGATGCTATTTTATTTCAGTCTTAAGATCGGCTGTCCATACATTCGTTTCACCCAACCCCTGTTTACTTTGTTCCGCATTTAGATCTCCTAATTTCAGCGTCCTTTTCCCTATAAATCACAATTTCACTTCTGACGCCAGTGTAACGTAGATCGTCTTCTCGTGAATTTTAGGTTCTTATTGAAGGTTCTTTTAGAGTAAGTTCGTACCATTGAATTGTGATTTTTAAGGTTATATATTATATATATCAAGTTAAACGCCAATTTTATTAAAGTCCATAAACAGAACATTGTGTTAACGTGGAAATGTTTTAACTCAACACAGTAAATTACAAGTTATTGATTTGTTCACTCCCAGAAGAAGAAGAAGAAATAATATGTCAGATATTTTAAAAGTGAAAACGTAAACCTATATTTTACGTCTTCAACAAGAGAAAATTGTCGCGAATGGCACACGTTTGATTTCATTCGAGTAGACATGAAAATATCATTAAATAAATTTATTTCGAACAAACAAAAAAAAAAGAATAAATATATTTATCGTATAATAATTTGTGTTCCGGTGCTTGTGTTCGGTTTTAAGCTGTTGCAAGGAAAACAGCAAATTGCTTCAGAGAATTACGTTAAACCTTGGTTTTTTGAAAATGGTACTTATCCGAAATCCACGGCTCTACACAAGGCGCTTAAGAGTGAAGGAGCTTTTCTTTCGAGTTCGGCGCTCTTCCCATTTCAAGATTCATCTAGCGATCGTATTATAAATCAACTTATGTACGTGCCGCCCGATTATGAGGTAATTAAGGGCAGTGGAAAGCTGAAAACCATTCTCTTGGCGACTTCTTTCAATTCACTGCAAGTTGAAGATTCGGGTATGTTCAAATAATAATTTTCAAAACTGCGTAAACATAATTATTCATTCTCTTAGGACGCGAAGTCTTTCTGCGCTGGAAATGTCCGGTGGACACGTGTATGGTTACTTTTCTTGAAAACTACACCGAGGTAGCTGATATGATTTTATGTGAAGATTATGTACCAAGCACGTTTAGTCGTCCATTCAATTCTCGCCAAGTCATAATGATTTATCTCTTAGAAAGTGCTTCTACCAGTTCTTTTGAAGAAGCCGTGTCCGTGAATTGGACGGCAACATACAGGTAATGTTCACCGATATTCAGTAAAACACAAGACGGGGGAAATGCATTAAGCAAGTTATCACTCTTATAGACGTGATAGTGATATCGTAACTCCCTATGGTAAATGGCAATACTATGACGATCGCGTCAAACAAATTCAACAGGATCGCAATTATGCAAGTAATAAAACGAAAACGGTAGCTTGGGTCGTATCAAATTGTTTCGCAAACAACAATCGGCGAGAATACGCGGAAGCGTTAGGCGAACATATCGAAGTAAATGCACATACATACGACGATCTTTTGTGTTTTCTTCCGTTTCACTGTATTTTCCTCTAAGGTTGACATATATGGTAGTTGCGGTCCTTATGAATGTCCGCAAGAAACGGCCGATGCATGTTTTGAAATGTTGGAGCGTGATTACAAGTTTTATCTCGCATTTGAAAATCGCAACTGTAAAGATTATGTGACTGAGAAATTCTTTGCGAACGCTTTAAATCACAACATATTACCCATTGTTATGGGGGCAAGTCCGGAAGACTACGCAGTCATTGCCCCATTCAACTCTTATATACATGTAGATCAGTTTGCCTCGCCCGAAGAATTGGCCAATTATTTGCATATATTGGATAAAAACGATAGCCTGTATAACACATATTTTGATTGGCAAGGAACGGGGGAATTTATAAACACGTATTTTTGGTGTCGCGTATGCGCCCTGCTGCACGATGAAGATTCACTGCGTAACCCCCGCTGGTACACAGACTTCACGGATTGGTGGAATGGAGCGGATGTCTGCCGGAACTGACCACAGAAGACAACCCCCCTGGAGGGGCTCACGCTGCAAGCATTTTGATCTTGTTCTTTCGTCAACTTTTATTAATTCATTTTTTTCACGCTACAAGTATGATTACTAAAATTTATTTATGCCGAAACTAAGTCGATGTTTCAAAATGTACACTTCCAACGAAGAACTATTCCGTTATTTAAAAGTTTCATAGTTGATCTGCTCTTTTCTCAGTTAATTTCTTCTGAGTTAATTGAGATTGCGGGGCGACACAATTTACAAGATGGAGGATACTTGTAGTGTTCGAACTTATGACGAAATTTGGAAAGCCGGTGAGCTTTATCTCAGCGCAGATTTAGATATTTAAAAGTTCAAATCCGTTTTTGATTTATATTTAAATAGATTTCTATGTCAAATAAAATCATTTCATAACATACTGAAAGTCAGATTGCGTTGCACCGCAAAGACTTATTTTTTGGCAACTAACTTATGCAAATCTTTCTACATTTCATTAAAGCCAGACTGTGTTTGTTTAAAGTGCTTGTAAAAGTCTATGTCCTTTTGAAGGCACTTCAGAGCAGACCAGCGCAACCCTTTCGATCTATCGACTATATGATCGAACCTGCCTGCCATTAAATCTCGCACACTTGGGCTGAGATAACGTCTCACGTACCCAGCAACTGTTCCACACGGAAACTGTTTCGGTAACAAATTTCTTCCACTGTACTCCTTCCTCTACACCTTGTGTAACAACAATCCATGATCACCACTCAAATAAAGTTAATGTTGTTAATGTGACTATGGTTTTAACAACTTCCAAAGAGAAGAAACTTTAGTAAGCACAAGACTATAAATTCAAACGGCAGAAACGTATGGCCCCTTAATAGACAAAACATCTCTGTATTTTGCATTTTATAAACTGCAACCTGTCTATATTATACGAATATTTCACTTCTAAATTATTCCGGCTTTTGTTAATAGTGCTGACAATTTCACATAGAGGGCCATCTGGAAACTGTCAAGAGTGCAACTGTGCAAGTATTGCAAAAATACTGAATCCCAAGTAAGGGAGTTAAACACTTAGCTAATTGCATTCATTGCATACATCCCCACCAATCTTTATTCAATATATGACGAAACAATTCAAAAGTTGAATACTACTTAAGTAAAACTTAATTTTTCACAGAAAATTGAAGGGCAAGTAAAAAACACAATCGAATAGCAGAGTTGCCAGAAACAAAAAAATAAAATATTTTTATGTCATTTATTTACTTATTATTTACATTTTATATTTTAAATTGTATATAAAAAAAAAAATTGAAAATTTAATCCAAGCGTTTAGCATACGTAAACTCATATATAACGGTTTTAAATGCTCTCATATTCGATCTTATTCAATATTTTCGATCTCGTTAACACTAAATGTGACAAGTAAAGTTCCTTTAATTTAAAACAATAATAGTTTATTATACTATCTACAACATAAAAGTTATTACTGCAAGTCATAAGAAGGACGCAGTAACCGTCAAGTAATGTAAATGAAAATGAAAAGTAAAACGAACCGTTAGAGATTGAATTACATGTTTAAGAAACATTCAATTATATTTGAAAGAAAGTGACGTTGCTCTGAATGAAATTATAAAATTTGTTACCAGAAAGCGTACATGCATGTTACACTGATATCTATACAAATGTTAAACTATTATATATAAAAAAGCTATTATATATTAATATGAGTATGCATGCGGCGACTTCATATAAAAGAGTAGAGATGAAAATCCATAATTCTGTAATGGATAGATTTTTCTTACTTCGAAGATAAGTGTGTACGTGTTCTTGTTCTTTTTGTTTCCAATGTATTATTGTGTAATAAATTATAACAGATTCTTACTGCAGAAGTGGCCCAGCTACAAAAGTCCTTTTTAATGAGTCAGGGCGAGCGTCTTATTGGCCTTAAATAGAAGCAAATTGTTCAACTAAAAATGCCATTAGCTCTTCGGAATAAAGTAAATTAATATTTGATTTGTTTCTTCTTTAGGAGAGATTCGCCTAGTCTAGCCCAGCAAACTTATTCAATTCCGTGCCACTATTTTTTTCTTTATATAGTTTGATAAGCTGATCAGATCACATTCTGTTCTCATAATGATTTGGTTCGTTGCCTTATTCTATTACTATCAGAGGTTTTGCTTGCAGTAAAAAACAGTGCTTGCGAAATATCAATTTTTCATACGCACCACCGAAAGAACTTGTTCATGTTTTGATAATGTTTGCAACAAGCAAGCTTCAGAAATTCCGCAAAGTATATATATGTTCTCGATCAGTGTCAAATATCAAATCGATTTAGACGCGTATGCCCGTTTGTGTGTCTGTATGCATGGGAGAGAAGACTGAGTTTTTCTAAATTTATTTTGTTGACGACCTCCTTCCTTCCCTCATTGCTCAAAAATGGGGAAAATTGGCCACGGCCTTACAAAGTTAAAACTGATCCTATTTTCATTTTGTTTAGTACGACAGGAAATCTAAAGTTGAGGAGCTGCGTGTAAAGTAACCATCTCAACATATAAGAATAGCTAAGTAGATAAGAATCAACAAGTTAGTGGTCGCAGGTTAAGATCTCAATGCGATAGAGCATATTTGCTCGTATCTATAGTGAGTGCTAAATTTGTGAAGATATAAAACTTACCAATTGAGCATGTGTCCACGAGGCTGCTTCTTTTTTCTCACTTCTGTCTGACAGACGCCGTATTGCACGCATGGCGAGTGTACTCTGAATAATTGCTCATTTAAAAAAAAAAGAAAATTTCGATAAACTCGAGGACGATAAGTGTCATAGCTATTAAGTTAATATTTTGGTAAATTAAATTTTTTTAATATATTTCTAATCAGCTTATGTCTATTTCCGAGCTCGGTTTGTTTAACTTCGTTATCTATGTATAAATAAATTAAATGTTAAATTTCCTAGCTGAACTAAAAACAGATTTAGGAGGGCGAGAGAAATGGTCCTGGCTTAATCGAAATAACCTTTACAATGATCGTGTACATGTTATCGTCAACTTTGAATTGTAACATTACTAACTATAATCAATTCATTCCACTTTTTATAAGCAATGAAGCCAGCGACGTGCTCCGCTTGGAGAACAATCGACAAAAGATAAACGTTGGAATCTTATATAAAAAAAATTTTCATAAAGTGAGTGCGCCGTTGAGGCCGTGCAGATTAAACTTAGACTACAAAGCTTTGTGACCGTCCAACCTATCCTTTCTCAAGATATATGCACGTCCGTAGTGAGAGGTGGCTCGGCCTTCTCTATTCTCCCGACTAATAAAACTTCAAGGTATTCTACAGCCTAACTGACCTTGTTTCACTTACCGTGTATTTCCTCCATAGAAGCAATCTTTTGAGAAAAGAGTTGCTGTTTTATAAAGAAAACAAAAGTTTTTCCAGTGCACTCCTAAGTTATGTATGAGAAAAGCCAGTTGCCAAGTTACAGATAGTCAAGCCTCTTCGTCGGTCAATGATCGTTGTCTAGGATCACCATAAGAAGGTAAGAGTTTCAGCTTGTTATTAAACATACCTTATAGTTTAATATACATAGATAGAAAAGGTGTGCTCTTAGCATATTTAGGAACAATTTCGAATAAAAAAGCCTATCGAGGGATGTAATCAGTTAAATAGTTTCTTCGGCCCTTGCTTAATTTTAGATTATAGTGCACTTTGCTATCCTAATAGTGAGTGCATCTCATATACATCTTAAGGTTTCATTCTGCCTTGTCGCACTGATTTTTTTATATTTCGATTTCGGTGGTATACATACACACTATTAATTTATTGATATTGGTCTGACGATCTATTCATCTTTAACATGGTACTAAACTTACTGTTCTCTCAGAGAAATAAGTGTTAAGGGATGATGCAGTTATCTTTCCGTTAATTAACCGAAATACACCCTTTCTTACCCTCGTTACATATGTCTTATCTTTTTACGTTTTCATCAATAACAACTATGAGTGTACTTTTTTTTTTGAAAGTGACTGTAAATTCGATAAGGGAACTTGCATAAAAATACAAACATACAACAGGTAGTAAATCTATTTGTGTGTAACATGATATCGCTTACATTAGCTAATGTTATGTACGTTCAATAGGTAGGAATGTATAAACGGTAAGCTTGTTAGGTATGAATAGTGATGGTTCCCAGTGATTGCAATGCCAACGGAAAAAGGGGTAACTCGTTAGGAATGGCATCTATCACAATGAAGTTGAAATCCTTTTTACCATTTTCTAAGTATTCGTTTAATTTGATTCATGTTTTGACGCAGAACTCTGCTGCTATTGAATGGTATACGGCGGTCATTATTTGCAAAGCTAACGTTCTGATATAAGAGAACTGACGTAGCTAACGTAACGTGACGGTTCCTTGCAACTGAATTATTGTAGCTTCTTTTTGTGCATGTATAACAAAACATGCACATCTGTAGCAACAATTGCATAAAACCCATAATGGTTTAGCCTGTCAATCAATGTCAATAAAACAATTACTGTCAGTAGGTAATAGAACGCGATGGCAACGGCTTCGGCGGTCATTGTAATAATTCATAGAAATCTTGCTGTGTCAGTACATAGCAATACATTCAATGTAAAACTGTATCGCCCACGGCTTGATTTCAAGGTATGCGCATATACGCCGTAAGTTTAAAAGGAGAGAAAAAAGAAATAGCCAAGCTTTGCACCTTTCCGCTTTGGTCAATCAACAGTGAGCAGCGTTAGAAGACTCCTTCCGTGAAAGCATTACAAATGCTATTGTGTTTATTATTTATTAGAACTCAGGATTATTTAGAGCGTGTGTACATTAACGTTGCCTGGAAACTATTACAACATGAATTTATAGAATATTTCTTCTTATATTACTTGTGATTATGCTTATAAAGACAACAATGGCCGTAGCTCATAGCAACTATCGCATCAGATTAAGTTTCTAAAAGACATTCTGTACATAATGCAACAACAAGAGCAATAAACACAGGCACATATGTCAAATTCGGTTTAAGCCAAGTCTTAAGCATTTCGATGGAAACTAGTGCTTTACTTAGCACTAAAAACCTTGGCAGCTATTAACTTCATTTTAAAGAGACGGCGCGATATATTTATGGTAAACTGTAAATGTAAGTTAATTTCAGAGCAAACCTCACGAAAGCTGCCAAAAACAGTTACTGTTTGTTATATATTTAAGCTTTTGTTTCGCTTAAGAGAGCAATGGTAAGATAAATACCATTGAACTAAGAACGTTAAGAAAATGCCAAAAAGTTACATTTTCCTACGCTGCATAAGTTTGTTGCCAAATCTTGACAATCTGTTTGAGTTGCGCTTCTTAAAATTACAAATACTCACAGGTGACACTGAACTAGTAGTACTAGGCCACCACCTTGTTTTCATTCAGACGCATTGAAATGTCGTTCAACAGCGCAAAAAATAAAAGCATAATAAGAGCTAGTCTGAGAGAGAATAAGTCTGTCTAGCAGAATCATCTGAATACGTTAAGTTTGCCTACGAAAGCCTTAAGTTTACGATGTCGGCTTGCATAGGGAATGAATATTGCGTCACACACAAGGATTGCACTATCTATCTAGTTAGACAGCAGGAGTTTGCTGGCCACTGATATTCCGGAGGGACTGCACAACGCCATGCAGCCATGATATCAGACCATGTCTTCCGAACAAAGGGAAACCTACGCAGTGTCTGTTCTTCTCATTACAGCCTATAATCGCGTGATCATCCCACAATCATAATCTCAAACTGATACATTATCATCATTCAGACTAACATCTGGTATGTAATAAAAAGTAAACTACTGTCTTTTGTATGTGATCGCCTTGGCTACTACGTTGTGGACTACGGCCATTTCACAAGTCTTACGCTGAGAAAATTGAGGCTCATATGCCTTTAGCTTGATGTGTTTCTTCAAATAATAAAATGTGTGGCATACGGTTGCAGCTACGCCTACATCGGTGAAGAAACCGAAAAAAATAAGATTGGGATCTACTTTGCTCATGCGAGTAGAGTGTTCCCACTGAAAGATTGATTTTCTAAAAGTTAACCAAAGATATTTGCTGAATATACTGAAGTTGGTTCGGTTTGTATCTTAGTTATTATTATTGAGTTTTTACTAAAATACACAACAGCTTTACAGTTTTCATAATACTTGTTGAGAGAATAACGAGATTAATACACTGTTGATGAGATGAAAGTCACTGATATGCCAGAGCAAAAAAACGTATAAACATTTTTATAACTTTTTGTTTTAACTTAAACGCGTTCGGATTCATTTTGAGAAAGTAATCAATCCTTAATACAAACATATACTCAAAGGTTATTTAAAACTTATTTTATATAGGAATCATGTTTACAATTCAGTGAACAATTTATTTTTCATTGATAGATTTCCATTCGTATTCGGTACATCGCCACCCTCGTCATCGTCTTCATCATCTTCCCACAAAGGCGTTCTAATATCGTTTCTATGAGAGTTCGAACTCGATGATGTAAAATGAAATTTTCGTTTAGCAGTTTTTCCAATTTTCTTACAACGATATGATAATGGTTTGCTTTGGGGTTGATTAAAAGTTCCTATTATCGATGATGTTTCCTCATCACCGCTATTGTTGCGACTAAAACGTATCATAGACCAGTGTACAGCACGATTGCCGCACCGCCGATACATAACTACGCATAGAATGACAGTCAATAGGATAGCAAGCGTGCAATATAACAGATCGGTACCACGCCTTATAACATCTGGATTAGATATGTCGTCATGATCTACAATGAATACCATTGTTTTCGATTTTGTCGATGGTTTGTTCGTCGTATTGTTCACTAAAATATAAAATAAAAATAATACAAATTTGAAAGACGATACTCACGGCCCAGAATGTAAGCTAATTTTTCGTGCCCGAATAAAATGACATTAGTCGAATAGTTTTTTACATCAGCAAATATATTATGGATAAGCCTAATCGAACAGATGCCTTCGAAATTTAACATCAACAACTGTTTTTATTTGCTTTGGAAAAAAAAATGAAACAAGTAAAAACACAATGGAGGGGCGCGGCTGACTATTAAATACCCCCGCACCACCCTACAGTTATGAGTGAGCGACGATGTGCTTCGATCCGAATCATTTCCAATAGCATTCGTCTTTGGGCCAAAACACGTCAGTCTACCAAATTTCATAAATATATGTCAAAAACTGCGGCTTGAAGGTTGAACACAAGAAAGCAAGACAGACAACCGGACAGACAAACAGACAAGCTTGGATTTAGAAAATGATTGCGAATTGATTACTACAATAAAAGCTGGATTTATCGGAAGTCCTTCCTGGTGTTGGATACATCTGCTTACTACTTAATCGCTTAAATATTTTATTTAAAAATAATCCCGACCTCTCAAACCTACTAAAGCACTTAAACACTTAAAGCGTCTAAGGCTTTCGGCTTTATTGAAAACTCTACAAACGTTTCGGCACTATAGGCATCTTTTAGAGTCGTCCTCGATGGTATCATAGTTTCAAAGTCAGAATGTAGTGAGAGTAAGATTTCTTCGCTCATTGTTGCATGATGGAATAAGAAGAACTCCCACTAGCAGACGAAACTTTTAACAAAGAATACTCTTTACTTGAAGAGATTAGCCCGAATTACGGTCAGAATTTGGTTTTTGTTCACAACAGTGCATTTTTCTATCCTACATTCATTCTTCCAGCAATTCGACTTGTATCATTTCGCAATTGACCTACCTGCACCTGATTCAGCTCCGCCCATTTTCTGCATATTTTTGAAATTTAAAAAAAAAATCTGTTCCGAAGAAATTGCTCTAATCTTGGATGTAAAAATTAAGCCGGTTTGAAAAATGATACATAAATTTCCCGATGGCCCGATGTGGGCTAAGCGTACGAAGAATTTTTCAACAATTTTTGCATTAATTTCTTTGCCAGTTACTATAAACCACAATGGATTGAGGTAAGTTGACCTCGCACTCATGCATGTCGATCTATTTAGAGAAAAATTCTTGAACTCTTGAGCCATCAGACTCACATCAAACAATGTTCAAGTCTAAATGTTTCGTTCCATATACATGTATATGCTCTGATCATGTATAAAATTTCTTCTGACACTTTTTTTTTAAACACAAGTCGGCTCAGTTAGAATTGATGCAGAAAAAAAGTTGTATTTTGTGTGATTCTTACCTAGATTTGTTGAATTTTCTGTTGTTGTAATCGTTGCAAGTGGTATTGTTAGTGTTAAGGGCGTTGTTGTTGTTGCTTTGATAATGAGTGTTTTGCGCGTTGTTGTACTTGTTCGAGGAGTAATTGTAGTTGGTTTACGACTTGTTGTAGTTATTGCTCGAGTTGTGGTAGTTGATCTACGGCTAGTAGCAGCAGTTATGGTTGTTTTTTGAGTGGAAGTCGTTGACCTGCGAGTGGTAGCAATTGTTGTTGCTGTTGTAGACTTCTGGCTCGCAGTTGTCGGTTTAGAAGTAGTCGTAACAATTGCTATTGTATTAGAGGGCGTGGTTGTCGAAGTAGTTACTGTGATTGTAGTAGGGATAGTTTTTAAAGTACTTCTTGTAGTAGTCGTTGTTGTTGTAGTTGATGTTACAGCACTCGATTTAGACGGTGTTGTAAACTCCATCGGTTGTACAGTTTGGAGCGTAGTGCTAGTGCTCGTAACATTGACAGGCGCTTTGGAAGTACTGCTAATTAACGATCTTGCTGTTGATTTGTAAATAAAACCAGTTTCCGGTTCTATAGTTTCCCCAGCCTTAGTATCATCTGATTCCATCGTAGTGGATTCCATAAATATTTCTGTATATAGGTAAAAAAAATATTATTAATTATTCGCTAAACATAGCACCTTGTTATAGACAAATTTGAAATTGAAATTTGTACCACTTAAGCAGACAATTTTAAAATCAGGACAACACGTTTCCTCACAACCAATATTACAATCACAAAGGCCCATTAAGTGGTTGAGTAAATACATAGCATCTGTGCTATTATTTATGTCATTGCAACGTCCCACGCACGACTGAGTATCATATATGGATTCATCTAAATCGAAAAAAGAAAAAAAAAGCGTGATATTAGTTTTTAGTGAAGGTTGGTTTTTCTGAACTTAGTTTTATGATTTACACGGCGTTGTAGAGATATACTCCACGCTACTGTAAACAGGATCTGCTTTCCTATCCAATGCACGACAATTATCGCCTGTCATTAGGTGAACATCATCAATGGCAATATCGCTTAAATGGCCTTGGCCTCCTTTAGCCGCAAACACAATTTGAAAGTCCTCTTCCAACTCCTCGATGCTGAAGTGCGCTTCATTCCACAAATTGTTCTGATTACCAGTCTTTTGGAATTTAATGAAACTATAGACGAAACTATAAATAAATATACAAAGTGATAGCATAAGGCATTTATACTTTTTTCTTTTATTCACTATATCCTCCAAGCTGATCGATATCGGTTTTAAAATTACGTATAAGCTACCGACACCTGCTCCGTACATGAAGTAATAAAATTGAAAGCAGCATGAAGTTTTCAATGATAACGCCCGTTCATAGATCGGCGATGTTAGAATCACTGGAGTATTTTGACGGGTTAAGCTTTCCATTAGCATATAATGGCCACCATTAGCTGTCAAAGTGGTGTGATCGTGTCGTGGTCCCGTACGGAAAGTGGTAAAAACATTAGCCGCTATAACACGTTTCCATTCGAGTCCGTCACGAGGCTCATAAACCCAACCGCATATATCGTCGGTCTCGAAATCGCAAGAATGTTGGACTACATTTTTAGGAGCTGCATCAGGTAGGCACAAAAATTATCGTTACTTAGTTGTATGCTAAAAAATTTCTAAGTACACCTTAGCTTACCGCGGCAATTGCCAATGGGACGATCCCAATGTGTACCGTTACAGTACGTATAACGATTTCCAGCTAAATTATAATCATCCAAACAGTATAGGATGGCTTTTAACTCATTTTCAACATGAATTTGACCATTTTCGGGTGCCTTTAAAACCTCTTTGCAGCCTTTTTCTAAAAAATGTCAACAAAACAAAATAATTTTGTGGCATGAACATCGCGGATGAATCATAATGCCACACACACACACACACACACACACACATACGTACACAATTCCACAATAGTCATAATAGAAAAACAAAGTGAACTATTATTTCCGTTATTTACATACTTGCGCAGACTGGTTTCTCCTCTGACCATTTGCCACGAACGCAACTGATTAGGCGATAACCTTGTAACTGATAGCCAACATTACAGGTGATACGCATCACCATATTGTTGCGTCTCAATCGATAGCTTCCGTTCGGTATCATGTCCGGTTTTTCGCAACGCACACGCGATGGACTCGCGCTTCCGTTTTCGATGCGGACAAAGCACAAAAAAATTAATTGCATTAGCAAAGACAGGTGCGTCCTCCAAATCTTAGCTGGCGTCATAATTTCATTTATTCTCTATGATCTCTTGTGCGTTTTTAATTTTATCACTTGTTGTGTATTGCTGGCGTTTGTTGTTGTTTTTATATGAATTTCAATAAATTTTTAAGGCATATTCTGCTGTTTTCAATGTATTTACTCTTTGAAAATTACTCGCACTACTGATAGAAGTCTCAGATTTTTAAGCACACATTAGGCTCTGAACTCGCTTCGGCATCCTTATCGGGTTATGTACGCGTACGCTAATGACTATGTTTTCGCACAAACACACATTTACTTAACATGTGAATATATTCACGACGCATTTGTAAGCGCATTTAAAAACCGTTTGAAATGGTCACCCGCACAAATATGTGCGGTTTTTTTTACTGATAAAATTTCATGCTCAAACAATGCGCTACACAAAGCAACGAAATTATGTTTCAACGGAATATAAACATAATTCGGACTCCGTTTAAAAATAGTTTTTGAAAGTTGATAAGACTTTACTATTGTTATACAATACAAAAATATGGTATATTGATTAAATCGCCTACTAATCCGTAAAAGAAACGAAAAATTTTAGAAATTTATAGAAAAAAATTGATTTTTCAATTATTGAGTCCATGGGCTGTTGCATAGGCGAAACGATAAGAGACGCAAATAACACCATGTCCATGTTCGCGGGTTCAAATATCAATGCGCTTTGACAATAATCGGTCGTAGCTATAATGCGTGCTCAGTTGGTAAAGGCATGACATTCCCCAATTGAGCACATATCCAGCAGATTACGGTCACTCATTATTATTGTTTTCTCTTTCCGCACTTCTTTCTGACCATCAACGTTGTATACGTTTAGGGAATATTGGGTTCGTAAGAAAACCGAGCTATTTTGTTTCGAAGTGTATTTAACTGTGCAAAGTAAATTTGATAATTTCCCCGATCATCAACATATGTTACAGATTAATCGATTGAAGATGCCTCAGGGATTACTTTAAAATTATCTTACCGGTCATTTATTGCCCGCTTCATATTGCTATCCTTTTGAAGAGTACGGTCTAGCATTCATTATACTATCTACTTTTCGTCAACGATCAAGTCCGTAAAGAAATGACTATCGTTCTTTTCAGATTGTCCATGAAGCTGTCTATTTTTTGTGTATTCCTCTAATAATCGCAGCCAAATAATAAGTTATTGATTGCAACCAATGTTAGTCAAAAGGAACACCAGCTGAGGACTTCAACTCGTATGGCAGCACATTCCAGTTAAGAATTGCTGAGCGAATTTTGCGACATGTGCCCGAATCACGATAAATGATTTCCCATGTCAAACCATTCTGGATCAATCTTAATGAAGTCAGCCATTAGTTAAAACTCTTCATTAATACTGCAAGTTCAACTTTACCTCCACGATAGATCGCACTCATGCTTCCCTAAAGTGTAAGGTAGCAACATTCATTGTTAAAAATGCTCATCCTTAGCTAGGCCGCGGTTTGTGAGCTTTGGCTTTTAATTCATCATAAATGGCTTTCTTCAAATTCGATATTGAATTCCAATAATTAGTCATTTGCGCCATACCCAACTGTTGTTGTTGTTGTTTGGCGTTTAACAAAAACTTTCAACTTTCAACTCGAATCTCTCTAATCTGACAATTTATAGTGAGCAGAATATATTGCCATTTACCTTAATAACCGTTTTGCAAAATTCGAAAGGTTAGTTGTTATTCCAATTATTGCGAAAAAGCGATTCCAGGATTTGTTTCAACGATTATTCATGAAAAAAAAAAAAACAAAAAAATTAAGAGGAATATTGTTAGCTGATTTTCCTGAACTAAGAGATGCATGAGTTAATTCATTCATTCATTTTTTTATACCCAACACTGAAGGATGAGGAATATACTTATTTTGTCGTACTGTTTGCAACACTCGAAAGGAAGCTTCAGGGACTCTATAATGTACAGGTATTCTCGATCACTATGAAATTCTGAATTAACTAAGCCATGTCTGTTCGCTTATGTGTTTATGTTGTGTGTATTATAGACACTCGTCTGGTCGCAAAAATTATGAAATCGACTTTTAATTTGGTAGAAATATTCAAAGTTTTTGCACGCAAGTTGGTATTGAAAATGGGCTAAATTGATCAGAGCACAGAGCACCCACAGGAAAGCGTAAGGCGAATGCAGCTCCGCTTCTCAAAGGAAAAATGTGTGAGTTTTTGCTCATACCTTATGGAAGAGAAAGAGCTGAAACTTTCTAGATTCACTTTACGGAGAAATCTTCCATTTGTGTGAAAAAACTGGGCCATTGGCCATGCCCACAACGTTATGAGTGACTACATTTTCCTTTTTTCACTTTTTTGAGGTTTTGTGCTTGTTAATCGTAAGATAAACAAGACGGAGCTAAAAACTATTTTGAACATTCCCCAAATGAAGACATGCTATCGGTATAAAAACGCGTCAATTTTAAAATAAATATAGTGGACTTCACGATCTGGTGGATGATTTTGTTCTTAATAATACCAGCGTTATGGGTGTCAAACAGAAGGACTTTGCGAGTGGAAGACGGCAAGCTAAGTGCGTTAATTTCAAATTGCTTGTGGTAGACGTCATGAAGTGTTAGATTAATTTTTCTTAACAGTAACTTTTAATGAAGTAAAATCTGAATGATAGATTTGATCCCATTCACTCTTTTATGACAGTAAACAAAAGCGTGAGCCGCCAAAGAATGTAACAATGATGGGTGTACGAGATTATAACTTTCTTACTTGCTTTTTTTTTTATTAATATGATTAGTCTCTCGTATAGAGAGAGAGAGAGAGTGATGACGGTTAGAAGAAGTGGGGCAAGAGCACGTGATGGCGAAAGTGGCCGAGGCGTACCGAATGCGTGTCCATTCAGCAAGTCTCTATCGATTCATTACAGCTACGACCGAGTTCGTTCTCCCGGATTGAGATTTGAACCTGCGAATACTGGCTTGATAGCCGCGCTTGCCGTTTACTCCGCTACTCGATGCGGTTTGCAACCGCAACTGAGGCTGGATGAGGGAAAATATGTCCCTCTCAGAGGGTATAGGAGTACAGAAATCTTAGCCGCTTTATAAAGGTAACTGTTCGCTAAAAAGTGCGTTTTAAGAACTGGACAACTATCGGCAAAGACCAATTTAGGATTTACCATCTGTAACTGGCGACAAGTGATCCTCTGTAATGACCTAAGAGGAGGACAACATCTTTCTTGAAATAGTCTGCTAATGTGGGGGCTATAAAACCGCAGCCCCTATCTCTTTAGTTCTGATGAAGAGAGTTGAAAAGCGAGCTGAGAGCACGGTAGGAGCTGGACTCTGTCGATCTTTATTCTTCTGAAGCAAGGTTAGTTTAATTGACGGCTTTTCGAAATGTTTGGATTATCCGAATGCAAGAATTTCTACGGCTGCGAATAGCCTGATAACAATCGAAGCTATGTAATGCAATACACATGAGTTTTGAGTATCCATAGCGATCAGGCTGCCCAAAGAGAATTGCTTTAAATATCAGGCACTATTCATTAGGCTGCCGACAAAGTGTCGGACTGGTGGGCGCGGCACTTGAAGTTGCGTGGCGACAGTAAGTAATGAGATGCTAGATAACTTTTGACACTAAGCAGAGTTCTGAGAGCACAGCAATAGTGGGGCATACATTGTTGGTGATTGCCGAATTCCTTGAAGGTGCCGGTTATCGTTTCCACTCAATATGTTATGCCGTGAGGTAAGGCTATCACAAAGTTTGTCCACGTAAAACTCTAAAAGGGATCTGAAACTAAGACAAAGAGAATTCACATCTCGTACGTTAACCGGGTAAATTTTGAAGTATCTTAGAAGCAGAGACAAACGCTCCTGTCTTATTGCACTTATTTTTACCCTTAACAAAGTCAGTTGTATTGTGTAAGACTTCTTTAAGGTAATTTTATTTATCTTAAATATTGTATACGTATGAGGCAAAGAAAGTTCACGTTGCAACAATGATGAGTATCTATTTTCTCCTATGCTTTAAGACTTAATCAAATATGTATAACTTAAACTGAAATTACATATGAAGAGAGAATGCCTGGCAGCTGAAATTTGAAAGCGTAATTATCTGCATTTCCGTTCTATTATTTCATAAATTCATTGGAATAATTTATAGGAAATTCAAAACATTAGCGGATGTATACTCTATCGTCAACATTATTTCTAATGACATTTCGTGCGCATGAAGGCGCTCACGGCTCGAATTGGCTAACGTACGGTTTCTTCCTCTCAATGATTGAGTGAAGCAACAACAACAACAAAAATTTAAAAACTACATTGTGCGCTGGCAATAGAGCTTCTCTCTGTTTGCGTTAAGAGGATGTGGTGTGGTGGCAGTAACGGTGGTAGTCGTGGTGATGGCAATGGTAGTACTGCTGAGCAAGGATGATATTTACAAAACATTACTGTGTGCTGCTAAAAGCCGCTTTAATAATAACTGCAACAACAGTTGACTGTAAGGGTACGTTTTATGTTTACTGCTAGGGCGCGCAACTGATGAAAGATAATCAGTCAATATTGACAAGTCCTTATTGGCGTTTCCGGTGCTAATGGTTGCCATTTCATTTAGATTTGCAGCATCGGACGATGCATAAATACACAAACGCACATGGGTACACAGGTACAGATGGAGAATATTTAGAGTCTTCCATATAGTTTGCAGAAGATTTATGGATACGCAAGGATTTTCGGATACGAGGAATATATATGTACATATAAACAGTCCTCTAACTGTTGTTGACGTTGTAAGAAAAGTGTATTTGAACTTTGAATTTTTGAAACAATGTAATTTTCTATTTTAATTTTAAATATAAAAAAAAAGAAAACCACCCTTTGGCCGGACCTGATAGCATGTCCGTGTGTACGTGTATGTGCTGGCATATGCTTCATGATTTAACGCAACACATTGAATTTAAGCAGCATAAATTGACACGTGACCAAAGCACATGACAGGCATGTATGCACAAATAAAACCTTACCTCTTGTGTGTGCAAAGATCCGGACACTGGAGGCATAAGCTTAGATTTACGCTTGAGGCTAACATTTTTAGCAATTGGAAATCGATTTCGTTAAAGGCATACATAGATACGCTTTATAATTGCCCTGATATGTGAAACACTTAAATATGCAAAGGCTACTGTGCAGAGTTTCGTTGCACGCAAGTGTGAGTATTGTGAACGTGATGGCGTATTAAGTATCAACCTTTAACTTTAGTCTTGATTTACGGCCAAAAAGATATTCGCTGCGAAACTGCACAAGTGTGTAATAATGTTTATTTCTGCTTCACCCATCATACATGTACCGTATAAGACCTTGCACGTTATCTATAAATAACCGAAATGTAATAATATTTTCGTTTGCCCTATGGCAACCGTAATACAACTCAACCCTGCAGGGAACTTGTGTTGCTTTGTAATCATAATCATTATTTCGTCAACAATTACGATAACATTTATTGACGACACATTCATCGAAAACTCAAATTTCGCGCTACTGGTCGCGCGGGGCAACGTGAAATAAATAGACGACGCTACCATTGTGTTAGTAACAAATATTTGAACTTGACGAATCCATAATTAGCAATTTGATCAACGCGTCTGCGAGCATATAACAGACATGCACACATTCTCGTTTAAGCCATAGTCTTCCTAATGTTGCACAATATCATGGTAACCGGTAACCTTAACTGATATTGTTAAGCACATTTATTCATCGAGTCTATCGATTATCAATTATTTTGCTAATCACTAACTACACCATAAATATTTTTGGAAAGAAAGAGAATTTTTTTTTGGCAATATTTCGGTTGAAAACATATTCAAGGAGAATAATAATGAAGATGGCTTTAAAAAGTGCACTTCTGTTTTTTTTTTTTTTTTTGCGTATTGCAAAGGGAAAGACGAGATTAGGACATGTTTTGGTGCCCCACTAAATCGTTGCTAAACAGCGCTGACTGAAATCATTATTTTTTTTTTTTTTTTATTGACATTAAATGAGCGATAGCAAGCGTAGTAAAGGAATCAGTTTATTTCAAGCTTTAGCTTTCGGCGTCTTCCATAGACAGCATGGGCCGGAGGAGACTATAAGGTAGGGCAAGGTAGAGAAGTATCCCCGTTCTGTAAGATAGGTTTCGTTCGTCCCTGTATTCATATAAGAACTAAGTAGCTGCTAGGCTTTTAAGTGCAAACGTCTGAAGAGTGTCCGTGAAAGAAAATTTAAAACCGCCCACATATATCCCGAACTAGCTAGCTCAGCTAAGGCAGGTACAACAGTCTCAACAGCTTCCGATCTTCACAAAGCGTCGCAGCCGCTATGCACGGCTTCTACAACTTTTAAGCTACACCACACTACCGACTACGCTTGAGTATCATTTTAAAGCAATAATCTCCATTACCCGTTACTTTAATTAAACACACAAACATGTTTAACACGAAAATAAAAAGAATAAGGCAAAATAAATAATAACGACATGGATCGGAAAATTTATCAAGTTAAAGATGTAACTTACGTTCCCCTGCCCATTATGTCATAATATATTAATACATTTTTATTTTTATTTATATAACGTAGAAAAGCTAAAGTTACCTAAAATTAACTCATCATATATTAAGATTTCAAAAGACAAAGTGTAGTAAATCTTTAGTAGAAGCATTGCTTCCGTTCCTCTTGTACGAAACTCTTGATATTTGTATGCAAGTTCGTACTAAGGCTGTTGTCCTTAAACTAACCTTACTTTAATTTGTTACCTAGCTATACCGGCGTAGTTCTTTTTATCTTTTTTCGTTTCGCCTATCGAAGAGGGTTTAAAGTGCAGCTTATTTATATTGTAGTTGTTTTACTTATCTGCTCATCTTTAGTTGTTTTCATGGGTCCTCTCAGTAGAGCACAGTACAACTTCTCTCAGTAAACGTTGATTGCATTAATTTATTTTCCAAGTTTTTGAATTTATTTTGAAGGACTTAGCAATCCTTCAGATGTACCTTGATGAGTGTTGGCCACTATCAGGTCATTGAAGCATTATAAGCACAAAAAAACTAGCCCTTGATTTCAAGCAATCTCGAAAGCAAAGGAAACACAAAACGTGACAGCTTCTACAGGAGTCTCATATGCGACAGGCCGAGCATATCACCAGAATGTCAACTTAATAGCAAAAAGTGAGACCCGCGTGTATTAAACATGACTCGTAGCTTCCAAATGTTACGATGGAGCAGTATGGAATAGTAATGCAAATGGGCATGAAGTAAGTGAATACCCGGAGAGTTCGTGCAAAAACACCATTTTTTCATTTCAAAGCAAAAGAATTCGACCCGAGGGCCACCACTATTAAATATGCGCCTATAGCCCCTTGAAAAAGTATTATGAAATAAATGCCGCGTCTGTATGACTTGAATGATGACAAACGTATTAAACAATTCATGAAATACGAACTGTTTTTAAACTTGTTAAGGACGGAAAATACGCATAAAATTATCATTTGTTTATTTATTGCTTTAGCGTGTTAAAAGGAGGAGGATAAAGGAGAACACCAATATATCTAGTAACGTGATGATGACTTTTTAAGTTTTATCGTTGATAACAACAGTAAAGATGATAATCAGAGAAAATTGGTTGACGGTTATTATTGATTTACTTATATTTTTGATTCGATGATGTTGATCTCTCTTGACTGCCAATTATTCATGCTGCAGTATCCCATTAAATTCTGTCCATTTTGGAGTTTAATCGAGAAGATTAAAATTTGTAAAAATACGAACAGCAGTTATCGGCTTAAGAAGGGAGAGCTTTATTGCGAGCACGAAAATTTTCTTTAAGGCTACTATAGATGCCGAAAACCTCAAAGGAATATCTAGTGTTGTTGAATTAACTGCACGTGAGAATAAGATGCTCAGCTGACTCTTTTGTGTGACACTCTTCACATGCATCACCTGACGTCCGTCCGACAAATCTCAAATAGACTCTGTTATATCTATGACTGCACCTAAGCCCGCCGTGCAGGCTAATCTCCCATGTGGTGAAGTTGGCATCAGAAGGAGGATTGAAGGATGAAACGATGAATTTTGTAGGAAAGACGCTCTTCATTTGATCTTGCTATATCACGATATTTGTCTTTCCCGTCTTGCGGAATAATGATTTCGAAGATGTCTTTGAGGGTATATTTGATTGAGAAAATTTCATAAAGATCAGCATTTGCGTTAAGACAAAAGCCATAATGATCTGGTATCCAGGCAAGATGAAGTGCATCTACGTCAGAGTTATTTAATATATTATGCATTTCAAATACATACTTAAGTTAAGAGAACCCTTCTTTTTTTTTTGATTAGGGTCAGGCAAGAACTGCTACAAGAAAAAGTCGTGAATCTTTTGATGCCAACTGCTTGTCTGACGGCTAGAAATTTAATAAAAGTCGAAAAACGCTCTTCCCACATTTTTTTTGTTTTTCTTATACATAATTTAAAGAAACATTTTCTATAAAAAAAACTTAAAAATATATATATATTTTTCTTTTTTTGTAATAGAAATGCACAATGAAAACCTTTGTACATAAAAACTTGATTGTATTTAATTAAGTATCTATGCAAATATGCTTCGTAGAGATATAAAGTGTATGTCTATATAGATATATATCTATATATATATATGTAAATATAATGCAATGAGTATCATCTAAAGTGATTGGTATTCCACTCTAGTTATAAAAGTCAATTAAATCATTGAGCCACCGAGCCACAGCAGGTGATTGCATATGAATATATGTTTATAAAGTTCTCAGTTTATACAGTTCTCGTTTCACGTTCCTTGCACATATTGACTGGGCATACACATTATTAATGATATTATTAGCAAGTGTTATTTTTATTATCGTTATTAAGCGAGTGGTGTAAGTGCAGTAGCTTTTCCTTAAATGAAAATTGAAATATCAATTTATGTAACCTACTCTTGTCAAAGTCATTATGTTAAATCGAAGGGAGGGAAATGGAATGGAAATTGAATGCTATGTCCTCTCTATTTATATCAATTGCAAGAGAATCAACAATTCCGCGAAATATCGGCAAGTTAGAAGCAAAAAGTTGTTTAAACCTCTTTTCAGTGAAAAACCTTTTCTCATGTGCATAACTAGTCGGTTCAATCAACCATTCGAGTCATTTATTGTTTGCGTCCTTAAAACATGATTCGGCATTGCTTCCCATTATATAAAAAAGGGTTTAGGACTTTCCCTGCACGTAAGCTTTAAACCCTTTAGCAAAATGCTAACACTGCTTGTAGTTCAAACCTAACCGTATTCAGATTCGGTTTGTGTGTGAGAATAATTTTTTGTGAAATGAGAATCGTTTAAATGCGCGCCCGTAAAAATAAATTCATATTTAATGTGGGATCTCAATCCGCATATCCTAAGGTCACTGCTTTATGTGTGCCATGTCAAAATCTTAGTGAATGCTAGATACTTGAACACGTTGCCGAATTATTTAAGCGTGCTCCAGCTGCCACTTGTCGGAGACCTATGAGATGACTTTATTACTTACTTGTCAATGTTTATATAGTTGCAGAATAATATGTTATATAATACCTTTACCGAGCCAATCTCACTCCGTTGCGATTGTCCTTACCTTCCTAATAGTAATGTAATCACAGAGAAAAAACCATATGATGTGTGCCTTCTACTCGCTCGCCTCAGGCCAGCCAAAATTGAATGATTTCCCAATAGAAGCGATATACCTAATGATTTTGTCGAAAGAAATCTTACCCCTCGTTAGTGTTTTCCGAGCCGTTTGTCGAGCTGGTCAACATAGCTCGTCTTATTGCCATTGTATAAGATTTGTAGTAACAATTTGAATTTAAGCCTCGTTTTTTCTGTTGACGAAGTAAATACTCTCGGCCGCTAATCACTGAACTGAAACAACGACTTCCAAGCTGTGAGCTGCACTCGAACCCAACATTTGTTTTTCGGGAAAGAAAAGCGTTTATTACAAAACAGTAGAAAAATATTGTATTCAAGCAATTGTCCGACGCTAGCTTTATATCTTTTCCAACTTTGTTAGTATTCATTTCCTATGTTATGGAGGAGAAAGCGTGTAGCGGGCTTGACCGTTTATTTCAGTTCAGTGGTGGTGGCGTTTCCTAGAAGGGCACGAGGTTGGTCATCTTCAAACTGAAAAGTCGCCTCGTCGCCATGTTACCTTTTCTTTAATAATCGGTGCAACTGCATCAATAATTGCCGGTATCTTCTTCGTCTTCTTCTTCTTCTTCAATTCAGCATATCAAAACCAAAAGGTACGCTGTATTGCTTAATGAAGGTTTAACGTGAGCACGAAGTCCTTTCTTTGGACATTTATTAAAGTTACTCATAAAGTTATTTAGTTAACTAATTTTTCCTAGTTGAGTTACGCGGTGAAGGTGGTTGTGTTTTACACAACGGCAACTTAAAAACTCGTATTCTTATTACGGATGTTTTTATAAATCAGGTTTGCAAGCAACATGATCAACTCTGCTGGTCATATTGGTTAACTATGGGGTATCGAGTACAAAATAGGAAGCCTTCGAACTGTATTTACAAACAATCTAAGCATGTGACATATAAAACATATGGGTTGTGGTAGGTATGAGAACCGAGAATGACGTATTGAAAAGTTTCGATAAATTTAATGTTCCATGTCCTTGGTTATATTTATGTAGTTATATGCTCAGTAGCACAGATACTTTTTCCATTTACGTAAAAGTACTGTAGCAGTGATCCGAATGCATTCCTATTTGTGGAGGGTATAACAGTTAACCCACTCATAAAATCTATGCTTCATACTGCATTCCGAACTTACTGTATCAATGATTCTAATATGCATATGCCTATGAATATATTCACATACGTACATGCAAAGCCGGCTGTTTGAAATGTTTGATGGCTTTATTAAGTTGTTACAAAATTGTTCAATATATAAGAGTTTGTGTATACATTTTGACGGTATTTGTTGCATATTTGTATATATGAATATGTATGTATATATGTATAGAAAAGTTTATATATATGCAGTCAGTCATATTTATTTATAGAACTGCTGCCTAACATGAATGTTGGGTTAGAGAAATTTATTCAGCCGTTAAAATATGCACAAATTATGGGTCTCAAGTGGCAACAATGATTTGTCATGAACATGTCAACCGATGACAGTGATATACGTGGCACGCGCAATTGATGTTTTCATGTTCGATTACTTGGAATTGCACTAATAGACTGACTATTTCATAGATTTCTTTCCAAGTAAAATGTTTATTAGACATGCCTACACATATATATATGTTTTGTCGCATATTGCATGAATTGTTTAAGTATCGTATAAGATTTGATATTGTTCCTGTCAAAACTTGTTTTCAATTTTTTCATCATAGACACAATGGGGTCCTAAGACTACTGAGACGTAATTGTTTAATTAAGAAAGTAAAATGAAAAATAATAAAAGTTCTTTATTTGATCTTTGATATCCGATGAGAGAGGTAACAGGATGTCCAATATGGATGTACACATGTCACCATACGTCTCCGTAAGTTATCTACACTACACTAATGTAATCGTTTTCTATGCGACAGTTTAAGGGGAGAATGAGAAAGAAGAAAAAAGAACCGGAACACACTTTAGGCAAGGCGGTGTAGATTGACGACTTGGATTCTAACAAGAAAGTGTAACCATTCCCATCTTCAGTTTTTTTATTCTTTTGCTTACAAATAGTATAACATTTGGGTACCTTTCATATTCTCGTTGCTTTGTGAAAAATCCAAAGTCCCGTACCTACGTAGTACAACTATTCGAAATTCATTTCTCTCAGAGTCGTGGGCAACGTTAAATTGTTTCAACCTCTAAGAGTTGTTGACCCTACGTAGTCGATAGAAGCTTTATCGCCTGTTTTAATCAAAAATTGACTGAGTTGCCGGGAAAGCCATTCCTCCATTAAAACCATGCCTTGAATACCACGGGAGCACTACCTCGGTTTTTTTCTCACTTTTTTTTTCCGAAAATCGGAACGTGCGGAACGTTTAAACTCGTGATTGCTGCATATCAAGTATCTTAGCCTGCATGGATCGACTACACGATGTCAACGTCTCATTTCTCCACAAATTCTGCTTTTCTCCTACTCTTTTGCTCAGAAATGGCACGAGTTATGCAAAACGTGCCTCTTTTATGCAATATTTTATTTCCATTTACTTTTTTGTAAGAATTTTTCAAGTCGTTCGGCCAGATGGTTGGAAGTTGTAACGGATAGACGCACATGTAGTAATGAAGGGTTTTCACTATTTTTCCAACCGACTCTCCAAACCAAGAAATATATGTGCAAAAGGTCCTATTTAAACAAACGGACGGACGAAATTTTTTTATCGGCTGGATTACTCTGCATACTGATCCATCTATAGTCTCCTTCAACCTCTGATTTTTTATGCTCCGTCTTTGTACCTTTAGCCCTGAAGAGTCCTCCCGTAAACTGTAACCCTTCTTCTTAGTCTGTCCCGTCTTTTTATTCTCAAATAGTTTAAGTTCCACTGAAAATCAAATTCGTTGTCCCCGTCTGAGTTTTGAAGTGCCTTCGGCGCCGACTGTTTTAACCCTTCTTGTATTTTTTTTTTTTTTCGGAATTAATATAAAAATTGCGGAGCGCCTAAATCGTACTTCTTCCAAGAGGACGAATGAAATATTTTAAGTTGCGAAAAGCGAATGCTTGCATGGTTTTGTCACATTCCTTATCGAAAAATTGCTGAACTTTTCGGAACCTATGGCTTGCCACTCTATTACTAATGGCCTGATTTTCTTTACACAAAATTGGAATCTTCTTTAATGTACAATCCGAGAATATAATGAAAAAACAAAAAGGTTTTTGTTAAATAAACAAAATTATGCCGTAACTTAGAACACGATCTTTTATTCCTTCTATTCTTCTTAATGTAGACGAGTACAGATATAAGAGCATGTTTAATAAGTAATTTTATCGTTTTGTATATTTTTGAATTAATCGCATTGTAGGGCTTAGAGGATTTGATAGTACATCCACTATGAAATCAATAGTCAATCATCAATCATTATTGGTTTCGAAACTAATTTGAATAAAATAATTTACTTTAAATTACATAACGTTTTGATTTATATAATAATTGCTTATATAGTTATAGTTGATTAAAGTGTATTACTGCCGTCGTATATAAAAAGATCGATTTAATGTTTTGACGATAATAAAACAACCAAATTATATGCATAATGAATAACGAGAAAGAGTCACATGATGTACGATGACATTTTAATTTACTTTTCATGTACACGTTTGTACAAGTTTGTCATATAATTGCAGATATCGTTTTATCGATAACCTGATTTACAAGCAAAAAGAACATACGTACGCATTTGTCTGTTGCAGTCAGTTACATGCATATATGCCCAAATATCCTTACAAATAAGTATAGGGTTTTGAAACTAACATATCCACACTGCTATGTGTATGCACTGCTTGTCTTTGCCCGTTGACTATAAACCATACAGCCATCAAATAATTTCAGTCTATCAGATAATAATGGTGCATATATATATTTATATATATTTATATATATATATCCTGATGCATGCATGCATCTAGAGTGCATATATATGTAGCAGGAATTCATGCAACGAAGAAGTAAAAGTAGAATGTTTCTGTCTGTCAGACACAAGTAAAGCCAATGCCGACAGTTTCAACTCTAATCATCTCATGTACTGGAATTCTTCTCTGCTAGTAAGGATACGGATGTAAACAATGGATATTTTGTTTGGTAAAGATGGTAAGACTGCTTTCCAGAATTAGGGCGCACGAATTGTATCTTAGTTGATATGGGTACTTTTCTCTGGCTCATTAACACATTACAATCCAAGTCAAGTTAATTTAATAAGCTTTAGAAATTAATTTTCAAAAATTCGATGAGACGTTCAAAGCGAGGGGAAGTTTTTTCTTCGTAAACAGGCGAACTGTTGACGGTTGAGGCATACGGAAAATGTTGCAATCCGAATGTGTTGTAGAAATTGCGCAAAGCGCTTTACATTGTTCTTTCTACACATGTATGTTTCCCTTAATTTTGAGCGAGAGGGTACGACCGTGTAACACTAGTTTCCATTAAATCATCAAATTTGCTCTTCATACTCTACTTTTTGAGATGCTTACAGCTCTTACAGCTTTCTCTACCAAAATGGGTCAATTTGGCATTCAATCCCAATTTATATCCAATTTATTCTAATGAACGTTGGCACGTTGCTCATCCAATTACGACTAAATTGAAAATAAATTGATAGATTGGGAATATGAATCAAATTAAAACATAGCTATATGCTATAAGCAAAACGTTGGTAGCTCTAGTGTTAACTGTTGCAGAGAATGCCTGCTTGACTCCCGGCTGCTTGAAATATTTGTAAAGCTTAACAATGCTTGTTTCAGCGCAGTTCTACTGAAGAAGGGTTTAGACGAGGATTGAAATAGTTGTGTAAATAGTTATTGGGCTTGTTTTTATTCAGGTATAAAACTCAGGAGAATATAAAATGTATACAATCACACGAACGGATTGTTGATAGTTGCGCTCCCGTTATCTTTTCCGCAGCTGTTATATAGTCTGTCGTATTGCTACAATGATATGACACTTTCTCTCGCCCCCTTCCTTCACTCCACCTAATCATGCTTAGCATTTGTAATATTTCGTGATTTACCTTTCCTTTGGATCGTTTATGCAGAAATACATCAACATTTCTTGGTTATCTTTTTTATTTTCGTTTTTTACGTGGAAATACCACAACACAGGCAGGCTACATATTTCACACTTTTCGCCTTAAAACATTTCGAAAAAAGTATCGAAAATTGTAAGAGTCTTATTTTAACGTTGTCACTGGTCACGGGTCATTAAAAAAAAAGCGCCCTGTTTTCTTGTGACTCTATATCAATTTTACTATTTCGGAGTCGCACTAAAAAACCATAACCGAAAAAAAAATACCTTGTGACTTATAACGTATCTGTGATTTCGTTCAAAATATGGCTGTAAATGTTCGATCGCTATGTCTGTCTGCTTAATCTGCTTAAATCATGATTGCAAGAAATGCATCTAAAAAAGCTGGAATTTGAAACATATACTCTTAGCTGAATTTCGAAGATGACTTTAATTCTTTGACAAACATTTAAAAAATATTTTTTTCTCAAAAAAAAAAAAAAAATAAATAAATAACGTTTGTTTCGTGAATGAATATGACTTTCGCAATGTTTGGCTTTGAAAAAGATTTCGTAGTATGGGAATCGCTCGAAAGAATCGCAGTTAGTAATGACCTCAGCCATATGCAAAGAAAGAAAGGCTTTTCTAGCTGCCAAGAGAACTTTAAAAATATTTTAATTTGCATGCTGAACTCGAAGCGAAGTCTGCGTTCGGTTTCATTACGAGGTGCTCCGGCGAACTTTAGGATCCTTACATTACTAAAAGGCTATATATGTGCTTCGTTAAGCCAATAATTGAGTATGTCTCTGTTGAGTGATCTTTTTGTGCGGCCTCCTATAGAGGTTATGCAAATTCAATTGAATGCGTTCAAAAGGAATTCTTCCTGTTTCCCCTTAGGAATTTGAATTGGGATCTGCTTCTCTCTCTCTGCCGCCTTATGAACATAGGTTGCTTCTGTTATCCTTACTGTCACATGCGAGGCAAACTTGGCGAGATAAACTTTAATGTCGATAAACGCCTCTCTAAAAACTTCATCTTCATAAAGCTCAGTCAATGCAAGTATAATTATGAGCTGTTTAATGCGTTCAGAGTTGTTTGCAGAAACCTACATTATGATTATCACTTAAACTCAATACCGGACTATTTAAAGTCTATCAAATCAACTATGCTTAATACGCGCGGTTTGCCTATGTTGTATTTAAATTAACTTGCAGTCTTAACATCTTACTGTGATACTGGTGGAAATGAACTGGTGTTGTTGACTGTTTTTGGTTGCCAAGGTTTTGTATGTGTGCAATGGCACTTGAAACTTGGATCCGTGCTGTTTGGGGGTGTGCTTCTGTGTTAGTTGTGTAGTGTGGTTTTTTCTTTTTTTTTTCTTTCTTATTTATTTACACATGAATAATTTTTTAATTTTTTGTTTCTACTTCTTCTTATATACTTTGCATTAGTTTTTAATATTAATTAGTACAAGATTTACTTTTAAGAGTCAATCGAATTTTATTTTATTTTCGCTGAGTCTCATGTGTACGTAAATAAAAAAATATACAAATAAATTTCTAGACTTAAGCGATAATACTTTCTGGAAAGAAGTGTGAGGTAGTGTTTCAAATATCTTTCTAATTGAAAACAATAATTTCAATTACATTTAACAATTTTATATTGTATTTTCCATTGGGATCATAAAGCTTCTCAATGAGTTAGGTATCTTTATTAAATCCCATACTAATCTAATAATATTCTCATATTCATATAATCCTTTGGTTGTGTTTTGCACTCAACGCTTATTATTATATTGAAAATATAAAGTGATATGAACGTTAAAGTAAATGCTTTCATATAATAAAATAATTTTTTCTTCTTCTTCTTTTATTATTATTATGAATTGAAACTATATACGTACGCGCATTCAAGGGAGTGCGAAATAATTTTAAACGATTAAAATTGAAAAATTTACGCTAAATTTAACTTTAATTATATTATGGGAAAACCTATTGTACAAATTTCCATGGAGTTAATTTAAAAAAAAAGAAACAGTTACGTAAGCTTTATTAACTCTGAATTAAAATAATTTTCAATTGTGGCTTTATAACAAGCACAATTATATATAAATTCTCTCGACAAGAGTGTCACCCGTATATCACCTAAAGCTTTAATCTCAACCATTGTACGTGTGATGTAAGCTGATAATAAATACGCATAGCATTGACTGACCCCTATAGTTGTGCCAGTAAACAAGAATTATTTCGCCTACGTGTACGATAAACCTGAACCTTTTACACCTTTTCAGTTTGTTAAATCTATTATTGCTTCTAATATTCATCAGAAACCTAATAAAATGTACATTTTGAAGGTCAAGCGCCTGTGCTGGGATCAAATCTGTTGTCGTAGCTGTAGTGAGTGCTCAGTCAGTAAGAGCATAACTCTTATCGATTTGGCATACGCCCACGTGGCTGCAGGCATCACTTCCTCTATTTCTTTCTCTTTCCTCACGTTTTTCTGATAGTCACGTGTTACGCATATGAGGGACATCCCCTGATGCCCTGGTCATACTAAAAAAAAAAAAAGAAGCAAAATGGTGTTTTTATTTTCTTTTCTTGCTTAATCGCAGTTATACGGGAAGTGGTCGAAGAAGTAATGCAATCCAAATCATTGATCTTCGTTCATGAACCAAAGCATGTAAGTGCACCAAATTTCACCCAATTATCTCGGCAATTGCGACCTATTGGTTGTTCACAAGAATATACGAACTGACATCAGATAGATAGGTGGACGGACAAGCTTCAATTGAATCAGAAAGTTATTATGAATCAATCGTTATGGTAACAGGTGGGTTTATCTTAAATCCTTTTGGGTGTTGTGTACATCTGCACAAACTTAATATACCTTTGTACAACAAGCAGTGTCACTGTGCGCCAAATTTCCACACTGTAGAAGAGACACATTTACTAAGTTGGATATAAAGTCGATCATCCACACAACTATATTCTCTATAATGCACTATAATATTAGGTTCCTTATCATGATCGATGCTTTGGAGTTACGTCGTTGTAAATAAATTATTAATACTCGGGAGATTCACGCGGCTTTTATTAATCGTCTAGATTGATAGGTCCGTTTTCATCGACAGTTAACGTGCTATGGTCATTAACATCTTCTCGGCCTAAAAGTTTATACTCTTACAAGCATACACTGATAAACATTTCTTTTCCTCAAAGTAGACTTGCCACACATGCCACGGTCAACATTTCAAGCGAGTTGGAACACTTAATTTCATTGTTCACAAAAAATTTAATTTAAATCCTTTGGTCCATTTTTCTCGATAGCAAAAAGTCGTCAAGCCGATATCTACCAAAGATCAACTAAAAATGCATAATGGCTAATAGCTTGTGCGAAGGACATATGCACTAACGTAACAAAGAAAATTCGAAAATCGAATTTGTTTAAGCCACGAAATTTCAAAAGTCATCGTTTTTGACACACCTCGCGTATAGCGTAATCACTATACGAACGTGCTGACGCGTCTTTATGAAATGCTCGCCTTTAAAATATATTAATGGCCTTGGGGTTATCTTCTTTTATGCGTCCGTAAAGTAAATCTTAGATCGTATTTATTTTAAGCACTAAAACTTAAGCAGACATTTATTTACCTTTGGTTATTATTAACGGTAAAGTAGTACTTGTTTGCGCCAAGCCAGCGTCTTTTGAAGTCTTCATTTCTGTTCGCAGGAGAAGTCTATTCAATTGGCGGTTGTGTGATTTTTCGTCAGAAAAATTTCAATTTTTTTCTTTAAGATCTTAAGAACGATGGAAAGTGAGTAAGAAGTGGACGCCCTGTCCTACATTCGGTTTGTTATTGTAGTTTGATTGTTTTGATCATAAATCTTTTCAAAATTATCCGAACTGACCAACGAATTATAAAAGAAACCAAAGAATTATTATTACACGCATCTTCCTGAGCGGAGATGAGTTTGTTCCTTCTCCCTCATTAATATCAAATATTTAGAAAAAGAAAAGAGAAAAAAAACTATAAATTTCTGCAATATTAAGTTTATCTCAACTATGAATTGTTTACAAAATCAGTTCCGGTATATGTTTGAGTCTGACCTAAAATACACAAATTTGTTGTTTTCTTTTTTAATGAATTTTTATATTATGTACACATTTATTTATATATATGTATGTGTAAATACGTACATATATCTATATGGATACGAATGTGCGTCTGTGTGTATTTTACCTCATTTGTGGATGGTTTTTATATTGACTTAAACCACTTTGAAATGGTAAAATCAATCGATATCAACAAAGACACGCACATAGTAGTAGAGTACACAACATACATGTATCGTTTGTGTTTTTTTTTTTTTTTTTTTTAATTTTCTTTTTGCCGGAAAAAAAAATTGAATTAAAGCAAATTTCTCATATTTAAAATGTATTCTGATAAATTAAACGATAAAATCAGGATGGCTTTTAAAATTGTTAAACTATTAATAAACGTTTTTTTTTTGAGAAATTATTTTTTCCTGTTTTTCTTTTCGTTTTTTTTTTTGCGTTTAAATATTTACTCACCTACGCATCACTAGAGGATATGTTTGACTTTGTTGGTTGGGTATAAACAAAGAGAGATGTTTCGAAAATGGTCGTACGTATTGTCGCATACATTGAAATATCCATAGCCTCAAGAATCAATCGATAAAATTTATATTAAACTATATGTTGATGCTATTGAAAATTGATAAAACCAGCTTAAGGCTATATCCAAAATAAATAGAGCTGAAATTACCTATAAACAAGTAAGAAAACTTTGTACGAACGTTGGATACCTGTCACTTGAGCACATTGCATTGCTCTCAGTTTAAAGATAAGTAGAACTTCCGGATGTATCTTCTGGCTTTTTTGGGTAAGGCATCAAAAAAGTTCTTCGACTTCGGTTTCGGCTAATAACAGCTACCACGAAATTTGCCGTAATGGGCCAATGTCAAGCCGAAACTGAAAAATTGCCTCGTGGCTGCTGACCCCGTGGCATCAGAAACAAAAGAGATGAAAACAATGAAAGAAGAAATAATAGGATCAGGTTTTGCATCACGCCGCATACAACCTGCAACTAGTTACGGGGATAGAATCTGTAGATGAAGGTGCAAAACTATAGAACCAGTCAATACTTTTTTTGCAGTAAGAACGTGTGTAGTGAGAAAAATATTAATCGACTCTCGTTAATAACGTGTAGCTTTCGCTTTCCACTGCGAGACATCCGTTTTGCTTTGGAGTTTCCTAACAACTCATTTCAACCAAGTATTAAGAGTCAAATAGCATGATGCCATAGTGTTCGACAGTATCGGTAATGTGCCCTTATGTATGTATTTGCTTCACATATTATAGGTACGGATACCTTAGGCTCTTAAATATCATAGATGTCTTTTTCATCAGCAAATATGTTTTTCCTTAACTAGGTTCGATAAAAGTAAATCAAAATATTTAAGCTTATGTCCCATGCAAAGGCCAGCTATTTAGGGAACTATTACATATGTAAGCCAAGCTGGTGTAGTTCTTTAAATCGCTATAAATGCTTATGCTTAGACAATGAAGAAATTTAGTTTAGGTATGCTATTGAATGGCTTAAGGCTATATAATTTGTGTTAGACAAATGGGGCGAATTCCACTATAAATCTATCTCTGTAGCTTTTATCCGACTGTTGGCTTCTTGTTTGTTTTTATTACCAGCCACTCAGGGAATATCCCCTACAAGTGTGGGGAAGGGCGTAATTAGAAAGGATTATAGGTAGGGACGGAGGGAAGAAGGATGTGGCACTTGTGACTTTTGGCTTGAAAGTGAAAACGTCTGGACCGGTGAAACACCGTCGCTTATAGGTGCTTCCAATGGTGGGTAGTAGGGCTAACGATCACGTTAAAGTTGCCATAATGTGTTTTCCAGTATGCGGCCATCTTCGGGACGATTGGTTAAGACCGCTGACTGAGCCGAATAGTCGTTTTAAAGGACCAGATTGACGGAAAAATCATCTTTGTTTGGAAAACCTACGCCACCTATTAGTGCACATAACGCAAATGCTCCAACGTATCCAGAGTTTTCGGCACATTCTGTTGACCCTTGACCGACCAAACGTTTTGCTATGTCCGGCCAAGGATTTGCAGGCAAAATTTGGAAGCTCGTGTCAGAAATAGGCAGATATATATAAGTATATGGTTAATAGGTCGATATTAATCTTCTTAACAATGTCGTTGTCGAATCTTTCGACGGTAAGAATTCCTAGTTTCTACGCAAGTTTAATGGTAATTGCGGAGCAGGAATCGAAAGTTTCTATTTTTTTAAAGTTATCTTTTGCCCAAAGGGTAACAATGCCTTCTCTGGGATGCATGGATCCCATCCACCCATCAGACACATATAATATAGGTGGATGATGTTTTTGTAAAAAATGGTATTCGGTAACAAAGCATTCGAGTAAACTAGTATGTTATGTAAATCTGTCTCGATAATTTAATATCTGTTGGCTTTATTAATAGTAACACATCAGCAAATGTTTATTTTATTAATAATTGCTTCTGTCTCTCATTGTTTTTTTTCCGTTCTGTCCCTCAAGCAAACGAAACAATTATACCGAAGTAATTATATAACTTATTTACAAATACCAAACATTGTTAAGAGCGAGAAAGAGATGGAGAGGGGGGAAGAGAAAGGTTTTTTTATGTGTTAATGTTTGTGTATTTCATTTATTTGCTTAGGTATGTTGGTCTATATTGTTTTTTCTGTTATTATTTCAATAATAAAAATTAAATAGTTCTACGTTTTTTTTTTTTTTTTTTGTAATAATTTTGTTTTATTTATTTTCCGGCTTTTTTTTTATAATATATTTAATATACGTTAAATTATTATATTGTTGTTGTTGTTATTTGTTTTTTTTTTTGTTTGTTATTTTATTTTAATTTAATTTAATTAACTACATTTATAAATCATTATACATATTAATGTCCGTCTGTCTGTCGTATGGTCCGTATATCTGTCTGTTTATTTATCTGTATCTATGTGTAGCTACATGTATGTATGCTTTCCTAACCGACATATACATTGACATTATATGCATTTTTCTTCTTTTCATGAAAAAAAGTTAATTTAACTTAAACGCATACATACATATATTGGTATTTGGGAGTCACTTTATACTGCTTTCATATATGTATTTATTGGCAAAATTGTTTGTTTTTTTGTTTTCTCTTTTGTTTTTTTTTTTTTTTTTTTTAGACTGATCGCCGTATGCATGTATTCATTTATATCTGATACGCAATGTGTTTGTTTAAAAACAAACACAATAAAAAGAACAAATAAAAAAGAAATTATTAAGAACAAATTTGTATATACTGCCATGCATTTACATTATGTACACCAATACACCAACAATTAAACCTTATTTGTTTTTTCATTTCTCTCTTTTTTGTTCCTTTTTTTTTTCGTGTGTATTTGTTGACTTAAATTTATGAAAAATAAGTAAAAAATAAACAAACTTACATTTAAAGTTTTTATAGCCTTAAATCTAACTTATGAGCAAGAGACGTTTTTTCATTTTCGCATATTTTCTGAATTCTACGTATTTTAAATTTTGTTGTTGTTTTTTACTATTTATTTTATAAATACACATAAATTTAGGTATTGCATGTACACATACACACACGCACGCGCGCATACGACGTGCTGTCGTCGGCATACCAATGTATATATAAATGTCTGTATATGTATGCGCATGTGTGTGCAGCAACCTTACACAATTCGTTATAATTTTTTTCATATCCATCACGCAAGGGTAGAAATATTGCAGCTCGGGAAATCGTAATATAAGTATATGTTTGCCGGCCCGTCCATCCATCTATTGATTGCTTTCTGCAGCTACGATCTTACATTTTTCGTTTTGATAAACAAAGCTTGTCTGACACGCCCACTAACAAATCTTAAACAGCAAAACCAATAATATTCGAAAAGCAGAAAAAATTTTAAATATGGTTTGGTCCGTTGAACAGATTACTTCGATGATACAAGTGATAGCTCTATTCCCGTGCCACTATTTCATAATTGCCTCCTATAATCCGAATAGCATTAGGAATTGTGGTTCACGCAGCGTACACAGAAAAGCGAAGAGTTCGTAGTCATAGCAGCAATTGAATAAGTGATGGGTATCTAAGATTCGCTTCAAGGCGAATATAATTTTCTTATTTTAATTAATTTTCTCAGTGTTTGAACAGTTGTGGGAGTTTTTTTCAAAAATTTCTCGTGGTTTGTGGCTTTTGTTTTCTTTTTTTGTGTGTAATTTCTTTTTATACGTACATACATACAAAGGTAGTCACATGAGTAGATAGAATACAAACTTTAATTCGTTGAATAAATTATTAGATAAAAAAAAATTTTTTTTTCTTTACTGCACACTGAAATCACATAAATTTCTGGCATTTAAATAATAAAAAAAAAGAAAAAATTACATGATAATAAAATGCGAACAAAAATTTTTTTGTTTTAATTAAATTAATTTCAATTATGTGAACCTTTTAATAATTTATGAAAATATATTTTACTAAAAAAAAAAAGGTGACCAAAAGCACGCGTTAATTAAACAGAGTTAATTAAAGAAATTTTTATTATAAAGCTCTTTTCCTTTTTTTTTTTTTTAAATTTTAGAGAACACAAAATTTTAACAAATACACTGCCAAAAAAGGATTGAATTTTGCTTCAAATTTTTCATATCAAGTTTGCTTAGGCATTTATGAATTTATCGAAATATTTTACAAAGAAATCCTCAGAAAAAGGAAAAAAAACTTTTAACATCGAACTCGACTTGTGAGAAAGTTTAAGAACCCCCTTAAAATTAGCAGGTAAATGTGAGTAGAGCTCTAAATTTAGTGAAGATATTCATACAGATATTCTAAAATGAAGTTGAAGGAATAACACATAGGCAATTGACAGTGAAGCCTCGCTCATTCATTTGATATGAGCGATCACGCAGCGGATGTCGTCCATTCGTGTAACACGGTGACGATCAGAAAACAGCAAGGAAAGAGAAAGGGATAGAATAGTGGTGGTGAAAACTTACTGATTGTGTGGCCAACCGGTAGATGCTATGCCTTTACCGCGTGAGTATTCAAAGTATATTCTGCAGGATGACTTGAGATTTGAACCGGCGAACACTAACTTGGTACATCTCCCACCGGCCAACAACATGTTAAAACTATAGCAGGTCGGAGAAGTCCGGCCGCCCATCTTATGTACCCTCTCTGCCATTTATTTTTTATTTAATACACGTTCGTTCGTGTTGCTCTTCTTCATGGCAATTCTTGCAGTCCTCCACAATTTTCCCACACCTAACTTCAAGCAAATCAAAGCAAATCCGACAAATCTTTTCCAATACGTAATGCATTCGTTCCTCGTAGAACACTGAGTATTTGTATTCTAAGCGATACTCCTGATAATGCTTCGAGTTGATGGAAGGCGCACTAAAAATTGGTGCTGTTAGCAACGATTTGGCAACAATAAGCAAAGATGCTTTAATTAATAAATTAACAAAGTGAATGACTTTGAATTTCCGTCAGTTAGATAGTACTCACAGTCTGTCTGCCAGATAATAATTATAGTTTCATTAGTAGACAATGAAAGCTCATCTAGTTTTAAAATGAAAATTATCTTTAATTTTTGAACATAATAACTGGAACACTTTAACTCACTAGGCTGGAGAGTTTATATACTAATACAGTGTTATTCGCAGTTCTCTCATCGGACAATAAAGCTCATCTAGTTTTAAAATAAAAATTCCCTTTAACTATTGAACACAATACCAGATGCATTGAACTCACTGACTCGATAGTTTTCCTGCTAAATGAAAATGTTAATTTGAAGGTACACCTTATTCCAACTATAAATTTAGGCAAATAGAAGCGATTAAAAATAAGAGAAATCATTTAATAGCAAATGCTTATGTGCCCATGGAAATTTATTTCACTTCGTTCGCAAAATTTTGCAATCATTTTTGCATTTCTGCGTTATTGCGTTGTGAACAGGTACCTATGTGGATATTCTGTGCCTTTCGCTCGTCTTCCTCTCTCTGCCACTATATTACCTATAATGCTTGCACAAAGAGTTGTACTAAGTAAAATGAAGAAGAGCAGATGACAACCATTGAAAGGATGATGAAAATTTAGTAAGTAAGACTATTGGTCAACTTAATAATAAAGCTTAGTGATATTACTTGGAAAAACTTCTAAATTGAATTAACTTGAGAGACTTTAGGCGCCTAAAAGCCGACCTCCTTTGAAGGTAATACTATTGCACAGATATTTTGATGTCTTTGCGAGATTAGGTGGGAATGAGTTTCTAATTAACATTATTTACCGTGTTTCTCAGAATTTGACTAACAGACATTTGCCACCCATTCTAATAGGAACAATTAGAAAAGAAATTTGCTTTAGATGTAGGAATAATTCCTGGAAATATTCACAGGAGGACTTTCAAGTAAAGCAGAATATGATAAAAAAAAAAAACGACAATAAGAAAAAATTTTTTAAAAAGCAATTCTCGTATAAGTTGCCTTTTCATTACAGAGATATGAGAAATATGATTTTATTAATTAATTTTATAATATTGAATAATAGTCGATATCGTTGCGATTTGTTTGTAAAACATTTCAATGAAATTAATACAAAAACACGAAGAAACTTGACATAATAAATTAAATTATAGACCATTGAGAAAAAGAGCTTGAAGCAATGAAATAATGAAAAAATTTATGAGTTTTTTTTAAAAAAATATTTATATAAACAACATTAAATAATAATAATTGCCTTAAATTATTAAAATTTATACGAACTAAAAACTGCATAAATAATTGTACTATAACGATAAGAAAAAAGAAAAAAAAAAAAAAACAAATAAATAAAAAAAATAAATTAAAACAAAAAAAGTAAAACACAAGGAATACATTAATAAGGACGAAAACGGAAGCCACAATGATTAACGGAAAGAAAAGTGGAGAGAAAAAGGAGAAAATAAGCAAAACAAAACCGAACAATTTTCTATAGATATTTATAAAACATAAGTACAAAAATTAAGATTTTTTCTTTTTCTTTACTTAAAGCAAAAGAGAAAAAAAATTCAAGGAATATCAAGCAAATTTTCTTCTTTTTTTTTTTTTTATTTCTCACGTAAACCTTTTAAGGGTTTAATCCCACTTAATTTGGAGCATAGTCGTAAATTATTCTTATTGTTTTTTTGTTTTTTGTTTTTTCTCTTAAGTTTATTAGTTATAACTAAGCTTTTTGTTTTTGTTGTTTTTTATTATTTCTGCTGTCACTTAAATGCTAACTTTTACAAAGAAATCATTATGCTCGTAACTGGTTTTTACTTTCAGAAGATAAAGTGATGTCCTTTCGCTTTGCTGGTGGTGGTAACACATGGACATGTAAAATTCCCTTTTTCTTTTTCTACTTCATTATTATTATTATTATTATTAATAAAAAATATATTCATTATTGTATTTTATATTAAGTATTATTTCTTAAATTGTTTTTGTATTTTATTTTCTACTTTTACATTCAACTGGAAAACAGTTATAAAAAAATGTTTTTTTTCGTTTTTTTTTTTTTTTTTTTTTTTTTTTTTTTTTAGCTTTGTATGTATATAAATGATTGTGTATATAAAAAAATATTAATAAAAAAAAAAAGAAAAAAAAAAAAGATGGCAACACTAAAAAAATTGTTGGTCTTAAATTTCATCTAAAGCAATTCGCAGTTTTTCGTTGATATCAATATATAAACTTAATTAATATAGAAATGTCTAAGAACTACCATAAGTATATCAAAGTAAATTAAGTTTGTTTGTTTGTTGTTGTTGCTTTTTCATTTTCGTTTTCTATACTGAATTTATTTAATGCTAAAATTCGTTTTTCTTCTTATATTCATTTCGTTTTCCTTTCCCATCAAAATATTCAGAAAGTGTTATGGATGTTATAACGGAATGCTTAACGCATTCAATCATCAGATGAAAAATGCATTACGTTAGTTAAGTAAATATAGTTAGTTAACGGTATGAGCGGTTAAAGAATTTTTAAGGAATACCACATATAATATTTATATGAAAGATGAATGTTTTATAAGATACGCGAAATTTTGCAAAATTTTTTAAAGATTCGTTGGTTGGTGTGTTGTTTAACAAGTAAATGTTCAACAAAGAAAAAAAAAAAAAGAAGAAAAATGAAAAAACCAAAAAAAAATCTAAATAATAATAATAAACATTTTTAGCAGCAGAAAATCTACACAATTATTTCACGTATCACACGACGATTTCGGGAATTGGGTGTTGATGAGTATTCACCCTCGAAACTGTCGTCATAGCTGAGGGACATGTGTTGCTGTGGTGATATCACTTCATCTTGTTCCATATGCTCCATATTATATGGATTTGGCAGGCCACTTACGTCGTGATATGGTGAATCTATGTTAGAGAAGAAAACAAAAAGAAAAAAAAGAAACAAACAAAAAATTGCATATAAAAGAATATAAATTTATTTATTTATTTTTTTTGTTTTTATTTCTGAAATTGTACTTTAACTAAAGTTTTCAATTATTTATGTATATGTAGATAGAGGATAGAGAAGAACTAAAACACTTAAACATCACACATGATGATGGCTGTTAATGATGGTGATGAGGCTCAAGCACTACTTACATTAGCAGCGCTCCGTTAGAGCGTAACATCCTGTATGATATCCGCTAATAAAATGTAAGCATTTCAAAAAAGAGGAAGAAAGATACAGAAAAAAAAAAAAAATGTGAAATATTCCTCTTAGTTGATAAATAGAAAGCACCAAAGTTGTTTGCTTTTCGTTTTTTTTTTTTTTTTTTTTTTTTGCTTTTCCGCTACAAAAGTTGATGATATGTCTTACACTTGATTTTTTACACTAAACTTGAGCTAAACACTACGTGATCATAAAATTTTAATTTACGTAAGAGAGCAAGAAGAAATGTTATTTTTGTATTTAACAAGAATATTGTATGTCCGCGATGTCAACTAAGCTTCGGTTACTTATTTATGCGCATCTCATCAGCTACCTGGCAGCCGCTATTTTCATCATGAATTTTGATATAAACCCTGGAAAGGGAAGGGCGCACCGTTTTCACGATTAGCTTTGTACTTTTCCACGTCTTTCGATAACCGTGAGCGCCCTTACTGAATTAATGGCAACGACTTATGGGTACTCCTCTGTAGAAGGAGCCACACTATCATTTACCATGGACGTAATAGGTATTATTTTTCTCTTGAATTCTTACGTTTTGGGACATCGTCGCATAGAATGTCTCTAAACCAATGTGAGTATCATTTCCCTCATTGGTGCATTGATATTTCGCCCATACATATGGTAACACGATGAGGTTCAGAAAGAAGGAAGTGTGAGAACGAAAACTAATAATGGCTGCAAACTAGTGGCGACGTACTTAATCGGCCAGTGCTATAGCTTTACCGATTAAAGCAAGTCACTATAGCTATGACCAAGTATGGTCTACCGCAGTGAGTTTTGAATCCGCGAACACTAACTAACAACTTATGCTCAAAATTGTACTCGGTATTGTGGCGAATGTCTTTCATACCAAAAAAATGTTCTACATTTTATCAATGGAAGTTACTTGGAAGGAACGCTTCTAAATATAACGACACTTTTTTCGTATCGAATAATTCCTGGTTATATGTAGGCGTTTTAAACCACTGAAGACAGCTATTTATACCCTGCACCACTTGTGATACAGAGTATATTAACTTAGTGCGGACGTATGTAACATGCAAAAAGGCTTGAGCTGAGCCCACCTTTTGTTATACTGATCGATTCAGAATCATTATCTGAAGTGATTTAAGCTTGTCTGTCAGTCTGATATCTGTCAATGTAAATTAATGTTCTAGCTACAGGTCGCAATTTTTAATTTATTTTGATTAAATTAATACAGTGACGTGTTTTAGCCCAAGGACGAACGCTATTGAAAATGGTTCGGATTCTAAGCCAACCACTGGTCACTAAAAAGGATGTGTTATTTTCAAAAAATCTCTACGTCACTGTCCATATCGCATAAGCTATATAATGATTATGGTTGCTGTTCACTATTACTAAAAAAAAGGATACCTTATGCAAAGATGACAAGGACAATAGCGTACAGTAATAATGTCCTGAGCTTCTAAATCGAGTACTAATGTGTCACAAATAACAGAAGGAGGCTAATCTCTGGCTTTAAAAGATATCTTCACTGAAGCAAGGCTTTATTTCTTTAAATTTTCCAATTTCATTGTAACATGAAAATATGATTATTTGCTTGTTTTCAGCGGACACCTAGAAATGTCGAGAAACACTGGAAACACCTGCACATGTAAAAGTAAAAAGCAAGAAGGAAGAATGGTCAAAGATATCTTGAGGTGAATCTTTATTAGGTGCTATCTTAATGTTTGCAACGCTTTCTAGTTGTTCGTAGGATGCCAGTTAAAATGGTTATCTTTCATGCTTTTACTAGATCTTAGAACGATGTCTCCCAAACCTTACCAGTTATTACGCAAACAATTCTCGAGTTTTCGTTTCGTTCTTTTCCGCTTCTTTAATAAGTGTGCCAATATACGTACGTATGCATATCAAGCAGTCTAGTTTCAAGCTACCAACGTTGTATATAGATGTAGCGGTTAAATGAGAAAAATTAAGAGAGAAATATGAAATTTGATAGAAATGTTTTTTGATCGATTAAAAACGCAGTCTGAAGACATGGGTTTGATTTGCGCACGCACAGGTTCACAGTAAATTAGAAACTGAAACAATCTCGCACAAAAATCCGATGAATGTTCTTTTTTCAATTCATGCACATATGTCCAAGAAACTGTTGCATAGATTTTCACCAGAACCGCCTGCGCGATCGGGTCGAAAGTGGCACCGAAACGATTTTCTGATACGTCAACATTCCACCATTAATATTGTATTTCCAATTTATTCTAATTGTGCATTAGCACTTTCTTCACTCAATTACGAATTGGACTTAAGATCTCTCTATAAGACTTATAATCGAAAGACTAGATTATATATATACATATATATATATATATATATATATATAGTTTCGACTGCGACAATTACAGCACTTCATTTCAATTAGCGATTCTTTGCTAACAGATGGAAAATATACATCTTAGAATTAAACACATACAACAAAACAGCAAAACTTATTATTTGCGCCATCAGGTCACCGAATTTTGCACACTTATAACTATGTAGCGGCACCTTTTACAGTTTAGAAGCACTTATATGTTTGTGCATATCTCATACATCACGAGTGGGCAAATTGCTTTCGTTAGTTATGTAGCTAATACAATCTGTAACGTAACTATATGTGATGGCCACACAAGCTATTGCTTGAACGGATATGTGCGATTTTCACGACCTTGAGACTGAGGGAAAGGCATAGATAAACTGAAATGACAAAATTAAAGGGGGATTTAAAGTCTCGATATTCTGCCCGATCTTTGCTGCATCTGCATATACGACAAAGGTTGCAAATACCATACAAAAATTAGCATGCGTTCCGTGTAAAAAAAAAACGGATGTTGAAATGCATGCACACACACTTACATATAAAGATATTTAAACGGAAATTGTCAAGTGATTGTGACTGCGCGTCTGCATTTATGCCCTCATGCAACTCTGTGAGGTTATGGCATAAAACGGACGTGCACTGCAGTGCAACACTTGCATTTAAATGAAATGAAAATCCTCCCCAGACTTGGTAAATTTTCAATTTTATTGCATATCTGTTTGTACGAATGAAATGAAGAATTTTATTAAATTTTCCTTTTTTTTTTTTTACATACATATATTCACACAAATTTATGAAAAATTTGAAAATTTTTGAAATGCTCAGCTGTCGTAGAATGTGTGCATTCGATGTACATTTTCTATTTTGCCAAGCTGCGAACAGTAATAAAATATCAAGCAGCTTAAGGCGTACAGTGCCTTAACCTTAATTCTCAAAAAAAAAAAATAAAAAAAAAAAATAAAAAAAATGAAAAACAAAAATTTACTTTAAAATTATGAACTAACGAACGGATATTTCGCATACTTTATATATTGAGAGAGTCACAAAAAACTACGGTACCAGCATTTCGAAGGATGGGTGACAGTAAAGTTAAATGGTTTGTTAAAGGAAATATCAAAAGCATGTGTTTTATGGATTTAGATTTCTTCTCTTCATTTTCCTATTAATATCCGGTGCTTCGACAGAGCAGTAATCCTACCCAGGAACGCAGATGTCAGTTGAGCAGATAAATATGAATTGTCTCGAACAGATGGGGAAACTTTTGAAGTTAAGCTAAGTTTACCTTAGCAAATTTCTCTAGTTATAAACATTTAAGTATACATACATTTTTACATGCTAGAATATGCTAGCACGTAGCCATAACCGACTTCGTTAATTGATATGTTAAACCTAGATATAGGCATTAGAGATCCAAAAGAGCAAACCCTCTTTTGCGGTGAGAGATTTTTAGCAAATTTAGTTAAGTTAAGAAGAGAAAAAAATGTATGTAATTCTTAAATTTTCGCTGGGTGTTCTTTATGAAGTAATATGCTTTCAATTTTCTTGTGAATAATTAAAAATGGGATGTACTGGAAAATTAGATTTAACAAATTTCATTATTAAATAATAGAATGTGATTATTTGTACGCAAATTGCAGTCAACGATCAATTTGCAATACATTCTGTAATCGATGGTTAGAGAGAAACCAATACTTTAGAGGGGTTAGGGATCAATTTGCAATACATTTTGTTATCGATGGTTAGGGATAAACCAATAGATCAGAGCGGTTAGGGATCAATTTGCAATACATTCTGTTATCGATGGTTAGAGATAAACCAATGCATCAGAAGAGTGCTTGTAATGTTTTACCTTAACGCTGTACTAATATAAGAATATATATATATATATATATATTCATACTTAATTTTTTTTTTTCTTAACTGCAATTGTAGCGTCGTCTATAACCCAAACAAATTGCTGTTTATGAAACTTGATATTACTATTAGAATAAAAAACTGAAAGCAAATAATAATCGGACGAATAATTTAGTAACAATTTCCTAAAACCAGTAGGAAATTAAAACAATAAAATATGACAAAATGTGGCTCTCCATCGTCATTTGAATTAGGTTTCCTTCCCAAAAAGTTAATAACATGAGTATAATGTTTTGTTTTATTATTGCGAAGTTTAAAGGTAGCAAAATTTTCAATTCTCAATGTGAATAAACACAGCCGCAAAGTTTTTATGTTTTGCTTCTCAACCCGGTCTGTCTGTGAACATTAAGAATAATAGTAGAGCTTCTCTACGACCCTGGTATGATTGTAAAAAAGTTAAATCTTTCGATATAATTGTAATCAGTGTATCAAACGGTCCCGGTATCAACTATATGTCCATCTGCCCAGAAGTATAAATCAAAAGTTCTTGAAAGTTGAAGCTCTTTTATGAAACCGGAATTTTTATAAAGAAAATGTATGTATGAAGAGATATTTTATCCGAAGAAGGCAGTCAGAAGGATCCCAGTTTAGCCACTCCTTGGTTTGGACTAACACTTCCCTGTTAAGCGCTTCCTACATAACGCGAACGGGTTTTGCTATATGGCTGCATGAAGAGATGTCGTGCATAGAAATGAGCCTATGTTGTCTTCTTCAATATTAATTCGTTTTTTAAACCGCGAAAGGTCCAAATCGATTAATTGTTGTTAGTAGCGTTGGGTATTAGCAGCTTTAGCTAATACCACCGAAGAGAGAATGTTGTGTTCCTGCCAATGGAAATCAGTCTCGCAGTCGATTTGGATGATTTTCCTGGATCTACCCAGGAGGTTTTATCCCCACGATCACGAAGCAAAAACCCTTACTTCTATTTCGTTTGGATAGAGAAAAAATACCGCTGGTAAATGCTCTTTATTTGGATCAAACCTCGACATTGTATGTTAATCTTACAAAGCATTTGTATCCTCTATCCGTAGTGCTAAAACCATTTACGGGCGCATTCTGGTTCCATATCTAGATACCTAGTAGACAAACAACCCAGATGTTCTTTTCATGTTTCTTCTCCTTCTCTAATTCTATGAAGAAAGAACCTTGGACATGTACGTCCTCCAAGTTAGGGTCATGTATGGGAGCATTTTGGTTTCATATTTACATACCCAGCAACCGCTTGCTTCTTCTCTATCTCTATTACATATTATATCCCCTGCTTCGCGTCATGTTCCAATATGTACATGTATAAGTAGTAAACCAGTGTATAAACTTAATAAACTCAACAAATTTTGTAGGTAGTGAGGCAGTTATTTATCTACAATTTCCCTTAGCGCAGGTGGGTAAAATGGTTTTTTTATGGTGTTTTTTAGAAATGTCTAGAGCAGTTGAACTACAAAGCTAAACTAAGTCACTGGCGATTTTGGTCGTTAATAAGTCTACTTTAAAATTCTGTAAGTTTTAGAAAACCAAGCGAAAAAGTGTAGAAAAGATAATGAGTTAACAGCACCGGTCTAAAACATACCAAGCTCAATATTGTTTAATGTAAACTCTTGGCGAATAGAAAAATCTAAGAATGCAAACTGAAAGAAGAGGAAGAATGAAGCAAATAAGTTTCCCAATTATGAGGCCTAAATAGCGCTCTTTGTTGTTTTCTTTTTTGTTTGATGATATGGTAAAGAAAATAACATATTTAAGTTTACTCGCAAGTACGAGTAATGGAAACTTGTTTAATTGTTATGAGAATGTTGTGCCATTAAGCGATAATTAAATATGCCATTTAAGTGTTTAGTTAGCATGTTTAAGGGCGTTTTACCGTCCAAATGGTATCATATCGCGAAATCGATAAATCCGCGAAAACCATAACATGTTGTGGTGACCAAGCAGTTGAGCCAATAAATACAAACCTGTGTGTAAGCTGGTGATTGTAATTCATTGTCAGTGTAATCAATGCTTTTTAGCGATTAAATCAAACACATTACCGCCGCGTATGGACACGCATAAGTGAAAATAAGTGCATCCATGCGCGCATGCATGCTATATTATATGGCATATATATTAAATTTAACATATACGTATATATATATATATATATATATATATATACATATATGTATATATCAATATGTTTTATTATCGAGTGTGCATTCAGATATTATTTGTTTACATATCCTGCACAAAATTAAATATAAATAAGTCTGTGAGCGATTAATTGAAAACAGATGTCCTATAATAACCAATATAGCAGCAAATTGGCTGCGATCAATGACTTTACAAATTCAGTTGTGTACTTAAAATCGGCGACAGATTGCATGTGTTTGCGCTTAAGTGCAAGTTAAGTATTAAATCTTTAATGAATATCGCAAAAAAATTATGTTTGATAAGAGGATCAATTTCGAGGCAAGTTTTACTTATTTATTCATTTTTTGTTTAATATGCTGCTGATAAATGGATAGGAGAGCAATCAAGCGGCGGATACGGAAATTGTCAATTTCCATTAAAATGAACGCATGTAAATGTTTTGATATAAGTGTGGGCAACTGTAAAATATACATACATACATACATACATACACATATAATGTTACTTTAATAAACTACACACTTGTGTACGTAAAAATGTTTAAGCTTTAGTAGTAATTCACGACAACACGGGAAGCTTGTGTGTTCGTTCATTGTCAAGTTTGAATATGCATTTTGACGTTAACTAACCTGGGACGCTCTGGTCACGTTGAGTTAACCTTCTGATCGATCCTTTGATCGCAGCCTAAGAGCTGCAGAAGCGATCGATAAATATTATACGTTCATCGATCGAGCAATCACTTCTACACACCCATCACCTAATCGTCATCAATGTACGTTCTATCGCATTGGAAAAAAATAGTGATTCGACGCAATATAAAGAATTCAAAATTTCATAAAACATTTCGCATATCATGCTTGAATATTTCAATGAGTATTTAGAGTTCATTAAAGACATGGTAAACAAGAGAGAAGGATAACAATACCGTTTCGAATAATGATTACCTCAGTATCGACCCAAGACGAAATATTGTTCACTTTATTTGTTGTGCTGTTTGCAAGCGAACAGCTGCAGTAACTAAGGCAATCAAATTTGGTTTGTATATTAAAAAAGTAAATGTTAGCAATACGAAGTTGCTACGGGGCACCAACTGTCTGCACGATTTTCCAAGTTATAAGTAAAAGTTTTTCAGTTCACATTTATTTCATTCAACCATTCGTTCATTCATTCATTCATTTATTCGTTGCAGACAAAATACTATTACTATAGACAGTTATGTATATAGTATTATTCATTATCATCGCACGAGTCTAAAAGGCAAGCCCCACTTAATATTTCATACTTCTAAAGACACAAACACAATCCGTTCGAATAATAAAACAACAAAGAAAATTATGTTCGGCTGTAGCCGAATATTTTACACTAACCACTTTAATCTTGAAAAAAAAAGAAAAAGAAAAATATGAAAACCTGATGTTTTAGAATGGGGAAGGGGAAGGCGTGGTGGAATGTTTTCACTTTTACACAAGTAGGATCGTACGTGAAATATTCGCGCGAAACCTCCATGATTTTATCCGTTTTAGAGGGCATATACCTGTTCTCAATTGATGTACATAGGGGGGTATTGTTTTACCTATTAGGTCCACTTTCAATGTATGCAAGAGTTTCCAAATTTAAGAATGGCATCTGAACTTTTTGTTTATTACAGACAGACAGACAGACAGACAGACCGTCGTAATAGCGTAATATGCGAAATTGGACAGAGCTGAGAAAATCATAGGAGAAATCAGATGCAAAGCAAAAAGTCGAGAAGATTGGTAGGCTTTAGTTAATAATAAAATTATCCAGTAATGGATTGATAAGAAGAGTGTGCACACTTCATAGACACTTTGAAGCTTGCTTCTGCCTGCTGCAGGCACAGAGTTGGAGCAACACACATTGACATTTCATATTAATCGAACATATATCCGCATAACACTACTTCCTGTAGGGTCCCTGAAAATGCACTTTATGTCGCAAACGTTTTGACAAAATGAGTATAACCCCCTTTAACCTTTGATGCTTTCACTGAATTTGTTTATAATAAGTTAAAGAAAAAGCCAATAATCACATACTTAGCATGCACACCAGCTTACAGTGTTGTGCATAAGAAAATCACACTTGAAAGGAGAACAATAACCAAAACTTGGCATCCGGAAATATATATAAATGTATGTACGTGTATGCACACACGACAGGATGTAAGACCGCTTTTGGTCGTTTGTAAAAGATGTTGACATATATACAATTGTATTTGTAAACGTATACATGTGTATGTGTATGTGTTTGTATATGTGTGTATGTGTATGTGTCATGCAGCATAAATTTAAATTGATGGTCTTATTTAAAATATTTATGCTTCAATGAATGATTCTGTTAGTGAATCTGTTGTTGTCTGTATGTTGGTTGGTGTCTGCTAGTGACTGAACAAACAATTGCCAATGGTGTAAGTATAGTATAATGCTGGCATACATGCGCACACTTATGCCTGTATAGACAGGCAGACTAACTAATGACTAGACTTTTGTGTATGCCTGTGGACATCTGTAGTTGTATGTTCATGCTTATAGCTACATATATAAATATATATATATATATATATAAATATATGTATACCTATATGTATGCAAACGCCATATTTAGTCATCGACAAGAAGAAAACAGTTACATAGTCATGAATAATGAATCAATTTATATTTGTATACAAATGTATGCATAAATCCAAAAAGCATAAGATTGACTAAACATCATAGCAATATACGCCTTTTGTGTACGTGAATGTACGTGTGCGTAAATGCGCTCGTTCTTAAACGGTTAACGTCTCAATAATAACTTTCTTGCTTTCTTAAAGAAAATTGCAATTAAATTGAAGGTTTCTATCTTACGAGCCAAATTAATAAATTTATGCCAAACGGGAATTTTAATTATTTAATTTATTTTATACGTGAAATATATTAAATGCTGGTACAGGATGTTAAATTTATATATATATAAAAAAAAAAAAAAATTAAAAAAATTATAAACAAATTGCACAGCTTGCAATATCCGGAAAAGACAATGGAAGACCGGATAACTTTAATAGAGTGTAAGATTTTTTTTTTTTTTTCTGCTATTGCTATATAAACGTGACCATAGAAAATTGAAATTGCGGTCATATACCACGTTTGTAATTGACTTTCACATATATGGTCGTGAAATGCAAATTTCCAAGATATTAACGAAACAACTTAAAACAAAAAAAAAAAAAAAATTAAACCTTTCACCAATGAAAGACAAAGTTACTAGAAAATCACTAGTAAAAGATTTGCACCAGGGACATGGATAATACGGTATAGCGCTATATATAATTTCTTCAACGAGTATATATACTGCTTGTAGTGCGCGAGTATATAAAGTTTATAAGATTATCCAGAACATTCAAAGATTTAATACAGATCGGCCTTCTTTTGTACCAATGGGTTTTGTGAATCGAGAGAAGCCTACGAGACAGGTCAACTTTCTATTGCACCAATAAATTCAAAAGTATTTTGGGAATGCGTTTACAAAGATCAGAATCATTGTGCTATGCCTTTAACAAAGTTCAGAATCTTCCATTGTACGAATCGACCAGAATTATGTTCTGATAAAACCATATAAACCTGTGAGACAGATCCACCTCATATTATGCTAATAAATTCGGAATTACTTTTTAAACCTAGATAACCACCCCCTTTAAGACAGTTTAATCAATCTTGCCTATCAGATAGATTCAATTTCTATTACACCAATCGATTCGGCATTATTCTTTGCATCGAGAGAAACCTGTAGGGCAGATCCATTTTTTAGCACCTTTTGAATCGTTATGACCCGTCTATCTCCCCATCTATTTGGTGTGTGTCCACTTATTTTTGTATCCAATCGATATGCGGCAAATTTAGTGAGACATTTTGAGGGAATGATGACAAGCGGAGCGGGGACCCAAGCTTTTTGGAAATGGAATGTGTCGGACAACTTTTGCAACTACTGTCTGCCTGTCGGTTTACAGCTCTCGATATCGAGTAGACGAAATGGCTATCGCTTATGGGTTCGCAACAACGTGTAGAGAGTTTTCAGCTGACAATAAAGTATGCATCGATTTATTATCGAATAAGAAATGTTTCGATCGCAAAACTGCTGTCGCGTAACATATTCAAATTACGATTGAGTTTCCTCGACACTGACGGCTATAAACCGTCCATCGGATTTGCAAATCAGAGAAGTCATAGAGCATTGTGTCTATCGCATTTCAAGATCTCGCTTGCTCGGCTATAATGTTGTAACTTCCTTAAGTAATGAATATATGAAACGATTTCCAATATAATTCCTACGCAACGGTATCATCAGTTGAGTCATAGATGGTAGTGGCTGATGAAAATGCTTACATAAAAACAAGGTGGCAGCGAATAATAGTAAGTGAAACGCAGCCAACAATCAGCCAAGCCTGCTGACATACTGCTATAGTTTCAAAAGCTTGTTGAAATCAAAGCTTTAACAATAGGTATTGTATTTCATCTAAAAGTGTAGCTCGTACATTCAGCTGATTACAGAGCACAGATTGTTGTTTGCATATGCACGCAGCATTCGCCTTTAAAGTCATTCATTTAATTGCATTTCTATATGTGCGGATATTTAATTAAGTTTTGAGGTTTCCCTAATGCCAAATAATGCAAAATATTAAATTAAATTTTGTTGACGGTCGAAACTTTCAAACCGTAATCAATGCATATGAAATGCGCATAAACTATAATTACAAATACAAAATCAAATGGCTTTAGGCGCAAAATATAATTCGTTGTCATCGATGCATGCATATTGGCTGTCAGAGACAAAAATTCTATCAAAGGAGGGACATTTTTATTTATTTAATGTTTGATCTACATGAGATATCGGTGCAAATGGCATTCGTGTAAACTATGAAAACTTCCGGTCGATCGATCAATCAAACCATTAAAAAGGTCTAAAATGGAAAGGCAAACAAAGTAAAGCTCGCTCTATTACTTCATGTATTATATATAGCTCGAGTTGAAATGCGAGGGACTTTGAAAAAAAAAATCATCTAAAAAAATGAAAAAAAAAAATCATTTAATTTGGTATATGTTTGCATGTACTTACCCAAATGCTGATCAACACGTTTTTTGGGTTTTTGCACCGATGCATACGGATCGCTGCAATAGTCTTGTCTTGAAGGATTTTGGCTGTTACGTAAATTATGATATTCGTCTCCATGCTGACTGGGAGTAGCTGTTAATTGAGGATATGGTGCGTAATCGTCGACACCTCCGTAGCCGCCATGTGTCAAAGGATCGTAACCGTAAGTGGGCTGCTGTTCCACATAATTATTGTGCGAAACTGGCATCATATTCGGTTGATTACCAGCTGCACCTGACATTTTCACCTGCCACAATGAATCTTGTGAATTGACACTTCCACCGTTATTCGAATTGGAATAATTATTCTCGATATATCCCATGTTGACCCCTAGAGAGATTCATTATGAACACAAAAACACATATGTAAATATATTTTTGTATTAAAGATTCGATTCGAATAAATTACTACTTTGCTCTTTGATTTATTTATTACGTTTACGAATTGTAATAAAATTTATGAGAATTTAAATATATATATATATATATATATATGTGCGTTTGAAATAATAATTAACTCATTTCATAATATGCGAGACAATGGTTTTGTATTTTTGGCACGACCGCGTTAGCGTGTTATAATATTTATTATAATTTTAGTACGAATTGATTTTCATTGTAATAAAATTCTATTCATATAATATTCAATTATCGTTGATAAAATATATAATTAATTATCGATAACGTTAACATTGCAATCACAATCCGGAGAGAAAGAGAAAGAGAGAGATAGATAGATCGTTTCGCTTCAATGCTCGAGTCAAGCAAATTGTCATAAATGTATAAAATGATTGCACAAACTTTTATATAAAATTCTGACAACTCTTGTTATATGCACTTATGCATTATAGATAAATATATAATAATATCTGTGTTTATTAATGTCTGCATGTGTCTGTTTTTGTGTGTGTGTGTATGCGTATTTATTTAATAATTTATAAAAAAAAAAAAGCACTATTCAAAACGGGTTGACTGTAATTACAGCAATTATGATTATTTGTTTTAAATAAAATCAATGATTTTAATAAATCATATCTGTGTGAAAAAGTTAAACAAATATGTGAAACTTTATTCAAAGGCAACATATCTCTCCGTCCTTTATAGTATAATAAATTAATTGCCATTTGCTGTTGAATTACTTGGTATCTAAAGTGATTTTTCACTCACCCACACACACAGGTTAGCAGGTTGACAAGGATGAAAAGTTATTCCTCTTAATTTCGTTGGGCTCTACGATCGATAGTAAAAATGCAAATAAAAATATTATAGTCGGACAGGACTGACCATTAAATATTCTTACACAAATTCATCTATCACCATCATAGCTTAGATCTTTTATAAAGGACGACTACAACCAGTTGTGGTACAAGGATACATCAAGTTTGTGCGGGTGTATACGACATCCAAAAAAGCCACCCGCCATTTAGTATATCGATCATTACCGATTCACTTTCGGAATGAATTTAAGCCTGTCGTTCTGTCCGCCACTGACTTATTTTGACCCAAACACGAACGCTATTGAAAATGCTCCGGATCGGACTACTTTTTCGACCGCTTGCCTTATGGCCATACATTTTAAAAATGTCATCATATGACAAAGAAAGATGAGCCATGACCCCCTACAGCTTTCTTACATCTTTTTCACAGTATGACCTAAAGATTACAAAGCCATTGTTATTGTTATTATTATTATTATTATTATTATTATTATTAATTTAGCCAGAGAATAAAGTCGAAGCCTAAAGTTTTAAAGCACTAGCATCTAAGGCTTCGGCTTTATTTAAAACTCTACCGCACTTGAGATTTGAACCCACGATCACTGAGTTGCTAGTCGAGACTCTTGCCTACTCGGCCCCTCAGGCGGATAAAATGGTTCTAAAAAAAGACGATTCAATGAAATTTTGTCATATAAAGGAACACTTAGGTCCGCTTTCAATAAAAATTAAGCTGAAAGTTAGACAAACTTGAGTTTCAGTTAACACCAAATCTTTTTCACGGAACATTCAATTATACTCCAATCCCAACATAATTTTATTTTAAAATTTGTTGTAGTTCCCTACTAAATGCCATACCATAGCAACAAACCTGATCAACAATCATATCATCGATGAAATGAAATAAGAACAATTTGCGAGAACTTATTTGGGTGAAAAAGTGTTTATTATAAATAATAAAAAATTTGGAGCAACAACAACTATGCGAGCGCGCTATAGTCAGTTCAATCACTTTGTAAATAACTACAATAAATTTATTCTCTTGATATATTTTTCTGATAAAACGATTTTATATCTTATTCACAATAGGCAAAAAACCAAATCACAATAAACTAACAAACAATTAGCCGACTACATGTTATTAAAGTGCATATTTACCTTCTAGTTAAAAGTGCCAGATAGAAAGGGAGATCTAGAAAGCTGGTAACCATAGGCTGAGTGCAGAACACACTTCACGGCGTAAGGAAATAACCTTTTACGAGCGATTAAAATGAGAAGTTGGCAGTTCTGAGATGAGCTTCGATGTGAACACGAAAGGTATCAAAATGAAAGATCGTGTCATCATGAATTTTTTCCATTCGAAAATAGAATGCTCGATTGATTCATCTATCATGACACCTATCATATGAGCCATTGTCGACAGCTTGGATTAGTTACGAGTGTACAACGAGTGACGAGTGTACAACAGAAAATAGGACTAGATAAGGATTAATCTTTTGATATTCAAACGATTTTACGAGTTGTGCGGACAGCTTCTTGGAGAGGATATTTAAAAGATGGGATCTTTCTAACATGTCAGTCATCGTTCTCATAAACAAATATATTAACACGAAGCGAAATGAAACTGTTCTTAAAAGAGCAAGTAATGAAGAAAAATGTAAAGAAAAATAAATAACTTTGTGCAAAATATTTTAAAGTTTCACCGCAAACTCGACACAGCAATCAGAAAGTTCGTTCGTTTGTGTGTCTAATAAATATGATGACGGATTATTAATATTTTTTTGGCAAAGTTTTGTAGAGCAAATTAATTTTTGGTATAGTGATGGGGTGTCTTATGGAATCACTGCAACGCGGTCAACAATGCGTACCGTAAAGGGCAAATGGAGTATGTTATGAAGATGAATGAAAGTAAGACTAAATTCAAGCCTTCACAAAAGTGATATACAAAGACTTAAAACATATAATACTATGTATTTCATATGTGGATAATTCGCAATTATCGAATTTGTCTACTGTCGCTCTGCAAAGGCACCCGACTCTCCGTAGGTTTCTTTAAGAACAAAAAAAAAAAAAAAAAACTGTTCAAAGTTTTATTCATAGGTTTTAGCAATATTTCTTGTTTCGTTTGTACTTTTACGTGATTGAAATTTATTGGGAATATGCCTCAGTCGTATTGATTAATTAATTGCTACGGTATGCATGCATGCATCATCCCTTATATGTAAAACTTTCAGAAACTGCATCGCATTGTTGTACGTAAACGCAAAACATTGATTATAAGGCGGTAGTAGAAAAAAGCAAAACAGAGAAGAGACGAAAGAAATCGAAAGACAATTAATGCGAAATCATTCCGTTTCAGTCAAACAATAAATTTTATTCATCAAATTGATTAAATTTGTCTCGCAGAGAGATGAAGAAATTGCTAGTTTCTGTTGTTTCACTTTGTTCTTCCTTTCTTCTATATCTTTTTTTATTTTTATTTTATTTCTATTTTTTTTTTTTTTGTTTTCGTAGAATCTTCCTATTTTTCCACTTAACCTTGTTGACTTTTACTAAACAACCAGGCAGTCAGCCACCAACACCATTCGCCAATCTCATCACCCAAAACACACAGGGACGCCAAAAAGCGAAAAGAAAACTGTTTCTTTTTTTTTTTTTTTTCTTCTAAAAGAAACTTTTCGGTATCACTTCAGTGTTATTTCCGTTTTCCTTGCAACATTTGTTTAACTTTTGGCATTTGTTTTTGGGATTCAGTTAGTGTTTTATGTGTCTTTGCATTTGTCTTTCTTTTCGCCTTTTTCTTTTTTTTTTTTTTTTCTATTTTTATTTTCTTACGACTCAATTGGCCCTCATATATATATATGTATATACAATTGTATAACATAGGTACGACGAAGTACAGAACTGACTTTAGAGCCTTGCATGTTATAAATGCCTATACGGGTGTGTTGGCCTTTGTGTGTTAGTGTTTGCATTTGAGAACATGTTTATTTGTTTATATTTTTTTTTTTACTCTTTCCTTTTTGTTTTTGGTTTTTTTGTTACTCCTTCTCGTACAATCATAGTTTTTAGTTTCGTTATGCAACCTTCTAGTACTCAGCTTGCTTGTTTGTAGCCGTGGAAAGGTTTGCTGTTGTTGCTGCTGTTACTGCTGCTGCTTGCTACTGGTTTTTTTATGTGCAAATACGCGTTTGCTAGCATTTACGCCAACGTGGTTATCGTTGTCCTTTTGTAGCATGTATTTCCGTTGTCACAAACTTCCGTCCGTTTACAATATGGCGGCGCTTAACTGTCTTCAAAATACTTATTTGCCTTATTTCGTTTTCCCAAAATGTTACAACATTAACACAACAAAAACAACAATTATAAATTACTCCTATACAATTTTTTGTTTTCTCTTTTCTTTTTCCTTTTTTTTTTTTTTTTTTTTTTTTTTGTATTGCTATGTTTTCTATTTTTTATAAACAACTCGAGGCATGTGCTAGTTCTTCGTAACATTGGACGCTGGTATGTTAATTTCGTCATCCCATATATAGCAGAATTTTTTGAACCAAATTGATTACAGTCGACTCTTTCGTTACACTTTTAGAAAACTCGACTTCCTATTAAATTTCTTGCTCCTTATTTTGGGAAATCTAAGGTTATACAGATAAGGGTAACATCGTAATTAATCGATAAACATCTCGCTAAAAGCCGGCGATTAATCATCACCTATGGAAATCTTAGCTTTAGAAATTAGCGAAAGCTAACTCTCAGCTATATGATTATAGCCCCACCCTCACTATCCCAATATTTTTGAAATGTATATGATTGGGAAATAATGAGGGGGAGAGAAAGAAAAAGAGGGAGAGAAAAAGAGAGGGAGAAAGGGAAAGAGGGGAGAAGCGGAGAGAAAAAAAGAGAGACGGAGAGGTAAAATAGAAGACAAATACATATGTGTATGCATATAGAGAGAGAGAGAGATATGGAGAAAGATAAACAAAGAGAGGGAGAAGAAGAAAGAGACAGAGAAATTCCATATTAATTATGAACATCTGACTCAGTTTTCACAAAAATTGCCAGGGGTTTATTTAATTCCTACCTCTATTTTAGGAGTAAGTAAGTCTGAGTACGAGGGAAATATCTTCTTAAATATATTAGTTTTTCACTTTTCGAGTTTCCAATTTTTTTGAGGTTAAAAAAAGGTATTTAAAGTTCTTTTCTTTTTCTTCTTATGGAATTATGAAAATCTATCAAGTATAAGTTTTAATGCCATTTGAAAATTATCCGGACGTTTTCAGTTTTTTTCATTAGTCCCACAGTCCCTTGCATTATTAGTTTTTCTTTTTTACATGTCATTACCTAATTGCTTGATTAATTTTCAAAAAACGAGATAAATTCCGGTCCCTGTAAAAAGCCGCATTGGAATATATAAAGTGTGTAATTATCATTTGAAAAAAAAAAGCACAATTTTAAATATAATGAATGATAGATAATTTATATGTAATGTAATGTCGAATCTAGTTCGTAATTAGTTAGTAATTGCAAGGGTTCTTCTTTCTGTCATAAGAATTGCAATTGCGTCGAAAAATAACCGCGTTTTTGACAACAGATTTTGTATTGAAATTGTCTATAACGACAAGTCATTGGGCCATCGGAGTGACGTGGGGGGAACGGGCAAAACAACTAAGCGATCAAATGGGAAAGGACAAAAGTATTTATGGATATCCTTGGGGAATTTAGAAAAGGCAATGTCGGTAAAATTACAATTTTTCATATTAAAAATTTTTAAAAAATTCTCAAATTCTTACTGCAGCAATCAAAGAAATCCCTGGTAATCCAAACACGCTAATGCGACGCCAAATACTAATAAGGTGCCTATTAATACACAAAAGTCAACATTCACTTCGATAAGTACAAATGAAACGGCGGAGAACAAATCTATTTATTTCTACATACACACATATATATTTAAAAGTACACGAGCACGATTAACTTTCAATTGATAAGCCCCCTGCCCTAAAATATAAAAATGGAAACATTCTCTGGCGATAGAATTTGTTTTTATGTTGAGTGATTGTTTGTTTTCTACTGCAAACTTTTGGAATATGAGGGCATTTTTTTACTGCGATAAATGGTTTAAAATTCACATCCATAGATTCCGATAAACGAGTAACTGAATGATAAGCTTATGAAAAAATCGCACGACCATGAGCGAAACTTTAATAACGATCTTGGTTACTTAACTACCGATCGACATAAGAAATTAAAATAAGATTGCGTTTGTACTCCTGGTACCTACTTATCGATTAATTGCCAACATCTACGACATCTAGACGAAAGATATTAAAGACTAAAATCTTATAATGACTAAGACAATGGTTTAAAGAGGTTCTTGGGATTTCTGCTATCAGGCAACATGTTTAGCTGTTTTCTAAACTCTTGAGTGCATCATGTTTAGAGATAAACGACCGCAGCAAAAGTCATTTGTATGCAAAGTTTGGTTTTAGCCAATTAGCAAGATATTCTTCTGTAAATCTACTCATTATTTCCGATAACCCTTTCAGGTATATATAAATTTCTAAAGAAAGTTATTATTTGATCGCCCAAGTGGTCGAGCAGTAGATGAAAGATCTCGACTAACAAGTCAATGGTCGTGGATTCGAATTTCAAGTGCGATAGAGCTTTCAATAAAGCCGACGGCCTTACACGCTAGTGCTTGACGATTCTAGTCTTGGAACTTGATTTTCTGGCGAAGTTAAAATAATGATAGTAATACGGTTCAGCGCATGCGTCTCCACTTAATTATAAAATAAAAGTTAGTTTAAGTTCTCTTAGAATGCCCGCGCGTCTAAGCAGAGCTTCGTGATTGCGAGAAAGCAATGCTGGGGTAATGTAGAAAACTTACGCTTGGGATTGCTAGATTTTATTTGCATTTAGCGCTCAATCTTTTCTCGAAACGTGCGAGCTTCACCAAGTCGACAACACTATTGGAAGAGGTGACAGAAAGTATATCAATTCATGACAAGTGTTTTAATTACCCAACCTTGTGAGTATCATTATATGTTCGCTTGTGTGAGAGATGATGGTGCATATAAATCTTTCTTGCATGTTTTTCATTACTTGTGTAAACCATCAGATGGTTTACAGCTTTTCCTCGCGAGAGTATAAAACGCTATAAGAACCGAAGTAAGCAAACGTATTCATAACGGAGCAATTTGCTTAACTACCCCCATTATTAATTTCCTCAGCAACCGGCTTAAGTGCTTGCTTGCTTGCTCTTGTAAAGAATAAAAAAAAAAAATTGTTCGCCCTTTCTACGTTAAGACGCAGCTAGTTTTGTTAAGCAAAACTATATTACGGTCTATCAAACTAGTTTTTGCACAAGGCTTAGATATTTTCGACGAAGGCAACTACTACAACTAACTGCTGCACCCCTTAAAAAGATCCTATCATTATGAGCGACTATCAAATCGAGAATAGAATTTTTCCGCTTCTTTGAATAGAAATTTGAAAATTTTGTTTTATTTTGGGAAAAAGTCGTATATCGAATGTATTGCAGGTGCTTGCTATTCGTTATTCGCTATCAGATCAGATCTCTCAGTCACATGCATGCTAGTAGTATTGTTTTTGTTTCTTTGTATTGTTTGTATTTTCCTTCAGCTCCTTGTTGGTTTGGTTTAATCTGTGCTATGATATCTGCCGGCAAAACGAAACGACAAACAGACAACAATGGGTTTTAATAAAATTGTCAATTCATTGTTGCACTCGTATATACTCGTATAACTTTGCTTGCGTGTTTATGTTGATGTGTACAGGCAATGTTTTTATTGTTGTCTCTTATATTACAATTAATATTGTTGTTCTTGTTGTTGTTATTATTGTCCTTTTCCGTTCTCCTCGTGCTCGCTGCTCGCTGTTCGCTGCTCACTTCTGGAAGGCGTTATTTAACATTTTCTTTGTATTTCATTCCTTTAAATTGTACTCATGTTTCGTCTCCTTTTTATGCTACATTACCATCAGAATGCTGCTCAAGCGGCGGCTTTCATTACTACTGCAATAATATTTCGTTTAAAGTTTTTGTGCAAATTTTTTCTTCTTTTTTCTTTTTTTTTTCGGGGTGGTTTATACTCTAGTTGTTGCTTTTGAGTTTTTTTTTTTTTTTTTGTAAGGTGCCTATCTTAATTGTGGTCGCATTAATTTATGACCAGTAAGGCAATGTACTGTAACAGCAATAAATTTATTCAAACATATTGGCCCGCTTTAGGTTAGAAATGTTTTTTCCTGTTTTTCATGTCCTCAAGATATCCCCATTCGCGCGCATTGAGTGCACTAGATTTGTGATGACATTTACCATGAAATTAACTTGGTCTTCTAATTAATTAGTCTGGCAAAGCCATTTTTTTGTTTTTCTTTCTTTTTTGTTAAGTATTTTACATTATAGAAGCACGCCAACCAAATGAGCAACCATATCAGACGTAGCAAGCAACAACGTTAGTAACGGTAGTCACAGTATAAGCATCAGCAACAGCAGCAATAGTGTTCATAGCAATGTTTACCAGAAAAGCTTACTATGTAATTAAGTGGCAATGTTCTCTTTTTCATTGTCATTTTTGCCACTGTTCTTTTATTATTACATTTAATGACGTAACAGTATAAAGATTACTGGTGGTAGTCTCGCATACCAATTGCAACGAGTTTATGATATGACATATGTCGGAATATTAACTTGCTTTCCTAATAAATTAATATGTTATTAAGTTTTCGAAATATTTAAACAACAGCACTACTAGTAATAAATAGTAAGTAAGCAGAGCAGAATAATACATTTAGCACAAGTGCGTATAAAAAATTACTCTGGCTGGCATACAAAGTTATGCTAAGCTTGTAAAGATGTGAAATTGCCTGTCTAGTTATTTAATAAACGTACGTCAGCCATTCGTATCAATAGCATCACTAGCATAAGAAGTAATGGTAGCATAAGTAGAATTATTATGTAGCAGTAACAATATCAGTAAGACTTCATAATATTAAGTTTTCTATACAGTAGCAGTGGCAGCGAAAGCACTTTACGCTCTTAGCCATAGTAGTGGCCATAATATTAGTATTGCTTTTTAATATATATGTATTATTGGTATCTATCCTCCGTGGGATAGGAGGGATAGGAGTATACTCATTTCATTGATACGTTTGCAGCATGCAAAATGAAACTTTGAAGCAGAAATGAAACCTTGCAACCGTGCTTAAATGTAAAGCTTACTTTTCTTAAGAACAGTTATAAGAAAGTGGATCTGAAAAATAGATCAATGTGCTCCCCATTTATCACAATAAAATTACATGCCGAGTAACGCTTGCGGATCATCTTAAAATGCTACAAATTAGATCTTGTCGCCACGGAAAATTTTTGTGCTTTGTAGGCAAGTTTATGCAAAAGCGTCTTACCCCGATCAAGTTCATTTAATATAGAAAAATGCTATATTTTGGCAATTTTCGTCGAAACGTATCGTAAACGAAGAACCACTGCTTTAAAATTGAGGGAATTTGGGGGGTCTCATTCAATCTATTTCGGCAGCGTTCTTCTTCGAGTGTTGCAGGCGTTTCTACCAAGTCTCCGCGGTAAATATATATTCATTTTCAGCTATCGACGAATCTAGCAGATAAGAAGCGCGATTTCCAATTCTGACGTGGACCATATTTTAATAATTTTACCACCAAGCTGTCGTAGTGTGGATGCGAAACCAAAAAAGAAGAAGGAAACTGATTACCCATCTGGTTCAATTCCCATTCTAGGGCCGATCATACTTCAATTGTACCTGGCGTCTGGGCGAAGCCATAGAATATGCTTGACCAATAATACCGCAACATTTAAGGATTGGCAATACGTCTTCCACCCTGCATCCCTCTTTCTCATATCACTTCTATCTTCCTAATCATCGCAGTGTTCATGCGCATATGAAAGACATCCGCTAAATGGTTGATCATAATAAAAACGACGAAAAGAACTAAATTCTGTTATTTTATAACATCGGATGGTCGTGGCTAATTCTTTCAAAACTTTAGGATCAACCGTATAAGTATTTTTTTTGTTTGCTTTTGAGAACAAATTTGTTCTCCGCCGCATGGGTGAGCAGGTAAGTAGTGCCACTGCCAAGCCGGTGCTCCAAGTTTTAAACTTCACTGCGGTAGAACCCCTTTGATTGCTGTTATTATTAGTGCTCAGTTGACATTTACCGATTGGGCGCACGTTCACTTAACTGCGGCAACTGTCTATCGGTTCGTCTCATTGCCAAGCTCTTTTCGACGCTCAGCACAAATTGGACGCTCAGCTTCATTTCGCATGCTGCAAACTTATATTAGGAGAAGCGTAATTAGAATTTCTTTTCACTCTCGCCCTTTTCCCATTAGAATTACTGGTTTGCAAACATCGCTTACTTAAGAGTTCGTGATGATACACTTTCCAAAATACCTTAAGAATATAAATGAATAATGATGCTAGAGCGAGAAGTAATACTTCTAGTGGCAATTGCAGCTTTCCCCTTTCCAACGATAGATTCGCTGACGAGTTTACTGAATCCCTTGCAGTATACTATAAAAAATGTGCTCCAGTATTTTGATTTAGTTTTTAACCTTATACGCTTAACCTTTTTTAACTGGGACACGGTGAAATTTTACATGCGCGCAGCTTATGCATATATGCATAGACTTGTGTGTTTGCGTATGGATGTGTGCATTTGAGGTCGGAAATAGAATGTCACATAGAAAAAGTTTTTTGGAATTTGTTTCAGAAAATTAACACATTTTGTTGCAAAGTATTTGTTGTTGCATTTGTGGCACATTTCATTATTACGTACACGCTATGTGTGACAAAAACAATTTACTGCACACACTTTAAGCCAATTAGTTAAACACGATACGTATAAGCATATAAGTACTTATTACGTTCCAGTTGTTAACGCGAAAGTTATAAGCAGAAAAGTCAATAACCTCTTGGGGGAAAATATTATATATATGTATATATGTATATATATATATATTTCTCTTTTATGCACAATTCAATGTCACATTGTTCACGATTTAGTTTAACTTTACCGTTCTGTCAGTCAGTATTTTTGGTTCGAATTTTCTTTAAAAAGAAAGCCCAATGACTTAAGGCAAAATATTATTTTCTTCTTTCGTTTCATTAAAAAAAAAAAGTAAAAAAAACAATTCAAGTCAAATTTCCATACACAAATTGGTTAGTTTCTTATCTCATATTTGATCAACATCGACTTTTCCTTCTATGACTTGGTAGAGAAGAAGAATATCACAAGGGTAAGGGAAAAGGATATAAAAAGAAATGTTTCAATAAAAACAAAAATCAAAATATTACTAAGAAAGGAAATAAAATATCAATCATTATAGAACATCACATATCGGAGACCTGAACTTGTGTAGCAACAGCCAAGTAATAAAAATGTCGATCTTTCTTATGTACAGAAATGCTTTCATATTGCACTTACATAAAACACAAAATAAACGTAAAGAGTAACTAACTAAACATTGTTCCAGTTAGAACCAGGATACGACCAGATTTGCTTAAGCTATATAAAGAACAAGAGATGCTTCATTTTTGATATCAATCGCCTCAACATTCCACGTAAGAATTTTTAGGTGTTCAAACTTTGTTAATTGTGGGCTCGCGTGTTTTCCTAACCTGGCTCTCTCTGGCTCGCTGCCTCTATCTGGCTTGAAGGCATTCTTCTGCCAGTTTGACCGCGTTTAATACGTTTTACTTGCGTAGTAGGTCCTTGGCTTATTTCATATAGAAGAATACTGTTTTATTTGCTGTCAAACGAATGTGAAGAGAAAGGTTTACATCATTTCAGAAAATAATTTTGAATCGATTCGCATAATGGTAAGCGTTACCAAGAATAGTGGAGGATCTAGTGAAGAGCTCTGGTAAACAAAACTAAGCGTACATAGCCGCAGTAGCTGTTCTTAGTACACTATTATAAATCCCTGAACGTTTCTATGCTACCAGCCATCATCGATGGGTGCCGTCAATTGGGTGCTTTGACCTGTAACTTATTCCAAGGATATAAAGGGTGGATTATTCATCTTCTCGAAAAGGGTTTACGTCATTTTTTGTACATGTGCCATTATCTACGACGTAACCTTTCACTGCAATTTTCGTACACACATTTTTACTAATTTAATTCCCATTTCGACAAATACTGATGAGAAACCTCTTTGGTTATGCCTTTTGATCTGTTATTTACAGGTGTTTTACTTTCAATTTCTTCATACAGCATTTGTTTTTATCACTACTTTCGTGTTCAAAGCATGTTAACTCGTTCGAAATTCCTACTCCTTCACCCAATATCTAGTTACGATATTCCCTTTAACCAGTTAACTGCATACGATGGATGTATACATCATGGTCTGTCCATCCGCCCTTGTCGGATTTCTTCATCATAAATGTTTATTTACCATAATAATGTAGTTTAGAAAATGTATATTTCACACATTTTGTCAAGACGATTCATTTACAATTTAATTTCATATCAGACACACTCTGGGTTTGATGGCTATGTGGATATATCGCTAAAGAGGTCGACCCTGTTAACTGGTTAGGAATCATAATTTCTTTAACCTTCAATCTTCAGTTATTTCCACATTTTCATTAGTTAAGGGCCGCGCTAAGAGTCACAGAGGCTGGCAGCTTTCGTAAAACCTTGGCACTGGTTGGTACTTTTTTTAAGCATTCTTAACCCAAAATTCTAATGACGGGGTCCAAAGTATTTTTAAAAAAATTCCCAGATACGAGACCAACTTAATCTATCGTCTGCACAAATAGGAAGGAAAAGTAAGCTTTAAAAACTGTTAGCAAATCCTCGCATGACTTGATGAAAATTCTCGTCGATTTTAATTAAATCGAGCAAATGCTGTTTGAACTTCAACACTGAGTGATTACGACGAGCAAACGATTCGCGTGACTCCTTGACTGAACTGGGAATATTCTACGAGCGCAAAAACTGATTATTTGTCACTGTACGGATTAGATGTAGTAGATAAACGCTTTCAGGGCTTTTTCTGTAGATCTTGCTTTATAGAGTTCTTTTTTCTCTTTCTATTTTATAACAAAGAGAATGACAAATTTGCAAAAATTCCTAAATTCCGGAACAGCAAAGTCGATTGTGATATAACGACATTTTTTTAAAAGCCAGAAAAAAAAATAATCATTTTTTATATAGCAACATCTCCATCCGCTTGGGATGCGTGATTGCGTAAAAAACAAAAAATGTTTAAAGAGCAGGAATTAAAAGCTATTTCTACAACTGTCTGAACGTATCAACATACATGCAAACAGATATATTTTTGAGGCTTGAATATGACAGGTGGGGTTTGATTTAAAGCGTTTATAATAACAACCATTAGAAAGAAAAAAAAGGTTGGCATATTGATTTTGCTAAAATGTTTGTAACGCATAAACCATTACAAGATAACAGTAAGGAACACACATCACTCAAATACCACAAGTCATATATACATATATTTTTGTATGATGTTGCCCTTCACTTTGCCCATAGAATTCATGCTGCTGCTGTTGCACGCACGAAGCGATGTAAAGGTTTGAAGGTTTTGTCGCAAATGGAAATTTTTTTTCTTTTTTCCATCTTTGGTTCGTTATTTCGTTTATATTAGAGTTTATGTAGATTGTCACCAAATGCAACAACTTCGAAATGACACTTCCAACAGTTTAAATTCCTTAGGGCTTTTTATTTTGTTTTCTCTGGCAGTTTGATAAAGTTTTCCTCTTTCTTCTAAAAACTCGCATACTGTTTTTTGTCAGAATCTCTTTAAAAAAACATCCATTTTTGCCGTTTTTTTTTTTATACATTCATGCACTTGTCAAGAAAGTTATGATATCGTTTTTTATTTTTTTTTTATATTTTTTGTAGGTCTTTCTATATACTTTGTGTTTTTATATATATATATATTGTGGGTGATTGTTTGTATATTTGTGTGTTTGTTTGCTATATATATATATATAGCTTCATTTTGTATTAGAGAACATGTATATACGTGTGAGTGTGTATGGGCATGTGTGTGTGTATGGGCATTTGTGCAGATAGATATATGCTCGTTAATAGCTTTCTCAAAATATCGCATTCAAGCTGAGTTGAAGGTTGTTTTTCTTTTTTTGGACATTTTTGAGAGAAAACAAAAAAAAAAATTCTGCTTAAGGGCAATTAAAATGTAAAAACTCCTTTTTTCCGGCATTTTCGTTTTATGAGAGTAAAGCACAAATGTCCGAATAAACAACTTAACAAGTTCGTTTGTTCATTTCTTTTCACTGTTTTTTTTTTTTTTTTGTTTTTTTTTTGTTTTTCTTTTCTTAACTCAGAAGTGTTGCAATTAAATAAAACTTGTACTAAAAATTGCTTTTTATGGACTATTTCACTTTCGATGCTCTTAAGTTCGCACAAGCAATTCTTAACTTGTATTGTCATTACGGCGAAATTAATTTAAACATTACATTCTCTCCCTTGAGAGTTACTGTTTAATATTTAACTTTAAAGTCTCTCTGCGGTAAAGATCTGAAATACCGTTCAAATACACATCGTTTTCTTGGAAATTGATAGTCACTGCCATAACAACATTTTTCATTATTCGAACACAAACGAAATAATGAAATATGTGAAAACAAAACACAAAAATTTATAAAAGAAAAAAATTTACGGAATAAAATTTCTGTTCTCGCCTTCAACGCTAGCTAGAACGCTTCTAATGTAGCTAAAGATGTCAGTATTTTCATTCAGCTTTTCACATATTTCCCTGAGCTGGTTGAGGTTGTTGGTATGCCATCTGGCTCCCTCCGTATACGACGTTTTCTCCTCACTTCTTTCCGTATTACGTATAAAAGGGAATATCCCCTGAGTGATTGGTTATAAAAAAAGAGCACACTAACACACTAATGTTTTGCTCAAATTCTTTGATAAAAAGCACGTTTTTGCAAATAGAAAACGAGAGCGTCCGTAATGATCCTTTGCTACTTTCTGCATTATGTTTGATCCACATTTCCTTCTTCTAAGCAACATAGACAATTTGTTATTATTATCTTATAAGAAAAGAAGAATTGGCCTCCAATCTTTAGGCGCTCTAACCACAATTGACTGGAGGAACGGTCCCATAATGAAGCCAAAGAAAAATGAATATTATTGCTCACACATTCAGATCTAAAGTACACTAACACTTTACATATCTATCGTTGTATATTGTAGTTAGCCTTCCTTCAAATTCATGCATTTATTGTAGGACTCTGCGCTGATATGGTTTGATTGGTGAAAGCGAAAACAAATCCTCTTCGTATAGACAAGTTGTAGATTTGGACACTTTAAATCTATTTAAATGTACTTAGGCAGTTTATCATATGAACTTGAGTCTTTATTTCAATCAACTTAATCAGTAAGCCTAAATATAGGCAACAATAAATGTTATATTATAAACGAAACAACGGTGAAGACATTGTATACAATTAAAGATACGATTGATCCACATAAACCAAATGAAACTGGTTTTGTGTCTGCAAATGAATGTTTGCTGCTTAGTCGGTAATTGCGGTAAACTCTGTTATACACTTGAAAAACTTTCCACATACACACTCACACATAAGCACATTATTCGTGGTGTGTACGTACAAGAAAAGACACATTTCGTACATAAACTCTGACATACTTATAAGCAAGTATTTACGCCTTTATCATGGGCATGTAATTTAACATTTTGTCTGCTCTTGTTATTTCCCTATACGAATAAATGTGTACGATTCTAGGGGTATATAAAGTTTCTCAAATACAATGTGGCCGCAAATATATCGATATATGTCGAAGGAACAAATTCATTTAAATTTTCTTTGGTTATAAATATCATTCTTCTTCTCATTTGCTGAGAACTATGGGTATTTTTTTAGCTTTCCGCTTTCCTGCAGATCAAAAAAACTGTACTGAAAAATAGAAATCTATACAAATCAAAACTGTAAGCCGTAATGAAAGATCTGCTGCGCAATATCAAAGAAAACGATTTTCTTCAGTTTCGAAATTCATTTAAAAGAAAAAAAGAAAAATAAATAAATGCAATAGATACTAAAAGAATCGCCTTAAACCGTATATAATTTCTTAATTGCTTTAATATACTTTTCTAGTGTAGTCATTTTTGGTAACAAATTTTATCCTTTCTTTTTGCTATAAACGAACACACGTTAACCTATGTTTGCGGCTTTCAGTCTCCCTGCCTCCTTTCTGATCTGTATGTCGAATCGTAAAACAATAAGTGATAATGAGAATTAAATAATTTGCTAAATGAAAATTGTTGAATATAAAATTGAATAGCATTTCATATAGAAGGTGTGTATGCGATGCATATACGACTACTATACGTGCAATATTCGAAACTAAAGTTTTAAGAGTTTTGTCGACATTCTTATTTTTCACCTTAGTTCACTTAATTATATAAAATAGATAGTAGTGGTAGTAGAGTGTGAATAGATTTTACGTTTAAAATTTCTTAATTATAAATGTTTGCAAAACTTTACTTTAGTGTACGACAATACAGGCAGTGATGTCCTATAAATGGTTACGCATACCATTCATTATGGGATAATTCGTAATTAAAATGAAGTGTTGATAATAAATATTAATTGTGCTCTGTAGGGTTTTTTCAATTCTGAGTAGAGAGCGATTATTAGATGCTCTTAATGGATTTAATAAAAGATGAATTTCTCTTTTTAATTTAACCTATAGAAAAGGTGCTAAAATAAAAATTATTTTGTCACATATGTTTGTCTGTCCCTCTGCTATTCAAATCGTCGCACTCAGCTGAATATCTTTTGTATTACGCTTTGTAGTCCGCAGCAAAAAAACAAGTGAAAATACTATAATAAGAAGCAGCCCATCATCGAATATCCTACGACGCTTCGTTTAATGCAGTCATTCACTTCAGACTTTTCAAAATAAGGCTTTATAAGGGGTGTTATCCAAAAAGTGATTCAATCCGAACCATCTCTAAGCCAAAATACAGCGTTGTACTGAATTTCATCAAAATATCTCAAAAATTGCGACCTGTAGATTACACGCAAGGAAGGAAGGGCAGCTTAGATCAATGAAAAAAATGATTCCACATCGATCGCCATAATGAAATGCGGGTCTACCTTAAGCCATGGTGGGTGTTGCATATATGCACAAAAACTTAACATATCCTTTTACCACCACTGATGTACACTATACTGATTCCAAATCGATTGTAATAATAAACAAATGGATCTTTAGAAGGTCAGTCAGAGTTGTATATATCCACACGACATGTTATAGCCTGCGTGGCAGAAAGTATGCAGCCATATGCATTAAGCAATCCAACACATTTTACACATTCGCATTAAGAAAGTTGTAGATCTTCTGAATTTCACATGGAGTTTTTGGCTCATCGCATAAACAAGAGGATATTTAATAGCAATAGAAAACAGAGAATGTTAACTTACGATAACATAAACTACTGCATATGAAAGCAGCATAAGCCAACATGCTTTGCGGAAAGTGATGCAAATATGGTATAGAACGTCGCATTGCCTTTGAAATCTATGTTCCTGGAATTTTCCGACGGTGTTGTGTGTAAACGCAACACAAATGTTGTTATTGCAACATATCGATATACGATTAAAGTAGTCCATCTTTATAATTGAAATATTTAGATTGTAAAGTAATCAAAGTTGAATACCTCGTCACTAATTATGCTGACTAACTCATATTAACGGTCCGCCTTATTTTATTAAGCTTTTTATACACTAAAATATGTTGCGTTGGTAATTATCCAATATTTTCTCCTCTCTCTCATGAAAAATTAGTAAAGCACTTATTAGATCAACTCAAGACTTCATTCTTTTCTTATAAGTTTGGTTGGAATACAGGCAGTGAGCCTGCCTTTGACTAGGCGGTAGGCGGATTTAGAATCATTTTTTGCCTCTCTGTTCTTCTGTATGTCTTGTTTTCTTGCGTTCTTCAGCATACAGACCAAAATTTTTAAGATATCTTGATGAAACTTGGTACACTGACTCCTCCTTTAGGCCCAAGGGCGAATGCAAAATTGTTCGCTGAAGTTTTTCGACTACTTCGCCTTATTTTGAAAAGTCGTTAAATGAATAAATGTGTCAAACGAAGTAGTGTAGGGTATTCAATCGTTTAATAGTGGAACGCCGCCAACCCAGTAGATTGTTTTCCGTTTTTTTTCTGAGAAGCGGATCGTTCGTCTGTCTGCCCTTGTTCAAACTACAAGTGGTATGTTTTCGGTCCACGAAAGAACCTTATTAAAATGGGAACGGGAAACGGGATAGATTGGAACATCTGTATGACTCACTCTTATAGCAGGTGTAGGATTGTTAACGGTTTACGTTCGTTTAAGTAAAGTTGGTTAACAGTTCTCGCTAAGGTGAAATATATAATTAATTGTTAAGTAAAGAAGTCGTAGAGGAAGTGGAGGCAGCGAAATGAATTAAAATATTGAAAAGTGTGGCCTCAGTTCGCACCAAAATCATCATTGAACCTAAATGACTTTGAATGAAATAATAAAAATTGACGTACAATGTTTAGTTATTTCCAACACTTTCGACATTTTTCTTCTATCACTAACGCTAGCACACCAGAGAGAAAATTTATGACAGGCATATCACGATGTCATACAATCGATCGATGAATTGATGAATTTAATTTTCCATTTTTTTTCAAAACCAATGAACGAAATTGTAGTAAGGCGTCAAAAATTTATACCTATCGCAAAGAGAACTTAAGGTATGTCGTACAATCGGTTGGTACCATCGGTAAATGCATAAGTTTTCGTCTTTACAATAGATTCACATTAAGCTGGAATGATTTCTTCCTTGCAACATAGAGAATCTAAGATGTACACTATAAGGTACGAAATGAGGCGGGATATGGTTACCATAGATAAATTAATTTTACTAGGTTTACTTTTCGTTCCCATTTTTCTCTTACAAGTTTCAGCAAAGTCGTAAGGAATAAGCGATATGTTATACGATTTATATCGCTTATAGATATAAATTATATTCGCTTTGTCTTATAATCAAAATCGTACAAATATCGTACACCGGTACGATTCAGCTCAAGGCGAATGTAAACGTTTTTTTGTTTAGATCGGACCGGAGCTTCCTCTCTTTACGTATACACAAATTGTTTATTCATAAGCAATATTATGCGTCATAACTAGATTATAGAATCGAGTTATGTCGGAAGTTTCATTTATTATCGCAACTCAAGCAGGAAAGGGATATAAAGAAAATTCGTTGAAGGCAGTATATTACGTAACACTTCGATACTTCGATAGTGCTTAGAGCACTCAAAACATCACAGATTCCAGAATTTAATCACTTACTTACTGCGTAACGATTACCAGACAAACCGAACAATATATTATGTTTCTTTTTTTTAACATTTTAACATTTTTACAGAATCATTTAGGTGACACCTTAATTTGCACACGTACGCCATGAAAGCGTGAAAATTGCTGTTTTAACGAATTTCCGCCACATCCGACAAACCAAAAACAAAAAGAATATATGTATGCAGTACTGACAGACAATGCAAAACAATTGTGTACCGCACTTGCACCAGAGCGAGCACACAAAGTGGCCAAATCATTAATGCATGGTGTGGGCGATTGTACGCAAGTAATTTTTTTTGCAACAAGCGGAGAAGTGATGGATGCTTGGACAACAATACATGCGTTACATCTCCTTTCACAAAGTTGAGTATATTTAAAAGGGATTTATTCTTGTTTTATTTTCTACCTTTTTTTTCGCTGTCGCACAGTTGTGTACATTTTGTTATTTATGCTTAATTCTTACAACAAAATGAAAAATCGCTCGTGCCGATGTGTGCCGTGGAAATTCGTAAGCCGAATTGTTTCCAAAAACCGCACAAGAGTTTCATAATGTGAAAAAAACAATGGCTCGTGAAAAACTTTATTTTGTTACTTACACTCATTGCCAGGCATCGTGTGTCCGGGTATGCCAACACCTCCACCTACTATGCCACTGCCGGTATGATAGCTGTAACCATTTTGCGTGGCATACAAGGCACTCTTTTGATCCTCCATGTTTAAAGCCAAGTCCATGGAGTGTTCAAGAGCTTTGTTATCCAAGCCACTCGCCGGATAATAGGGTGGCGGCGCTTGACTCTGTTGGGCCGCCACAATGGATGGTCGTACAGAGTCCATTTCATAGTCTTTGGCTGCTGTGCTCTTTTTCGATTGATTGCGTTTACAACGACAAAACATTAGTAGCAAACCAACAAACAAAGCAAACACAATGCACGAAACGATTATGGCTATTAGCGCAGGTGTTCCTAGGGCAGATGCTTCAGCTATATAGGCACGACCAACTAAAATATTTAACATAAAAATATGTTAAATCTTATAATATAAATATATATATAACTTATATGGTGAAAATTAATGAGAAAACATCTTCTGGTACATAGCAACAATACAGTTAGAGTTAGACTTACTTTCGGCATCGGTGTAATCACCGCAATGATCATGGTTGGTACGCAGACATAGTTTCACACGTACAGTCGGGGTGTTGTCATCCTCCAGAGCCAAAGTATTCATACTTAAGTCGTCGTCATCGTCGCTTAACGAATGGCCCAATGAACGACCCGCCGAACCACGGCGTGGCGCTATTAGGCGGTCGATAACGGTTTCCTTAAAGGTTGGACCGTTACCGGATAATTGCAAATTGACTTGATCAACTATCTCCCAAGCCGCCATAGGCGTATCGCTATTCACCATGGACTCAACAATAGCGATAAGAGACAAACAAGTAGCGCCCACATTGATGCCCAAAGTACGAGAATTCGGATCGTATGTAACATGTAGTGGTGGGGGTATTTTATTAACTTTAGTGGTCGTGAGAATTTCATTAGAATATGGCGAATTGCCTTTCGTGTTAAGGGCATTCACTTTAAAGGCATAGCTCTGATGCTGATCGAGTGGGGTAACTTTGCACGGGTTATCCCGATGGCAATCGAATTCCATCCACTCCGTGTTACTAGTAATCAGAGTAGCACAGTCGGGTATCAGCTGTTCTTCGCGTGGCATGGGAACCCTACGGTAACTGACAAAGAATTTGGTATTACTAATACCGCCATCAAAACCGGGATCCCAAGCGAGAGTGACGTAATTTGAGCCTACATCAATTGCCCTAGTATTTGTTGGTTTTTCAGGAGAACCCTTCTGTTGCAAACGTATGGGTGCTCGTATTGTATTTAGGGAGTTAACTACACGACATGTATATTCTCCATAGTCTGCATGGGTTAGAGAATTGATACGTAATACCGAGGTATATATGTCGTTGTTGTCGGTGGTGGTACTGATTTCATAATGACCATCTGATGACATAGTCAATGGTGAAGGATTGTTGCCGAATTGCCACTGAAATTCGGGTTTAGGATACGCTTGTACTTTACACACTACTTCTGCCGTTTCACGTATGTCGAAAGCTACTTTATTATACTGATGCAAAACGATTGGTTCGTGTTCTATACGCAATTGCATGCTTGAGTTCGCTGAATTTACTTCGTTTTCATAGAGGCAAGTGTAGAGGCCACGATCACCTGGTACCAATTGGTTGCCATTAGGACGAGCTTTTCCACGAAATTTTAACATACTTTGGACGGTAACCATTCCATTCGGTCCTTGATCGGGATTGGTTTTTACTTCGTACAAATTAAGTTCAGGTAAAATCTCGACGCCGTCTTTAAGCCAACGTACAGATGGAGCGGGTTTGCCTTTAGCACTGCAAGTAACTGCGTAATCTGTGTCAGCCACTCTGCGAGTCATGTGTTGCTGTAATTTCGCCAAAAACTGCGGTGGCTGGTGAATTTCTAATACAATCGTAGCCATTTTACCAATACCTAACTCATTAACAGCATGGCAGTGGTATTTGCCCTCATTGCCTAAATGAGCCTTTGGTATTGAGTATTGAGGCCCTTGAGCTAAGATTTTTTGAGAAGTGGAAAATTCACCATCCATATCACGGAACCAACGATACTGGGGCACAGGCCATCCAGGTGGATTAGCAGAGCAAGTCAAAGTAACTCCGTTACCTACATGAACGATCGGCTTGTTTGGTGTAATATACGCCTGACCTGGTCGGTGACGTACCAATAATGCTACCGTGGAATTACCTATTCTCTCATTTCGTTCTTGACCATAAGATTCCATAATGTTAACAGCGCGACATATGTAATTTCCAGCGTTTTCAGCGCGCACCGAAGACAATGTCAAAACTTCGCCCGAATAACGAAATTCGGGGGAGCCTTCCTTCAGCCATTCCACGGTAATGGGAGCAGGATTTGCGGTGACATTGCAACGAATATTAACCGTTTCACCCTCTTCAGCTTCACGTGTCTTTGATTGAATAACGACGGTAGGCGGATAGAGTATATCAAGTATCAGCTCTTGTTCGCCAGCCTTACCCAAGCCATTGTCCGCCGAGCATGTGTATTTGCCAGCATCCTGATTGCTAACACGATGTATAGTGTGCACCAGAGATGAACTAATGAAACGACCAGTGCGTGTCCAACGAACATTAGGTACTTTAGGTTTTGCATCAACGTTACATTCCAGTTTAGCAGTTCGATCACGTTCTACACGTAATGGATTCTCTGGTCCGACCTCAACACGTGGATAATCTTTAATGAAAAAGGAAAAACAAAAATACAAACATCAGAGTAAGAGGAATATTTCTGAAAATATGCTTAATTGCTTCGATGCAATTATCCGAGCTACTGCTCGCTTCACATTGGTTGCAAGACACATTACGGAACGAACGAAACTGACATTAGGAATTCGCTGACCTGATGGTATATACAAGTGGCTTTTTTTTTTTTTTTGGCCATAAGCTTAATTAACGTAAATTTAGCATTATGAGCATAAAACTGTTGTTCGCAGTTAAGCCGAAGTCAATTAAGTTCATTTAATTTCAAGCAATTTTCCTTTGCTTAGAATAACTTATTAAATTATTAAAAATTTGTGCGTATGTGTGCGTTTGTGTAGTCGCGTATGCATGGAATGTCTTGCTGTTCCGTATTTTTATGGAGCGAGCAAAAATCTGCATAAATGCTTTCACCTGAAATTAACCCTCGAACCTGTGAGCGCAAGTAGAAAAATGAAAAACTTTTAAGGAAAATGAGGCAATAGACTCGTCTGTAGCAAAACTTCATTGCAAAGTTGTGGCTTTAAGTTACTGGACTACCGACCATTACAGCACAAACACATATACACATTCAATGCATTGAGAAACTGTATCACAACTAATGACCGCAATATACGGTAAAAGGCAGTTAGAGTATAAATGTGCCCGCGTGCATGTGTGTGTTTGTGTGTGTGTAAGCGTATGTCCCACCTGTGGGGAAAAAAGTAATTAAAACATATTGTTCCTTAGTGAACAGCCAGCCAAGCTTACACACACACACACACACACACACCAATATATACACATACGTATATACGCACAGTCAACAGGAGCTAATACCTTTCCCAACCGTTTTTTCCTTAATACAGAACGGTCTGATCATTCTTACACAAGCGCGCGCGCACACACTCAAAACAGTACGGGGTTACCGTCGTGTGGACATCTATTTAAGATTAGTGGTTTAGACGACAATAGCACCAACGCCAATAACAAAAACAACTAAATTGCATACTCAGCTAACAACCAGTAATCAGAATGCGAACCTTCTTCATGGATGTAGTAGTTAGTTAGTTACTTACATCAAGCACTCTCCCCTCTATGTATAGCAGAGTATTTCACAGATATGTCTAACAAATTGTGGCAAGAACAGGAAGTGGAAAACGAATTTTATAAGGGAAATGTGCAAGCCGCGCAATACAGCTACTAATGACACCAATAAAACCGCTAGAACATACGAAACGTTGTGCAGCTTACGTTGCGCATTCTATACCCTATACTTAAGCTTCTTTGTGTCCCCCTCGTTCAACTAAAAAAAAAAAAAAAAAAAAACAAAGAAAAAAACAATTGTTCTATGGCTGACCGTAAACACTGGAACGTATTCATTCGATCATCATAAATATATTATAAGAAGAAAATTTTTAATCTCTTTTTAAATATGTTGTAGTTGTTGCGGGTAAATTAAAAAACTCTTCGGTACACATTTGCTTTTAGCTATAAATCTAAATTTTTATTAAACCTACGACTATTATGAGCTGACACATAGCAAGCAAATTGTAATTGTATTAATTACTTTGTTCATTAAATTTAGTTTTCGCCAATGCTTTCGTAATGAAATATTGCTTGCACTAGAACTGTAGCGCAGTTACAGTTCAATATCTAACTATTACCAGTTGCTATGTACAAGCGCATTTACACAAAATGAATACCAAGCAAGGAGACAACGTTTTAAACTTTCCAGAACTTTTTCTGGAACGCTTCTATTTACCACAGAACTACGGGTAATATAAAGATTGAATGACAAGTGCGTGTGCAACGTCTTGAACAGTAAAGATTCGAACTAAACGGCGGCGGTTTTTGCGAAAAGTTGCTTTTTGCTTATTTTTATTCTCGTGCAAACACTTACAGACAGTTTGTACGTATCAAGTCGAAATCAAAATTTATTCTTAAATGCACACAGTTCCAAAGAAATTTCCGTTAAGAATCGTTAGTTAGTAAATTCTTGGGTAAACAACGTGACGTCCAAGCGAGATTGCCACGCAAGTCGAATGCTGCATAAGCCAGTGAATGCAAGCAACTGACAAACTAACCTTCAGATGGTATCACTATTTTAAATATGGTTAGAGATAAACAAGAGTTTAAAGTGTATACCGACTGGCCATACTGAGGCCATTTTTTATCTCTCTTTACCTACGTTTTTCTTCCTGCCCATTATCGTATTTATAGACGTTTAAAAAAAAGAAATATTTCAGTATTTCTCGCTACCGAAAGAAAGACGACCTACGAAACCGATTAGTTCGACGTTGTTTAAAGCAGTCATAGGCGACTTGATGCAGAATCTTAAAAATACTATATTGCCTACTTTCCCCTGAAATGGACGAGTTAAAAGCTGATCTATAATAGAGCACCAATGTCTTGAGGTCAGATAAGGCCTGCAACATGTGTACCCATATGACTGCTTGACTAGCAAAAGAAGAAAGGATTGATGATGTCGAATGCCACACCTTGTCGAATGAAATGAATTATTGACTCGAAATTACGCTTCCATATGACGCTGCCAGAATTTAATCGTAATGAAATAAGTTTTAAGCCCTCAGATTAAAGATGACACCTGACAGCCTACAATACGGTAAGTCCGCGAATAACAAAATCGTATGTGTCTTGTACAAGCCTTTATAGAATACTTCATGTAGCTTGCTAAAATTGTCAGATTGCCGCTAAGCATCACTAGGCCATGATTCCTTAAGGTAGTCGTCCGGTTTATGCAGCTGCACTCGCAAATTTTGTTCTTCGCTGTTTCAAATTCCGCCACTCATTCCCCAACTCCGACGTTTGTAGTCCGATTTTTTTGTGGAATTTGTGTGTTGAAGACGCAGTAGATTACCACAATTTTAAACGCGGGAATCTCTTATTAGCTTCTGTATTAACTGAAAAAAATGCTGACGCTCTTCTCATTCATCTTACATGTAAGTCTGTATCGTTTTTGATTGAAAAATTGCCTGAAGGCTCTTTGGTTTGATCTATCATGCATAGCGTGTGCATATATTAATTTACATTTTTAGGGTAATTTGCCAACATCCTTAAAGAGTATACCTCGCCTTATCATAACTACGGACGAATTCTTGCTCAACGTTTCAGCTGATTTCAAAACTGACAAATTTTTTAAGGAAAAAATTAAATCTCGTTGAACATTATGGAGAGCTACGCAAATTGAGTGTAATGCGGAAATTCCTGGACTCTAGCAGGTTTCACTCTATAAGTCAAGTGAACTATGATCAATATTATTGTTAAACTATTTCCACCTTCAGGCAGATTGGCTGGCTTCTACTGTATATAGTTTTACAGGAGACTAGCTATATCTCATAAAATTTATTTCAAAAAAACAAGGGACCGAATATTTTTCCAAATACATATATTTTGCCAAAGACAAAAGAACAATCACAAAAAGGAGGCTTATAAATGAGAGATTCCAGTTAAGACAAAAATGTTGCTTTCTTATAAGTCTGACCGAGATAAAATCTACTTGATATTCATTTCACAGCTGGCACGGTGGTGTTCTTATTTAAAATTTCAAGCTAAACAATGCTGTGATGTATGATATTCTGCGGTTCGTATTGCAAAATACCGTTAATTTGCAATTTCCAATATTTTTTGCTGCAATGATGTTATTTGTTGTTGTTCTTCCTTTCTTTTCCTCTTTTTGCGTGTCTGCAAGTCATGAATTAGGTAAGTTATACGCTAAAAATTTTGTACAAGTTGTTCGAAAAATTGTTTTTGCAGCCAACTTTGTTGACAACTGATTCATGTACATAAATTTCCGGTTTTGTTGCACGCACGAATCATCCAACAGGAAAAACTTGTCTAATTTTCATGTTAAGTAAATATTACTTAAATATAACTACGGCATATATTGCAGAGCATATAGAGAAGATATTCATTTACTTTTTTATAATACTTACAAAAAACAACAAATAAATTGCAAAAGTTAAACATATTAGTTAGATACACGTATGTGCATTTGCATACATTTAGTGCAGTTGTCGATTGCGTTGGCTGATTAAATGGAAGCTTTTAATAATAATCGTAGTGACAGTGTATTTTGTTAAAATCATGCCATTTGTTTTTTTGTTTTTTTTTTTTGCGACTTGGTTCCTATTCGATTTATGGTGAAAACCGGTTTACTAGTGTTTTGTTATTTAAAAAAGCCGCCAGTATGGGACTTAACTCACTGCACTGCCTATATATGAAAAGAGGCTTTTCGTTTTGATACCCTGGGTATTTTGGCCACGTCAGGGAATTTAGTAGCTTTTGAAACTCGATCCAACTCGACCCATGCTTGTATTATCTATGAGTTGTTAGATTATCGTTCCCACTCAGAGCAATAAAATATGTTTTCGATATGGACCTAATAACCTCTGCGGGCTTTCAGTAATGCAAACTTCGCTTCGTCTGTCATCGCTCATTAGCCGATTGAGGGTGATGACGATTTTAAAGTAGCGATAAAAGGCAAAGAGTTAGAGAGTAGATGACCGCCAGTTTACGGGTGCCTTTGCAAGGATTATTCGCTTACTGACTGAGCATTCACTATAGGTACGACGAAAGTGAAATGTACCGTATCTGAGATTTGCATCCGGGTACATGGACTTGGTAGTCGGGGTTCTTACATGTACGGCTACTCACGCGGGAACCGTTTGCATCATTTCGCTTAGTACAAGTCTTCACTTGTATTTGTCATGAAAGTTGTTAGAATTATATGGTGTTGCCAAGAAACGATCTATAATACTTGCCACGAAAATTCCTATTGGGAAAAAGTCCCAAACTGTGGGACGTATGACGTAGTCCACAATTAGTAAGTCTAACCTTCTTTTATTCATCATACAATATGAAAAATTATACCTTGTTGACACATATAACGGCTTACTCTTCATGAGGTCCACAAAACGGACTTAAACTTTCCATAGTATGTCGCTAATGTATCTACTTTCTATTATAAAATCCCAAAAGATAATCCGTATTGCAGTCGAAGAGTATATTTTATGTAAGAACGTTCCTGTGAGAGAGGCGTTGCTAAGATTTGTTCCCGCATTCATTTACGACATTTCTCAAAGAATCGACAATATTCGAGCTTGGAATAAAATATGCTAATGTATGAAATTTTATCAAAATACCTCTCATGCTATTAATACGAACGCAGACATTTATGCAACAGTCATCGTTTACGTTCTACTGTCAAGGGAAATTTCTACAGGGATCGACCTCATAACCTTTAATATTAAGACTTTGGGGAAACTAATGACGGCACAATCAAGTTAATCTAGTTTTCTGAACATTTAATAATGTCGGGTGGTAACGTGTAATGAACGCCAATTAAATTGCATTACTTTCCAGCTGAGGGAGTAAGAATGGAGATCGAGAAGCGAGGCCAAAAATGATGTAACAGCAGATATAATGAAAAAATTTGTAGAAAAAACGTTTAATCAAACTGAAAATTAAATGACTTGATTAAAATATCGAATGAGATTCAATCAAATCTAGGCATTTATTAAAAGACAGTTTGTCTTTTTCTCATAGCAACCAAATATGCTTTCGCTTTAAATGCAACATGATGATGGCTGGTGTAAAGCTCACAAACATTAAACAGCAAAAAATACCAAGTTATATGTGATCCATATATAACATGTGTATATTTATATGTATATATATGAATGCTCATCGTTCATCGTCATGTGTAGTGTAGAACGTTGTCAGATGTTTTGATTGTTCTCTTTCACTAAATCTCTCTGAACATCCGTATATGTCAGAGACTTAAAGGGCAATAATTAGTTGTTTCTGTGGTTTCTGGAGAAAACAACACACCAACATACCAACAATTAATGTCAAACTAATTCCTGCGTCCATTCCAAGCATTACATGTAATAGTTTGCAATCCATATATGATTCTATGGAAGCAGATATGGCTGGCATCAGTCATATGGTCTCGTTATATGCATTGTATGTTGTACAAGACATGAACAAGTATAATTTAATTTTGTATGTATGTAATTCTTGTACAACAGTGTGTTGGCATCATATGCTATGTATACGCGCGATATTTGTGTTGTTATGTTCTATATGAGTTGTTATTGCTGTTGTTGTGGTTTTTCTTATGTATTTAATTCGATTATGAAAACTGGTTTCTGTTACGTTACACTACGTTTGTGTACATGATATACGAGTCCAGTTTCATGCAAGTTTTTTCTTCGTGGCCATGGGTTAATGTTATTGACCTCGCTGCTCTCTCAGCAACTTCGAATGCCTGGCAGAATACACATTTGCGTTCGACAACAATATTTTCTACCATCATATTCATCATTAGATTTTATCTAGCTTCTGGTCTTGTTTTTCTTCCCCTCTTGTCTTTTTTTTTTTTGAATTTCTTTTTCATAAATTCATTGTGTTGCGATAGTATTCAGTTTTGTTAAAGCATCATAATTTCTGGTATATAACGTAACATCTGAAAACTTTTCCTCACTCTTTCACACAATATTTGTCCAGAATAGTCTGGCGTGCGCCTTTATTCTGCAAAGTCACTGCATTGTTGTTACAGTTTTTCGACTTTGGTTTTAGCCAATGGTAAAAAGATAATAAAAAAAAAATCAGGATAGATATCAGGTTACATTCGGTTTGGTTCGAATTTTTTTGACGATCACTATTAATAGATTGGTTGCCCGAAAATGGGAATTATTCTGTTATACGTAATATACATGTTAATGCCCAAAAACACATGATTTCGCGATAGAGCAAAGTCCGTATATTTCTAAAAGCGATTTTGACGTACTATATATAAATACATGATGTTAATGCGCTATTGCTAACCTGTAGAGGCCAGAAACAGTCTTTAGCTGATCTTTTAATTTGACCCGCAAACCTTAGCAAGAAACATATTTAAGACTACTTTCCCTAATCCTAGCAAGGCTTTCCAAAAAAAAAAAAAATGCTTTCTTATTAGCAACGTTTTCGATGGGAATGAAAAGGAGAGATTTGACTTCAAGGTTGTTCTTCTAGGCAAGTTGATTAGAATGACCAACGGGAATTGTTTCATTATTGTGATTACCTTTTGAAATAATAGGTCCGACGTTTAAACCTTGCTAGGATTAGGAAAATATATAGAAAGGCACTTCTTGTTGAAAGCTCTTTAAATCGACAAGCCGTTCTCTCTACGTGCACTAAATACCGAAATCAAGTCAACTTTTGCCCTTTTTTACTCTACGGCCGGCGCTTCTAAGTACTCAAAAATAAAACTCATTTCCTATAAAAGGGAAAGTTTAATTAATCGCTTGTATACTTTAGAATATCTCTAATGTTTGTTTTTGATTGTTTCAAACAGAATATTGTTTGTATCATAGCCTTCTTTTAGTAGGGTATTCATATGTATAAAAAAATGCAGAACAAAAAAAAGAAGAAAGAGATAAACTCAGGCAGTAGCAACTAGTTTCTATGAAATGTATGTAAACATGGATACATACGTCTATGTACACATATTTGCTTTCTTGCCTATACGGCCATATTTTCTTATAAGAAGAAGAAAGAAAGAATTTTTTTCTTTTATGCTGAAAAATCATGTATGTAACAATACACGAGTTGTTACGAGTTATTGTTGTTTTTGCAAACTCGTACATCTGGTTTTCTTTTAAAGTTGTTTTCTTTCAGTTTTTATGCCATTTTTGTTCCTTTTTTTCTTCTTCTTTATAACTAGAGGTAGAACTAAGTTTTAAAACTTTTCCATTTTTTCATGTTGTTTGTTACCCTAACCAAATAACCATTGAACGTAAACAGTGTGGCATTAGAAAAAGGAAATGTATTAACTTCAAGCTAGAATTGAATTCTCGCCGTATATACCAAATTCAGCAAAATGTAATCCTTTGTGCTTAGGTTTTTCGGCAAGATGAGTAAAGAGAGGTAGAGGTTTGCAAACATGTAAAAAGATCACTTACTCTATACTTGAAAATCATATATGTCACCTTCAAGCTAAGTTAAGCTAATACCCCTCTGACTGTAGGCAGCTTCCCTCTCTCTTCCTCTCTTTCCCTCTCGTATCGAATTTGAAAAGATGATCTTAGCTTATAACACGTGCTAATCGCAAGCGCTGTAACTAAGGGGATTGAGTCTATTGTAAAGACCTTGCACCCTGTAGTCGTATGCTACAAAATGCTCCGTTAAAAATGCTTTAGTCCTACTGTCTTTGTTTTTTAATTCCTCATCGATGGCAAGCATAGAGAACATCGTTTCATTTGTTGTCAATTGAGGTTTGAACGCCTTCATGGTAATTTATTCTAGTCTTACACCCTTGTTATGTATTACGTAAGCTGTTTAAAAATTAAGCAACATCAATTTTGCTTGAACATTCATTTTGCGATTGATAGCTTGGTATGACCACAATCCTCAACTTTTAATGTATTTGCGAGTTAACCACAATTTCAATATACTTTGATTGTTATTTTAAAATGACAGCATGTTATAGCATCGCATACATAACATAACATATAATTCAGTCTATCTCCTCGTTCTTCAAAATTAAAAATTAATTTCTAAAATCAGTGCATCTTTCCAAAAAAAAAAAAAAAAAAAAAAAAACCAATGATCTATGACAAATAATATAGGTCGGAAGCCTAGCCCGTTAATTTGCTATTATAATGTCAAAAATTAGATCGAAAATTATCCTGATTAACTCACTGCACAACGTCCAAAATTAACAAAAGACTCTTTTTTCTTTTTGAAAAGAGTTACGAGAGTTAATGCACTCTGCTTAAAATAGCAGAGAAGATGGATTTCCTTTAAGTGCTCCAACTTCTTATGCATATCTGTCTTATAGTTACGTGACGTAACTTTGTCTTTGTGATACTAATATGCTTCCCTAATGCGTTATTTATCATAGTTACGTTGCGCAGCAGAACTCCACCCTATAGTATGTTTCGGTACACATTCATGGCACCATAACCGTAACTTTTCATAAACGCCAAAACAATTTGTTATCATATGAGTGTAAAACTTTTTCTTTGTTACGTACACATAAACACATTGCAATAACAATAATTTAATATCTAGGTAATGACAATAACTTATAATACAGTACTTAATTTATATAAATAAAGACAAACTTGTGTAAAACATTAGGTCGTCATATGAAACAAACAAGGAACAGGTATGCGCGATTTAATCATCGAAGAACAGACTTTACAATCATTCAAATACAGGTGCATGACGATCAAATCGCATTCCACTATTTGGCTAATGACCACCCGGTATTCGGTAAACGCATAAAACTTAACGACCAGCCATACATCGCACAGACTGCGCCCCACATTCCGTTCCTTTCACCCCACTCTCTTCCTATAGTAGTAGACATGCCCTAGTGAGAGAGAGTGAGAGGAACGAGCCCGAGAGAGGGAGAGGGAGAGCGAGAGACAAGTTTAGTTGGTACAATTTCGTAAGGTTAGCGCTCCTTCTCATCATGTGCTATACGATCTGTGAAATGTAGCTTCGGAATGGGCAAAAAACGGTTTCCAGGTTTATTCCGTTCAATTCATGATCTAGGTAATAGACGGAGTGGGCTTCCAAATCCAACTATATAATAATTCTAAATGTTCAACAAACCTCTGTCAGGCTTCTGTACAGGCAGAGCTCTGTACAGAGAAGGCTCTGTAACTCCTGCACCCTAACAGAGCCGTGTTGAAGGATGTAGCGAATGGCTTTGTTAGTTGAATTCGAATTTATGTTCACATACTTTCGCAATTGTTATTTGTTTCACTGTGAACGAGCACGCGGCCCATTTAGGAAAGAGTTTTCTCACGCGCTCTCAGTTTTTTTATCGAGACTATCTTTCAGCATTTTTTGATGTCTTCCTTTCTAAGCACCGCTTTTGGGCATCCAAGGTATTTAGCATCACCGGTACTTAAAACGACTACATTGAAAATTAGAATTTAATGTTTCGACGGCAAAAGCAACAATGATTTTTAAAATAACATAAACAATGTCACTCTGATTATAATTATTATTAATTTAGCCGGGGAAATTCAAAGATTAATGTATTAGCGTCTGAGTCTGTCGACCTTATTGAAAACTCTACCGCACTTGAGGGAAGCCACGACTACCATATAAAGAAAATATTCCGAGAATTCAATAAAGCGTCGCTTGATTATGGAAACTTAGTAAAAATAATGGTCGTTTTTTGTTTGTTTTATTCATTACGATATACATTGTATACGTATCAGTCCCGGATATTATTGACCTATATCTGTTGCCTTATCCTTAGCACATTTATTCATCTATAAGCGATTTTATTTTTTGTATTGTTGTTATTTCAAAAATGTTTTACATATATCGGCAAAGTTTTCGATTCTTTTCATTGTATTTTCTGCTTGGATTCCCTTCCCCTTTACCGATCAGCGGACACAGTTATAGCCGCTTACGTATGCTTTGTCGTAAAATTGTATATTAACTATTTTCGAAAACTTTATCATATATTTTTATAAAATATTTACTGAGACAAAAACGAAATTGAATATATTTTAAAAACAAAATTGAATATATTTTGTTTTTATTGTGGTCGATTGTTTGTCTGTTTTTTTTTTTTTTGTTTTTCCTTTTTCCACAGGCAAGCAATGAAAACTTAATAAAAAAGATTTAATCGAATTTAATTGTTTTTACAAAATATGCAAGTTTTCTTCTTCAAAATTGAAATATATATGCAAAGAAAACAATACATATTTACTTTGCAAAGAATTTCTTCGCTCAAAAACTTGTGCATGCTTTCTGCATTGCCATACACCATACACTAAGCATATATATGAATATATGTATGTGTGTGTTTAATAAACATTAATTTGATTTAGAATAGAAAATCTGCAAATTTGTTTTGATGATGTTTTCATTCAAGTAACTCTCATAAAAATAATGCCTATAAAATAGACGAAATTAAAAGTAGACCAATAAAAAATCATGCATAATACATCGATCAATAATTCCCAGGACTTGGTTTTACATTTAACAAGCAAAAAATTTCCATTTAATTTTTGCAGAAAATTCTACGTTTGTCAAAATTGCATTCAATCATTTTCGATCGTTTCGGTTTATTCGGTGTATTCGGTTAAATCCTGCTTCTAGCCACAAACTTCATGTATTCAGTAATCGTTGCGGAAAAATAACTTTCAGTAAAAAATATTTTTTGCGTCGAAGATAACAATATGCTAACGGTTTGCCGCACGTTAATAACATCGCACGGACATCGACAATGCCTAACATCGTGAACATCCAAAAAACATAAGGGGAGTTAGGAAAGCGTCAGATTGATTTCATTACTCTTAGAGCAGAAAAGGAAAAAAAAAACGTGGTTTTTTCTTACCTAGTCCCGGAAATTATTGACCGATGTATTACTACTATAAAACATGTGTAGATACAGTGCTGAACAATACTGAGACACTACAGCACTTTTGCAAGAATTGGAAATATTTCTTGTCTGCTCGTAAGATTTTGCGATTCATAATCCGCATCTAAAAACTAACCAAATTAACACATGTCGGCTTGCGTTACCTATTCACACTTATTTGAGATTATTTCGGACGCGTCAATTCCATTTCAAAATAAAAAAAAGGACCCAATCGTAAGAATCTATTCGTGACATCGTCTCCGATTTCACTGGATATTGAAATTAAAGGCTTCTGCGCGATATTCTTCATGTGGAGCTTAAGAGATGAAAAGTTGGTGCAGACGCAATAGTAGTGCACTCCATTACCTTATTTATATATTTTACGCATGATATATTGGAAAATTTTTTTAAAAATCTCATAATCCATATAATAGGTCAAGTATGGTTCTGACTACGAATTTATTCTCTTAAGCCCTTAAACTTTCCTTTTAGTGCTAGTGCGGTCTAGAACCAAACTATGCAGAAGAAGTTTCCACAATGTAAGTTCTTAACTCTGGAATTTATGCGATATTTATGCCCCATACCATTTGGAGTACAAGTTTGTGCGGATGTATGCAACACCCAGAAGGACTTGGGGGGAGACCCACATTTTATTATACCGATTGATTCAGAAAGTGACTCTGAAGGAGTTAATATATAATCACCCCGTCCGTCTGTCCGTCCGTCTCGTCTTATTTTGTTCAATTACAGGTTGCAAAATTTGAGATACTTTGATGAAACTTAATACTCGTGACCAGTTTTTATTGAAAATGGCTTGGGTCGGTCCCTATTTTCGTCCTATATAACGCCTTATTTTGAAAAGTCATTATACAAATAATTGTAGGGTATTGAACAGGCAAGCCGTGCCTTGTTTTCGCGAGTTCACCAAATTATTTGAATGGAAAAACTGCTAACTTTTTCGAAATTTTGTTTTTTAAGCTAACCATTATCTATGCCATGACTTTTAACAATCATAGTTTTTCATTGGAAAGCATCGACAAGTTGTAGGCATTTTTTGTTTAACCAAAGTTTCATCATATTTCCTAATTATTAATGAATTCTCTAGTCATTCTCTTCTTTAGCGAATATTAATTAATATCAATTAAAATTTAGTTTTTTGTCAAAAGTAAGTGCACTTTATTATTACTCAGCACTGTTTATGCGGTTTGAGTGCAACCAAAAAAGGAAAATAAGAAAATCGAGTAAATATTTTTAATAGAAAAATTCCATACAAAAATCATAAAAATGAATGTTATTGTAGTTCACTTCCGCATATTTTCTGCTTTCCTATAGAAAGAGTTATAAGCAATAAATTTTGTTAAATTTATACCTTTTCACTAAAAGTGTAGTTTCGAGTAAATTCGACTTTTTATTTAGTAGGTTAAGCTTATTATGAATTTTTCAAATGATTTATTATGTAGAGAGACGAGAAAACGAAAAAAAAAAAAAAAAACTGAAATAAATATTTAAAGTCAAAAGAAAAAAACGACGAGGTAAGCGAATTCGCTTGTGTCTGCTTGTGTTTCTTTCAGCTCTAGGTCGTACACGTTAAAGTATAAAAATTGAATTCAACTAAAATTCGACTAAAACAAGAGCTAAGTGATTATTATTTTTTGCTTATGCTTATGAAAAGCCATTTACTTTATTTGAATAATTAGTGCTTTATCAAGTTTATCTAAAATGAAATAAATTAAATTAAAATTTATTAAAGTTTATTAAAATGCATGGATATATGCGATATATAAAATCAATATCGTTTTACGGAAAAGCAAGAGACGAATGAATCCAATTGAATATGCTGGCTCCAAGTTATTTAAGTTTACGCTTTAAAAGCAACCGTTTTTTTTTGAAGACTTTGATTTATGTAAAATTTCGTAATTTAATTAACGCTTTCAATATTTTAATGTTAGTCTGCTGCAAAACTAATACTCTTGTGAAAGCAGTTTAGTATGACTACAGCAACAACAGTTGCTATTGAATTTGCACGTAGGCCGTACATAAATTTCTGATCCGGTCAATCAGGTCATAGAATAGCGGGGTCATTTCACGGCTAATTATAATATCGGTTAACTATACGGTCATCAATTATGTGATTCCGATAGTAAACGTAAAAAAAAAAAAACTGATTTCTAATTGCGATTTGATTCAATTTCTTTTTCAATATATTGCCTGGACTTTGTCATCATTGATGAAATATAATACACATATACAACGGGCAGACATACTCTAAACGTATTTCGAAAAGAACGAACCGACAGTTCCGTTCATTGTATTCATGCGAGCTCATATTCATACGTAAGGAACATCGTATCTTTCGTGGAAACAAAACACATCTGCTGTCCTTAAAAAAGTTTGTGCGCGCAGAGAAATTGACTGTTGGTTGTGGTTTGTGGGCTGAGAGTGTCATACTTGAACATGAAAGCGACATTGCAGTTACCCGAATTAGATGATTTGTTGATATATTTTACCTTTTCGGTCTTATTAGAATTTAAAACAAAAAAAAAAGTTAGTTTTTCGCTCATTTTAACTTTGCTTAGTAAGATTAATTGAGGTTTATGGGTTATGTGGCAGCACCTATGCAAACATATGATATCAGAGGCTCTTAAGTAAATTAAATCTAGTCGGTCATGTGTTAACATAAGTCACTATCAGATTTGATGTTGAATTTGACATGTAATGATTTTAAAAGTTATTGGGTACTTTTCTTTATTTAACTGCAATCCCTCGCAAAAATCTGTCATTTCGTTATTTATCTGAAAGCAATCGAGGAATTCTTAATAAGAGAAAATATTTCAAGCAATGGTTTCTCGATACTTTGAAAAAAGGTAACTAGAACAAAACCATCAGCTGTAGTCGGATTAGTTGCTTGTGTTCTTTACCAAATAATTCTCGAGCAATCTTCAGTCACGGACTTGTAACTCAAATTTGCTTTTCAAACAATCTCAAATTTTGGCCAATCTAAGTAAAGTGCAGATGTGGATGGATATCCCTGTAAAACTTTAAATTTGAAAATACTTTAATTATAAGCAAGAAACAACGGCAGTAATCATTTCAAGATTTGGCAAAACTCTGCGTCAGCAGCCACTTATTATTTTGTTTACAATTCGGTAGCCTATGTATGTTTTCAACATACATTTGCTGATGAGAGAGTAAAATTCGTTTCAAAAACCTCAATATATATATAAATAAAATGAAAGGGTTCGTGTGGTTTACGCATATCAAACACTATCAACTAACTATTTTATATGAGATGTGTATAGATAGAACAAGATCTCAAAAAAATCGTGAAAATTTATTTATGACTTTCAACGACTTTTAATTAAAGCATTGAACCGCACTTATATATATATATTCGCTTTCTGGAATGCAATAGCGAAAGCAAGCCCTAATGTACAGAAAAAACTTTTTCATAAAATTCAATTTTAATTGCTTGTAAAATTTGTTCATGTGAAACTAATAAATAAAATTTTTATTGATATAGAAATTTGTAAATTATTGGTAAGCATGGCAATGAACGCGTTTGTTTGTAAATATAAATATTTAATAATTGATAACTAATACGGATTTAATTTATAGATTAATTAAATTGTTTAATATATAATTGTTTCATAAAAAGGATATTTATTTTATTATTAGAATTTATATATACATATATATATGTGTTTATAAAAAATAGAACAATAAATTGATGACAAATAAAATAAATTTGTAAAATAAACAAAAAATACCTCTGCATAAAGGATATATTAATTAATTCATTCATTCATATGCATATAACCATTCAAATATCATGTAAAAACTAATGCTAGTTTTTTATGTATGATGTAATCGAAATAACCATCGGAATCCCATTAAGCATATACTTAGTCATGTGCATATTTTAAAGAACATGGCATTCTTAAATAAATTGAATGTGTCCTCTCGGTCTGCCGTTTGTTGTCTGAGTTCGTAAAACTTTCATAGCTCAGGTTCACTTCAATCCAGTTTAATTTAGTTCAATTTAATACAAGTTAACCCATGTTTTAATCCAATTTCATAATTTCAATTCAATTCGCTTTACATCAGTTCAGTTCAACTGCGAGCTAACGAAGCCAGGGGGAGAACATTTGTGTCTTCATAGCTTAGCGCTTTCATTCTTGATCTTCAAAGTTAAGGTGTGCCATCCTAAATGGGAATAGCGTGTTCAGGCGATTTTCTGCTCAAGTAGATGGGGATTAGGATTTGGATTAAAAATTCGATTCGATTAAATTAAATTAACCGGATGAGTAACCTAGTACGTGAAAATCCCGTGAACCCGCTATCCTGTATCGCGGGTTCAAATCTTATTGCGGTAGGGTTTACTTTGGTCGTAGCTATAATGAGCGCTTAGTTGATAAAGGCATGACGCTTACTGATCCCCTCTGATTGAAAAAGTGATCCGATCCTAACCATTTTCAGTAGCTTTCGTTCTCGGGACAAAATTTGCGACATTTAGCTTGACCACAAGAAAACCAGAAGGACAGACGGACGGACAATAATAAAAGCTGAGTCCATCTGAAGCACTTCTGGTTGTTGAGTACATCCGCATCAACTTAGCATGCCTTTACTCCATAAGCGGTACTTTTTACAAATATCAACAACAGCCTTATTGTGGTCAGCTGCTTCTCCCACTTCCAATATAATGTTAGACTAATATGAGGAATGTTTGGAAAAGTTTTATTTTTTTAATTACTTTCTTTACTGACAAGACGAGAGAGGATTGTTAGTTATATTACAAACAATAAAAAAAAAAAAAGAAAAATCAATTCGGATTGAGTTTGTTGTCTCTCTATTGATAGTTAAGTAATCAATTTTGATTTTTACCTAAAATATATTGAAAGTCTTAGATTGTTTAATCATAAAGATTTCAAATTCATAACTTAAGCGGATTAAATACAACAAACTTATTTTATCATCATAAACTTGTGAATACAAATTATACCTTAAAGAATTCCATTTAAATCTGGTGTTGATTATGAAGTGAAGAAAATCCTTTCAAATAAAAATCTTATTAATGATATATACGTATATATATACGATACTATTATACGCTATATTATATAAGAGCATGTATGTTTGCAGAATATTTAATATTTAATTACGTATAAGTAGTTATTTATGCTTTTAATATTACAATAGAGCAGAGCAGAATGCGATGTAGTATTCTATTAAATGCATTGAAAACTAATAATAGAATTTTCAAATAATAATACGGATATTACACATTATCAAATTAATGGTTATTGATTTCAATATTTATACATACTGTTTATGGAAAAACGATAATGTTACATATGTATTTGTATGCACACGAATATATGTGTATATATTTTTCCCGGCATTTTCACAAAGTATATATAGAGAAAATAAACATTAATTATCACTGAATGGACGCGTAGTTAGAAGGACGCGAGCTAGCACGTTAAGGTAACAACAGTTAAAACGTGAAGTAAAAATTTAAACGCAACTTATTGGATTTTTATGTTTGTAGCGGAAGAGCGAAGGTTTTATTAGAGCAGCATCTCTATTAACATCAATTACGACAGCATGAGCGCAGTTCCTCTTTTGGCTTACTATGAATTAATCAGGGGCTGAAAAATCAATGCTCGGATGTCACGGGGGTGGGGTGGCGCGGAAAACTTTATTGCGATGCTAATCCGGATAATGGATGTTTATTTTCGCACAAGTTCGCGTAATAGACACCTATTTCGACACCCATCCTGACCATCTTGCGGGCCGCATACTTGACTAACAAACTGGTGTTCATAGGTTCACTGCCCTATCTCCTATGGGAAAAAATCTTGGCCCATGCGCGTAATGAACATCTCTTTCGACGATCCTGCGGGTAATGCACCTCTATATCTGAACCCAGCTATGGCGAAGCGAAACCTCTTAGTACAATCAACTACGTCTTTTAATTAGTCTATTTTTTGGGCCAACGGATGCAAACGAAGTGGTAGTTTATGAACGGGATTAACACTAGAACTACCGAGTATGTCATTGTGGTCCTGTTGAATTTTCGATCCTCAAACAAGACTGTAATGTTGGAATATTTTTTCGCGACTTTCGAGGTCAAATGCAGATAGGTTCGGCCATCATCTAGGTAGCGGGTTTTCGGAAATATCTTCACGAATCTATCTATCGGTTTTGATCGGTATATATTGTAGGCAGGTCGCAACCGTATTTCTTCATCGATCAGGCAATGCTTGTGCTAAATATCAGTTTCCTGCCGTCATTTTGACGACATTGGCAATCAACAATGAGTGAGGATTGTGGGAATCAAGGGTATAAGCAAACCATTGTTAATTGTAGAGTCAATTAAAGTTCCAGTTCGGCACCAAAGGCACATTGTATTCGTGCTCGATAAATCCAAAGAGATTTCTTTTTTGTCGCGGCGGAAAGAAGCTCGTAGGTTGACGTTTCAGCACGCGTTGCCACTTGTATATAGAAATTCTCTCCGTTATAGATTTTGTGTGGTATAAGTTAATGCTTTGTTTTAGATTAGATGCATGATTTTCTAAATTCTTTTTTTTTTTTAATATTTTCCATAGATAGAAAGCATTAAAGGATTCGATTTCTATTGAATAATCCCTCTTTGATTTCATTTTTATTTTTTTGAAGTAAAAAGGAAAACGTTTGGACACGTTCATACTTTGTGAATATTTAAATTAACCGAAACTTGTTCATTTATTTCATGAATATTCTATATGTTGCAAACAAAAAAAAAAAAAAAATAATAATAGAAAAAAAAAAATATACAATTTATAAATGTAAAACTAAAAGGCCACTCGTTTCAATAACAATGCATGCAATGCCGTGTCATGGTCGAAGTGCAGTTAAACCCTACATTTACAAAAGAAATACAAAACGATATTTACGTAGAGAACTACATTTTTATCTAGTCTACGCATTATTCCAACAGAAAATGACGATCCTTATAGTTACCTATCTACAACAGGCAATGACCATTGCTCCCTCTACATTCTTCTTTCCATTCTCTGTTATTGAATTTCCCAAAGTAGCAAAGGAATCGAATGGAAAAGTGAAACTTGGCGCCTATACCTACGCGTTTGCTTCTTTTTTTTTTTTAGCGGGGAGGCAAAAAGCTTTTGCATATAGAAGACGACAATTGAGCTGAAAACCTTCAAACTCATCATAATTCGCTTGAAGCGATTTTTGTCAACAATTCGCAATAAAGGAAAACTCGATTTGAACTTTAGCATAACATTGCTAGCTATTTATCACGATCTGATAGAATTTCTATACCTTCATTATGATGCGGTTTTATGCATTCGCTTAAAGGAATCGATGAATACTTTGCATTCGTTTTAAAGCAGATCTTGCTTTTGTTCGTTTATTTCCACAGTACGCATTATTTCATTTTTTGCATGGAATTCCTCATCGATGTGTTCATTTAAAAAAAAAAAAAATGAAAAGAAAACAGTACAAGTTCCTGGATATTGTAGAAAAGATAATATTTACATTGCTGCATGGAAAGCCAAAGTGGCATAAGCATATAATTCTGTAAATGGTTTTAATGTTTGCACTTCTTCTATACCCATTCCCGAAAGATAAGAGAACACATTAGATCCGTCATTCCGTTTGTAACAGCTATTGGTAAGGCTAACGTGCCGAGTTTATGTAACTATGACCATTCAGTTTTAAGGGCTTACTTGGTCCTCACCAAGGGGTTACATGGTCCTCACTTTTAGATATTGAGAAAGAAAGCTCAAAAGTTGGCACAAAAGCTTTTAGCTTGAAACTGTGGACACACTTCGTAGATAGATTCGATTTGCCCATAAGTAAATCAGCTGACGTTAAAAGAACTTGAATCTCGTTACTATATGTGTGCCCTAGCAAATGAACGGATGAAAGGGCTTTGCATTTTTCTTTGCGTACATTTCATTAAGACGATGAGTACTTGAAATTCGTTTCCAGACGATTATGAATATCTGTTTTATTTGTTTTTGTATGCAGATAAACATATAAATGCTTAAGTATACAAAGTTCCTCTGTAACCACAAACATTTACTTCATTTAATAAAAAAATAAATGCATTGAGTTTTATTAAATATTTTTACATCATTTTCTAGTTCACCATTGGTCGGTGGCAGCCCTCTTCCAAATATCCCATTCCTGCATTCATACTGATCCATTCATCTATCATGTTGATGCGAGATTGTGTTATGCTGATATTATTTAATATTTATTCTCAACAAATTTTAATTACGTACATCTATCTATAGAAGATTGCTTACGCAGATGCATATATGTGCATGTATATATATATATATATATATACATATATTTGTTGATATATATGGCTGTGCAAATATTTATGGAATTATCCACAAGTATAGATTTAAGCTCACACACATACAAAAATACGTACTCACTCATATGCATTATACATAGTTAACGAGTAGGAACATATGTCAATGAAATAAAGATTTTTAGCATTTGTATGAAATTTTCATAAATTTCCCACAAAAAAAAAAAAAAAAATGAAAAAAATATAAAAGAGAATTTTATAAATTTTTGCTAAATATCAAAAATTCAGTGATGAACTGTTGTCAGCAGAACCGACGCATGCACACCAAACTCCAATGGCAATGTATATAATATATTATTTATCTACCAACGCCAATATATATATATATATATATATATATATATAGATATATGTATATATATGTATTAACACTCTAGTAAACCAGAATATAATTCACACAAAAAATTCAACATTTATTAGCTCATGTTAGGCAGGGCACAGAAACTTGTGCGTTCGTTCGTTCGTTCGTTCGTTTGTCTGCGCGTGGGTATACACTTTAAAATGGTAATAAACCCCAATCAAATAGTGAATATTGGTAATTGCAATCAAACCTAGGCAATAACTCACATTCACCCGCAACATATATCAATGAAAATGGAATTATACACTTTGAAATGTAAAGAGAAAGCTGCATAAACGCAGACTAAAGCGATTTCTAGATACACGCTACACAAGCGTTTTTGGCATTGACGTTCATTTTATTGCAAGTTTTATGAGATTTACTTAGCATAAGTCAGGGGATAGTATGTATTCATCAATACAGGAAAAGAAATTTCTCCTTATGCAAACTTTTTTTGCACGAACTTATTGTACACGAATTTTGTAAGCGGCCTTTCTTATACAGTTAATTATTTTAGCGTTTTTTCTTTTGTGCTGTTTGCTCTTTTGCTTTCATGTGTCGTCTTCTGTATGCGTCTTGATATTGGGCAGCAGCAGAATATCTCAAATTTTTCAAAATATTATATTGCGAGATTTCTTAAGCTACCTAAAAGCGATTAATTATATTACGATGTGCGCAATATTTTTATATATGTGCTTTGAATTCGAAAAGCAATAAGATATTCGTTTCAATGCAAGATTTGATAAGTGATTTTTTTTGCACGGTTAATTAATTAGGCGCCGTATTTTTACAGTTTTCTATGTAAAAACACGACGACATCTTTCGAGCTCTTTCTACATAATCTTCCTAAAGCCTTTTCGGCACAATTCGGCCTTTTACATGCGATTTAGTCGTATCCATTGCGAATAAAAATTTTTCGAGAAGTTTTTTTCTATATCACCTCAAGTACCAGTAATGAGGAAAACCCTCACTGATTTAATTTCTTAAAATTATGTAAAGCTTTATGCGATTTATTAGATGATTTTTGTGTACGTTACGATCGTTTTTCGTTTCGTTTTAATGGGACACGATTGCTTTCGTATCGAGTTAAGCTTTTCATTCGTTGCATATTCAGCGAATTATGCGTAATATCATCAATGTATTTATAAGAAAATAAGGAGAACCAACAGAGATAGCTTTCATGCAGGGTCGATAACGAGAGCTACACAAGAGTTCGAGCATGAGCAACGTGAAAGGATGTTTTTAGTATTTCCTTACAAGTTTTCAATTTAAAGCAATAAGCGAATAAATATTGCAGTAAAGTTCGCATTATCGCATGCTATTTATTATTAGTTTTCAAAGTTTCTGTCACATCGAACCATAGAAGCACATCTATCTAGTTGGAGACGTCTCTATGGTCAACGATTTAGTCAATTTTCGACAAACACATTTCGACACACCTATTTTAAACTTGAATTGCATAATATTTTTCAACCATCGTTCGAATATAATAGAAAAATTAGAAAAAAAAAATTTTACATATACGTTATATGTTTGAGACATAACTTGTAGCTCTTTTTTGCTTATATATGTATATATATATATATATATATATTACAAATGAATTGCCAAAAGTAGCATAATATCCAACTATGCTGATGAATGAAAACATAAGTTTTTATCTTTACTTTCAACATTATGATTTATGATACCGCAGAGATTTCAAATTTGAATTTCATAGAATATTCCCTAGAATAAGTGTTATATATGTGCATATGCAATTTAACAGTATGTAAATTTAACAATAAACAAAACATTGAACTTATTGAATAGCTTTAAAAGGTGTTATTGTTAAACTATTAACTTGATTAAAAAATAAAAAAAAAAAAAAAAAAAAAATTTAATTTAATCAACTTTTATTCCATTATAGTTTTAAGGAAGACATAGAAATCTGTCTTGAATTTAATATCAACCATTTACTCACACATGCGAAATCACTATAATCGCAGGCAGGAATCAGGGAATCTTTTTTACACATTAATTTTACTATTTAGAGAAAACAAAACAAATTTTATTAAAAAATTGCGTGTTTAGTTACTGAACTTATTATTTCAATGCCGCTTTACGATTCTATTGTATATTTTTTTCCCTTTTTAATATGACCAATCATTCATCTATTCGCGTAACGAATACCGTGGCGGCGAAAGTGAGAAAAAGAAAGAGATCGAAAGATGGTAGCCGCCTAGCACTGTATTGTCTTTCTACCTTTGCCTTTCTTTTTTCTTCTCTTTTTTTTTTGCTGACTTTTATATGGGACGTAGTCAAAAAAATTGGCGTACGTTTGCTATACCGTTTGTATTATATGACTTATGGTCGTGTGCGAATATATGTAGGTCAAAGAAGCACTTTACGTCGATTCGGAATTGTTTTCCTAAGGATTAAGCTTGTTTGCTGGTTTACCGATCTGCCCCTTCTTCATATGTTAAAAATTAGACCCCTTCCCTCTATAAAGGCCTATTTTTCGTAGAAAGGTAATGGCTCTTAAAAATTGACGAATCCGGTCCAAATTTTTCATGTCGACGAGGTGTTATGCAAATACCAGTGCTTAGTGATTTTTATCGAAAACTTTCGAAATTTCCTGCCAATAGTAAAAATCATCGCACTGTGGACCAAAATACATCAGTATACAGAATTTCCTTACAATATCTTGAAAGTTGTGGGGGGTAAGTTGAACACTATTATACCTGGATAGATGTATAGACACAGACAGGCGAGAGCAACCAAATAGTTCTGAATCCACCGAAAGTAGTTTTATCGCTCAGGGGATGTCCCCTGAGAATTTACGAATTAAATTTAGTTTTTTTATTTTATTTATTTCACAAAGCATCTCTGGCCTTCATTAACTCCTAGCCGTGAAATTTTTTCATTTTTAAATTAAACGTTTTATATCTGGGAATTAGCAATTAAGAAGAGTTTGGAAAAGTATCTAAACTACCGTGTTATATTAACATCCTACCACATCTGCACAGATGGTATAACATGGTCTTGGTCTCGAACTGCGGAAAGAAGGAGTGATAGTGATAGGTCTAACGGATATTAACCGAATTGGTAATTGTTTAATGACTTTGCCGAGCAATGCACTCGCTGAAGCTACTAATACGCCTGGAAATTTGAATCCGCGAACACCAGTTATGCGGTGGCCTTTTTGATAACGAAGACAGAAAGCCAAATTTCCTTTTAAGCAGTTAGCCTCCAAAAAAAAAAAAATCCACTTTAAAGCGACAAGATGAATGAATATAATCGCTTCAGGAAAGAGGTTGAATACGTGCCTAATGTTAGACGAACTGAATAATTGTTGGGTGGACTTATTTAAGTAGACGAAGCTAATAAGATAATATTATAAAGCATAATGTTTGTGTATATGTAAGCTAAACGAAACAAAATATAGAGTATATGTTTTTGGCTCATGAGACAAAGCACAAGTTAAGGGTGGCTTTAGCATATAAAAGCCGCAAGACACTTTTATACTTTAGATTGTGTGGTTTCGGCCGCAAAAGCTCCAACAATCATGTCTGTTATCTCTTGATTTTAACCATTATTCCCTGTTAAAACTTTATTATTCTATAGTTTGTTTTGCTTCCTATTGTGCGTTCCCTCGGCGCTCGAAATACAAATTAAGCCACACATGGGCTAAACTGTATTTGTTAATGTAAACCGATTAGGAATTCAATTCTCATAGAACATAATACTCTCACTCGCGTCTTTTTAATTAACTTTAATGGAAGCAAAAACGAAAATGAAATGAAAAAAAAAAAAAAAAAACAATTATAAAAATAAATGTTATCCTATAAGAGCACAGTATAGGTTTATGCAAATGGTAAACTATTATATATAATGTATTTGTTAAGTCAGTCAACCAATATTTATCTATTATTTTTATTGTTTGGTAAACAAGGCGTTTAATAAATATTGATGTATCATCACCAAACACACATATGCACATGATGTCCGTCTATTTTATGTTTGTCTATCGCTCTATATAAATATGCTTGTTTATATATATATATATATATATATATATAAATATTTATGTGTACGTGTTATTTGCGTCCATTTAAGCCTAATTGGAAGACAATATTTAAATTTATTTGAACAAAATTGACAAAATCCTAGATAAATACATTTTCATTGCACATACAAATAGAGATTTTTTTTTTTTTTTATAAATATATAAATACATGATTGTGCGTGCATGGTTGCGGGATGTTGTGTTGTGCATATGCATTTATGTACATTCGAGCCAATAATGGGTCAATGAATTGTTTGGGTAATCAAAAAACCCCCCAAAAAAAAAGAAAAAACGTAATGTAATATATGTTTGCATTTCATTAATACGTTATCATCATATTCATATCTGACTTTATTATGGTCTTGTTCGCGCCTATTGCTTTAATAATATTTAGTAAACTATTATTGCTGCTTTAGCTATGATATTTGTTTCAGTTGCTTTTCTGACATTCATTTGCCTGACGAAGTATTCTTCGATACATGAAACTTGAAGGTCTACCAAATTATTCGCATTTCTTATTCTAAAACCCACTGTCGATGATTGTCGAAACCGTCGCTTTGTTCTTGATAATAAGACATGAAATGGAATAAAGACAAAGTTTGAGACAGACATTACTCAAGGATATAATTAATGTCTTGCAAATATTGTGTTATACCTGCCAATGCTTCACAACTAATAAAGTATTGGCTATCTTAGTACATTAAGGAATAAGTATTCATTTAGTCATATACTATATATATATATATATATATATATAGTGTTGTGTCTAAACACAACACAAATTGTTGGAACCACTGCCTTCTTCTTGACATTAAGACACTAAATGAGAAAATTGCAAGGTATGGGAGGGACATTGAAGTCGACACTTCATGAGGGACGAACGTATCGGAAACCGTACAAATTCTTTCTGCGTGCAAAGCCCTTGCATACTTCATCTTGTGCTGTACATTAAATTTATGCATACGTCAGTCACATTCAGCCTTTTTTTTATGATGAGTAGGCTTAATTCGAGTAGTGGGCATTCCATGTCCGAAGACAGTTTTCTTATTTATGGTACACGTGACTTAATACTACCTTATAACAGAAACCATATTGCAGACTCTTACTAAGACTCTTACGTTGGATTATAATATTTAACCATGACAAGGCAGCACATTGTTTCCTTTTATGACTCGTTACCGCCCACAGTAACAGAACAGGACTGGGAGAATTGTTTTTCACTATAACAAGCATTGGTTGAATCACCTTTCGCTTCAGAGTAATTCAAAAGCCTTACGAATCAAAAAATGATTCCCCGGCAGTAATGGCTAATTGAAAAAATAAATCTTTCGCTTAAAGGCTGGCTAATCAACGATTCCATTTTTTACATCTCTTTCAAATGTAACAGTAAACTTCGTTACTTTATGTACGTATGAACTATCATCTTAAGATGGAAAGAAGAAGAATCGTTTGATATCTTTATCTTGTTTTCTTTACAAAAGTGAAGGATAATAAAGTAAAGCATGTATACATTTAATGCCTTCTGGTTATCATCTTACTGCTCATTTTGTTTTCATTGCAATGTTAGCTAAAAGTTGATCAGCCGGCATTTGATAAAACAGACAAACAAACCTACACTTAATGTAAGCACCCGCAACTTTATGTATACGTAAGTGTAAAGGATTGCATAAACATACACCAACCACACAAATCCACTGACAACTAAGCAAGTACGTCATTAAGGCAATGAGTGCAAGACTTTACTTGTCGAGATATATAAAATTATATTTATATGGATTTATGCGTTACAGTTTTATCGAAGAAACAGATTTATCCTCTCCTCAAGTGGTTATAATAATTTTCTTAGTACTTCGCTAATGCACGGAAATTACACAAATTTCATTATGCAAGAATCTTTATGAAGTTGTTGTGATGCGCTATGAAATACACTTTTTCCTTGAAATCGTCTGCTTTTCATCTAACTAAGTGGAATAGAAAATAATTTAAAGCGTAGAGAATGCGGTAAAAGTTCTATAAAACGGAAGTAACATTTTGCTTTGATAGTTCTGAAGGCATGTCATGGCAAGACTTGGCGGTTCGGCGTTAAGAATAGTTTGCAAATTAATCACATTTTCACTCAGAGGTAGCTTCAGCCATAATACCTTTGTACCGACCGCTTGCTACCGATACGTAGACAACGTACCGTTTCCGAAGTATATTTATGATCCCTCCCTTAGCAATATAACAGAAGCAAAACAGTAAGGTGTAAAAAGGATACGGCAGCGTTGGCCGGGCATGCCTATCAAAACAACAACAACAACAACAACAACAACAATTGTTATGCCTGTGGGAAGTATTCAAAATTTCAAAGAGATAAATCGGGGCTGGAAGGTAATATTTGGTATTAGTTCGCCGATTAACTCGAGAATCGTTTTCCTAAAGACGTAGGCCTGCGTATCGATCAATGTCGACGACTTCGTTTCACCGGATGTTTTTAACTAAAAATATCCAATTTTTATTTATTCATTTTAGTCCTTTTCATATTCTTATATTATAAAATAGTTTCCTTATCGGCAGGCGATGTACTTAATTAATGCTTTTATCGCCTTTCTGGCCTCAACTTATTGGGTTCTAAAAATATGTAGAAGTCTAAGCCAGCCATCAAAAAAAGGCTTAAGATTTGCTTTTACAAAACAATAAGTGAATTATAGATATAGAAAAAATCGGCCCAACACTATGACCAACATATAAGGGATGTTTTCCCTTTTTTTTCTTTTATACAACAACACATGTGTGCTTGAAAATGTCAATCCAATTGTTTTATCTGACTGAAAATTTCATAACGTTTGACGAACTACTCTTACTAGCCCCTTCCCGATCCAACTTCCACGAGCCAGTTCACAAACATGTCGTACAATTTGCTTTATTTAATGTTGATTAGGGGTTTTTTGTTCTCTTCGTCGTCTTACGAGTATAGGCGCACAACGCTTAGGTATTTGCCTTTTGTGGGAAAAATTAACCTGCATTCGGAGGATGATCTTAAGGTGTAACCTGCCTTGCTTGGTGTAGTGGAATTAATTCGTCAGTTTTACTTTATGAAAATAACTTTAATGTTTCCTGCCACGTTTCTCGCACATTTCCTACTAATAATAAGCTTAACCCAAACCCGACAACTCAATTTATGAACTTTATAGCTTATTTCGTTTCCTTTGTAATAATTGCAATGATGCCTACACACATAATTTAATTTCGATATCAGAATCCAGTAACAAACTTAAAGCGTTGCTGCGTAGTGATGTTTAATATTATCAAACAATTGATTGCCATAGTTTTGCACGCTTTTGTGTGTGCACATATAGCTTCATTTCCATTGGCTAGGATTGTAGATTTATGTCAGTGCGTGTATGTGCCTTTCTTCTTGATTATTTATTTATTTTTGCTTAAATTTTATCATGTTCTTAATTTAGATTTAAAAATTTTACATTTCAACACACGCACGCACATCACTTGTGGTAAAGGTTCATAATTGGTTTGTGCGGGAGGCATGGCACGCCCATAAAAACTTGAAATAAGCTCTTTTTTTATTGCAATAAATGATTTCGTATCATTTTCTAAATCGATTTGAAGAAAAATGTCCGTCTGTCTGCCTGAATTCACGTAAACAGAAAGAAAACACGTAAGCAGTGACACGTTTAGACCCAAAAAGAAACGCTATTAAAATCGGACTGAATCGGATCAATCTTTCGATCGATACCAGATACCGATAGCCAGATTGAACAATTGTGGAATATGTAGATGTGAGACTGTACCGTTCTTGCAAAAAGGAAGTACTTCTACCGTTTAAATTTTCGTTTTTTAGTATTGATCTATTTTGCATGCCATCACCCGTACCGAAGGATTCTCATAAAAAATTAGCCTTTATATGCCAGCAAGTGTTAATTTTCAGTAAAGCGATAGATTTCAAAGCTTATTCGCGTAGTGCGGAATTCAAGCATACAACAGGTGGCAATTTTCGATATGTTTTAATAATATTTAGCATATTAACCATTTGCTGGCCTAACAAGGAACGCTATTAGAAACTATGTTGCCCCTCTTACGGTTTTCGATGAGAATCTCTTAAAAACAGCGTTTTGGCTTATTAAGGAGATATATACAATTTGAATCAGAAGGGACCATTTAGATCTGTTTTATGCACCTGTCTGTCTTCATATAAGAGTTTTGATATAGGGCAAGAAGGTGCGATTTTTGAATGATGAGTATTTGTCTCTTGGAATGACATTTTTAATCGAGAATAAGTTCACGATGCGGGCACAAGTCGACTAACATTTTGGTAGCGTTAATTTGACAGATTCCCAAACGTCTGCATGTGTTTTTCTTAACTTTATCTTAAAGCCATCAACTGGAGGAAAAGAGGATGGAAAATATTAATTCAATCATATTTAATGCTTGATGGCCAGTTGCACTTCATATTTTAAGTGTCACAATAAAAATATCAATTTCCACAATTTTCTCTCCGACACACAAAAGAAAATTTGTAGCGCAAGATACTCAAAGAACGAGGAGATATTTTCACGCCTGATTAGATTCAGGAAACAAAAGGTTTATAGGATTATAAGAACAGTTTAGCAGTTTTTTTTTTTTCGTTTATATTCTGTGACGCAATAGAGGATGCTACGAAATGGTTTTAGTTATAATGCGCATCTGAATTACAAAAACGAGCCGTGTGTGACTTTGCTATTGTGCATCATTTGCATATCAGTTAAGAGCATCCTTAAGCTAAAGCTTTAGTAGTTTGCTTGAATAAGGCGGTTGGGGGTGAATCGCATACGTTATTTTAACCTAAATAATCTGTGATTTGCTTGGTATGAATATGAACATAACTTAATAATATTAGTCTTATATTACTATTAACAACACATCGTTATCTTCTCAGACTTGAGGCACCACGAAGACCGAACTGATGGTGGAAGAAATTTAAATGTTTGTATCCGCTTTCAATCCTAATAATTTTCATACCTCACGTCATAGGATTTAAGTGTAATTTCATTTTACATGATGCGAGCACACAATAAACATCCCTTTAGGGCAATTTCTGATCTAAAGTTCAGCCTTTTGTGTGTAAGCGTTTATATGTATATTTCTATTAACCGAGATTAAAACATTAAATTTCTTTAAATTGCAACTGATTTAAATTCCTTCGCATCTTGTAAGTAGATATATACAAAAAAAAAAAATGTATTAAAGCTTCGATGATAATGATATAGTCGAGGTAAGTAACATTTAAGGAAAGCTTAGCATATATATTACACTTTTATTTGTTAGATGTCTTTAGAAAAGTGGTCGAGCAAAAAACTACTGCCAAAGAGGAGATGCTCCTCCATCATATCCCAATTATTCTTTTTGGCTTCAGCCATTTCGACATTTTTTTGGCCACTGGTTCCAAGAGTTGTCACGGATGCGCTGTTGTACTTCGTATGGAAAGTTTTGTTATGCCCAGCGCACTCACCACTCACGGCGCCTACTGATTACCACTTGATCAGATCGCTGCAGCAGGGCTTGGCCGGCACACGAGCCCGCTAAATTGAGGAAGTGCGAAAATGGGTCGGTAGGTGGATCGCTCCCAAACCAATATAAGTTTCATCGACATGATATCGCCATGTTGTCAAAAATATATGCTTCTCATATAAATTAAATAAATACCCTTGCTTTCGAATTGTATATATATATATATATATATATATATAAACTTATGTTGTCACCTCTGTTGTGCACAATAATTTTATATCTTGTAGCAGCAGTAGTAGTAGTAGTAGTTAGATTACGATATTGCAGTTGTAATAAAAATAAATGGAACAAAAGTCGTCAGAAAAATTTACATGCCTCTCAGCGATTTTTTGAAGTCTCAAATGTTGAAAAGGTAAAATTGAGTCCCGTAGTGGTTCACATTTTTGCAAATTTCGCGTAAAATCAGTCAATATTCGATTATTTGGAAAATCATTTTCACTTATGTCGGTTTTCTTTTTTAATATTAATCTTAAAAGGAGAACTGCACTTGGCATACATACACATATCCATTGTGGAGTGCGGGTGCATGGATGATTGATGAAAAGTAAATATCAACCAAGCAGTACAACAACAAACGGGCGAAAAATATCTTTCACTTCTAAGGTTTTTTTGATTATTTTGTTCTCCTTGAGAAGATTTAATACTTTTATGTTCAGTTGATGATGAGGCTGCATGCGCAAGTCTAACAAAGCATCTTTTGATACGTGTTACAAGTAGCTTTACCAAATATTTGCTTTACTGCGTGCGAATGGAATGTTCAACTGAATACATATAAACTTATTCAATTTGAAATGAAATGTAAGTTATTTAAGATGAATTGATTGCTAATCAAACATTAAATTGGCCGAGTGTAGGTGTACTACTTAAAGAAAAAAGAAAAAAGAGAGAAAAAAAAAAACGCCTAAAATAAATTGATTAAATTTCTTTTGTAAAAAGTTTCATCTTATATCCAAAATCTAACGCTGAAATTGTATATTGACTTGAATCGGTCGGTTGTAACGTTAGGCCATCTTATCTTTATGTATATTTACCTCCATATTTGTACATATATATATATATATATATGAGAAAACTTCACAGGGTAGTGATGTTATTACTTTTAGAAAATTGAACGAAAAACACAAAATCCAGTACATATAGTCTCTCTCGTGGGTCTTACAGATCTTGGCTGAAATTAAATGATTTCAAAAAAAGCAATCAAAACAACGGATTTCAACCCTGATTTGAAATTACTTTTAACGATACTTTAAGCGATTTTGTATTTATGTTCATCATGTAAATGTTGTTAAGTATCCAAGATTCGTCCTCAGGTGACCGTACTACCTTCACTTGCTATTTATTAAACACTTCAAGGCTTAGTTCATTCATGCACAAATACGTTTTCTTCAAATATTTCAGAAGAAAAAACTCATTTGTGTAATAAAATAAAAAAAAAATAAATAAATAAATAAATAACAAAAAAAAGACACGATTGGAATTGAACTTTGCTTGCACCACATAATACAACGAACGGTCTTTTAATGTACTATGTATTCAAAGGATTTCGTTTTATTTTTTCTCTACTTTTCTATTTCTACAAAGAAATTAATTACAAACTTTATAGATTTTTGTAAATATGCAGGCATCGGTAAGTTTCAAAAGATATCAAGATGAAACTAGAAAAATTTAATAAATTTTTAATTATTTCATTTTTTCCATTAAAGACTACGTAGACTACGTCATAAATTATTAGAATATACGATACAATGAGGAGATATTTCACTCTCCAGGTATGTTCTTAAAGCAGTAAATATAATTTTAAACAGAGCCAGACTCTTTCTCTTTCGTTGGCCCTTGTGAAGATGAGAAGTAAAGTGACAGGTAATGCGTGTACCTGAGAACTCTATTTCATTATCGGATTTCAAAAACTAGTTATTTGTATAAAAGCTCGTGATATTTATAGCAGTTCAGAGAACTCGTGTTCGCTATATTAAATTTGGGTGGATGTATGTGATATCCAGAAGGGCTTGATGTAGGGGTACCTTTTATTATAATGACGGATTTAGATCAATCAATTATTCAATCGATTTCTCCGCCTTGTTTTTATCTACACGTCGAAATTTTCGCTATATTTTGATGAAATTTTCCTACGCTCACATGTTTTCGCCTAAGGAAGAAAATGGTTCGAATGTACTCGCTTCGTCGACCACGTCCTATATAACATTTTATTTTCAAAAGTCTTTATATGAACAACTGCATTAAGCATACTGTTGTCGGGTATGTAAAAGTGGACCAAAAGGAGAGACCACTTCGTAGTTTTTGTAGCAAACAATAAACCTTTTCTTCTTCGTCTACGTCAAAATCTGTCCAAATATCATCCAAGTATCCCAGGAACACCGATCTGTCTGTAGGGAGATAAGAAACGATTGCAATTCGTTTGCCGTAATAAGACATTGGCCTAACTGAAATCTTTTCGAATGTTGCACACATCATATGAGTCCCTCATATCTAAAGCGAGTAGGGAAATGAAAATTTAAAAAAAAAAAAAAACACCTGTGTAATATATGAGCTTACGAACGATCCTAAAAAAAAGTCACAAAACTAAGGGTGTAATCAGCCAATAGCTTTAAATTGCATTAAATATTTTCGGAAATTAATTGAAAAAAAAGAGTTGATGTAGAGGCGTTGGCGAGATGTATACCGAATTTATGTGAAAAATTTCGTTTTATTTTTATTTTATACTTTGCACAATTTTTATTCCAGTTTTTTGGTAGATGATGTCCTTTAAAATTTTACAACTGTGTCGAGAGGAAGAGAAAAAAAAAAAAAATTAAATAAAAAGTAAAACGAGAAAAAAACAAAATTTTTATGTTATACCGAACCGTTTACTACTTATTACGACTGTTAATATGTAACCGGCTGTAATAGTGACAATAAGAGCCGTCTGTCTTTTCGCTGAAGCAGAAGTATGCCTATGTGTTATCGGTTAGCATGCATCCTGCCCGAAAACATAACCTATTCAAATAGTCGATTACTTTTAGCATAACATAGTCGAAAACTAGCATAGTTTATATAATACGTAAAGAAAGATTTTTCGCAAGGAAAGATTTTTATATTATTGTTTATAAATTGATATTTATGCGTAACTTTGTCTCAGAGCGTAGATATCTTTCACTAAGCACTATACAACATGTACAGTAAGTCGATATACGCTGCTTTATCTCGTAAAGCTCATACTAAAGTGTCACATAGCAAAGCAAGCAATAATACATGTTCACTCTTGGATGTAACAGAATACCTATACAGAAAGATTGTTTAGTGTGAAGTGCTTGAGAAACGGCATAGTTAATATAAAAGTAGTAGAGGTGCACAAATGAAAAAAACGTTATCACATCACTAAGCCTTTTAGTTTAATTTTAATGTTATTCTCATTCAGAATCTGAATCATATATACGCTTATGCACTCTCTAAAGCATTGTCACGGAAAAAGGAAAGAGGAAGAGCTCAAGAGTACGATTCAGGCGACAAATAGTTTCACTTGTATTCGTGACGTTAACTTGGATTGGATGGACATTGGTTTAGCAAGCGATCGCAAACAAAGAGACAACAAAAAATTCACGAAGAAGACCATGTTTGACGTTCTAGCCGAATTCTTCAATCATAATTTTGAGTAGGAAGAAAGCAGATCAAGTCGATTTTGCGATCTAGATTGATTAGGAACTTTTTTCTCACATAACGGGGACATTATCACCGAATAATTGTTAATATTCCCGATGTAGATAAAGACGCCGTCTTCGGATTTTCGTCTTTTGTGGACGCATTTCTAGATAGCTGATCAAAGAAAAAGGAAGTCTTCAAGTCCGCACATACGAAGATGAATTGTTTGCGGCAGAGACGAGTACATAAGAGTCGCGACTACCAAACCGATGAACACTGATTCCAATGTCGGCGTGGTTTGATCATACTTGATCCTATCTGCGGTGAGTGCTCATTCAGTAAGCACATAGCCCTTACTGATTGGACGCAGGCACATATATATTACGCTGCGACCACTGCGTATCTTCCTGACTTTTTTCTCATTTACTCCTGATTCCAAGCACAGAATACATCCCCTGAGCGATTGGTCGTATTAAAAGCAAAAAGAAATTATGACTTTCATCAAACAGCTGGATGGACAGATTGACATGAATGACTAAATACATTCACTCTATTCACTTTCCTTGCGAATGTTCATAAGTGTTACGCATTTTTCAATGAAAACTGTGCAGAAACTTTCACGTTCCATACATATTCTTACATTTGTTAGAACGTCTATTCTTAGATAGACGGACAGACTGATATAAGTAAATTGCACTAAGCAGTAAGGAACAGGAGACCAAGATTATCATGAAGGGAACACTAATGCTGCAAATAGATGACCGTTCTTGGTATTTGTCATGCCAGTCTATACCAGTAAAAAGACTAAACTAAACCAAAAGAGAATAAGATGGAAGTATGAGTTGCAGCAGAAGATTGAGATTTTTAATAGAAAAAAAAAATGTTTGGACTGCTGCTATTATACTAATCAGTCTTATCAAATACGTAAATATATAGACTGTACAAGCTCCGAAGCATATTTGTAAACGTTGCAAACATTTGTCAAACATAATATACCTCTGGCCTGGGTAAGAAGCGAAACGAAAAAGACAAAAATGAAAATAAAAAATAAAAGGAATATAGCTACATAAATAAATATATAAATAAAACTTAAATATGAATATAAGCAAATTTATGCAAATATAGTAAAAACATCAGGAAAATATGCACAGCCATGTGTATGTATATGCATATATTTGTATATATAAATATATACAAATATGCGTAAGCATATGTGCATGAATGCAATACGAAAAGCAATAACATACGTATGTACAAATATAAGCACACTTGTACATATATATTGTGAGTATGTATACGTCTATATATATATATATATATCTATATATATATATATATATATGAATATTTATAGCAACTATCTGAAGTGATATATGTGCACACATTCACAATTAAACATTTGCATTTGCAACATATGTATATATATATATATATGTACATAAAGACAACACGACTACTATTGCACATAAAACGCATAAATATTTGCAGCTAAAGTTAAAGATGTTTATACAGTTGAAAGATAGTTTGTTTATATTGTGGATAAAAATTTGTCCAAGGTATTGTGGTTTCACACCTTTTGTGAATAAGTTTTATTTTTAACTTTATACATTCATATTCGACTTTGCTCTATACATATAAATATTTACTACTTACTCTATATAAATATATATATATATATATATATATATATATATATATGTGTTTGAACGCATTTTATTACATAGTTTCCCTTCTAGTTTTATGGTGTTTTTTATGGGATTTCCGATGGGAAATAAATCCTTTTTAAAGTAACTTTGTTTATATACATTTGTACGTAAGTGTTTTACAGTTATCTCAGATGCAGTTTGTCGGTCTGCATATTAGAAATTCAACTAAAGTTACAGGATATGACTGCTTTTCTTTTTTATATATAGATATATATATATAACGGAAGACGAGGGACAGTAGTAAACAGTTGAAGTAAAATGAAAAAAAAAAAAAAAAAAAAGAAGAGAATCGATAAAAGACTGAACAACATAGTAAGCTTCTTGAATACCGACTACTTACTCACTACCTCACTCACTTATCTAACTCTTTGGTTAATTTTTGTTTTCCTTAAATTTGTTTCCTTTCAAACAGAATTTTAGATATAATGTTAAGTAAATAAATTACTGAGAGTTTTCTCTATGCTTAGATGTCGACCACCTCGTGTCGCGTGTCCACGTTTGTCATTTTACGGGAAGCAAATGGCACAAGCTACCTCTTAAGCATTAAGAGATAGGCCAAGTGCTTGTAAACATGACAACATCGACTGTTGTGTATGTATTTATCACATTATTTACCTTTATGCGTTTGTTCTTTTAGGCCCAACAACAATAACAACAACAATAAACAATTCAACATATGTAAATGTGAACAGCATACAATTCTGTCTTGTTAGTGTTTGTTTGCTCGAACATGTTTTACTGTAATTTGCAATTGAAACCTGTCATTATCATTAGTATCGATTGCATTTTATTTCATTAATACATTTCGGGCCTGTTTGCCTTTACACATTAAGGATGCATAAGTGTGCTGCATGTATTTTTATACATATATATATATATATATATATATATATATATATAGATGATTGTGTGTTTATAGCTCATGTTTATATGTATGTATTTAACAAGTCCCTTGCGATGATTTGCTTGTTTATCCCTTTGTTATTATTGTCGTTCTAATTGTTGTTATTGTTGTTGTTATTGCTTAGCTTGTAAAACTTTAAATTTTACAATAGATTAAATTTAACCATAATTAAGTTTTAATTGTAATTTACAAACCAGTCAATTAAATGGGTATTGCCGTTTAAAACCAACCTAATGATCTTAATTAAACCAATCGAGATGTCTTAATAACAATAAATAGACACTATTATAATTATGAAAAACCGAAACGAAAAGAAACAAACAATAACCCGAACAAAACTGCATAAGACCATAATGCATGCAGTAAATTCTATAAAATTTTTAAAGCCAACGCAGACTTTAGACTTTCTATCAACAGACTCTACATTAAAGATAGCTCTCAACTCTCAAATATTCATTTTCTTTAATCTATGTATGTGAAAAGGATAATCGGACTTTCATTTTTCTTTACGCAATGAAAATTATGTTTAATAACACATATATCAATACATGAGAATATATTTGTGTTGCTATTCCCTTCATTAACGCTCGATAAAGTGTGGGTGGAACGATCAATAAATGACCTCAAATCATATAGTTCTCGACTTTCGATGGAGGCTGACCAGCAAGTCATTGTTCTTGAGCTGTTCACAGTACAACTACGGCTCATCGACAGTAAGAAAGTTGGATAATAATCCGCATGCCATGCGGCGCCATATCTCTCTGTGATGGCAGTTAAACATCACTTTTCAATCACTTCCGGTCTCCTTAAACACCAAAACAATAATGATATAAAAGTAAATTCTCTTGGAAACCGTACTTAGTTAAAATTTTTACCGCCGCACAGTACTGCACATGTGGATTAATTATAGTAAAACATTTTAGGCCGATTTCATACTTTTTTTTTAAACTTTTTAAATCTAAAAGATGCTAAAATAATTTTTTAAGAAGGAACAAATCAAAAGAGTATAAAAAGCTTAACAAAAAGATTAATCGCATTTTAGTAGAAACTTTTCTTTCCTTTGAGATGCGATAGAATTTAGTGTAAGTCGGAAGACGGAAAGTTGAAAGTTGATTGGACCGCTTCACGTGAGTCAGGTCGCCCAACTGCCGGCTATGACCCTTTGCCGAGTATAGTAGCGGTTGTGTTCGCCTGAAGTTTCGAAGGGACCTTAACCAATGAGGTCTTAGATAGCCCGTTGACACTGTGTAGAATAGCGAAAAATGCAGTTCATATCCATTTCCTTCTTATTAAGCTACCTGAGCAGTGGTAGGGGTCCCCTTGCATGAGGATTGTATAGAAGAAAAAGTTGTTCGATGGAGAATCTACTGAAATGCATTTAATGCATTCTTGACATTGCTCGGGAGATATACTTATCGACAAATATGCGGTCATCGCTTAAATCTTCAACATTTATAGCGAGAATCGAAAAAGTCTACGCATGTTTTTCCGTTTAATAGGAAATTGAATTTTCATTTACTTAGCACAAAAGTATCGAGGAGAGTAGCTTGAAGGTGAATGAATATAGTTTCCTTAAATGGTTTTCGATATCCTCAGGGTGTTCAAATATTCCAAATTTTCAAATTAATTCATTTGCACACACATGTGTATATCTTAGTTAATCAACGTTCTTAACAAATAACAATACAAGCGGAAGTAAATTAAATTAAGTTTATAGCTCTCGCATACGAAAGACTTTTTACATTCAGCTCAAGGGTAAAGCGTCTCTGTTGAAACGTTGCATTTCACACCTGAACTATGTGTCGTAAAACGCCTGAAAATTTTATAATAAATGAATGACAAAGTCTTTAATTTCCCAGAACAAGTAATTACGTGTGCTTTGCCGGTTTTGTAAGCACAATTTCAGGAAATGTTATTTGTTCCGTTTATTAAGCAAGAGAGTTTTAGCCTCTTAATCGAACTCATACCACTAATCGAATACGTAGCAGCATGTATATATATATATATATACAGCATATGTGTGCGCTTCCTTCTATACGATGATAATGTGATTAGTTTGGTATCAAAGATTTTTCTTTTTCTTTTCTTTGCCTTTCTATTGAATGCTTTGCAACATTTTGAATAACGGTAAAATGCTGCTTATGGAATTAATTTTTTTTTTTTTTTTTTTGTTTGATCCGCAATCGCCTTAAAGCACTTTTAACATATTTTTCTTTAGGTGAACACACATACAGGAACAACTGAATCTTTTTAAGCTCCTAGATTTGCTATATACAGATCGAGAAAACAAAGGAAAAAAACGTTCCAAGTTATGGCCAAATTATGGCCTCTACTTTCAAAAGGTAAACGGAAAAAGTCTTTTTAATTTTTAGATAAATTTAGTACCAATACATTGTTGGTTGTTGGCTCGATCCAGGCATTATATGTATATATATTAATATTGAGAATTAAACGATAAATTTAGTTAATTTGTTACATAGCAAGTCCGTTTTTGAGCAAGTTTGTGAAAGCCAATGAAAATTGTAAAATAATGAATTAGTTGCAAGCGTATGATTTGATCGACTGGACATCTTTTGGCTAACGTTTCAAATGCTCGTTAGAAATATTTGATTAGCGTTTTAATGCATATTCTGTACAGATCTTAAATGAAGACAAGTTGTCCATTGGTTTCCAATGGTTCTTCTATATATTTGCTTTAAACTGTATGTAAATTTCTGCTGGGATTGCAGACTGCAGATCGGTTATAGCTTATTCCTGAAACTAATTTATGAACTTGGCCAACTATAATTTGTTTACTTATTTTTCTCCTCAATAATCAGAAATGAGAAAGTGTCAACATAGACAAGGAAAGGGTAGATAGATGCGAAAAATGTTTTTTGTTTTTTCTCAATGTGACCAATCATTTAAAGGATATCTACTTTTCGCGAAGGAAGTAAAACAACAGATAGGGAGTTAGTGGCCACGTCCCAGTGGATGCGTAAATAATTGGTGAGTACTGGGCCTTTATCGGCTGAGCAATCGCACACTTAATAGGGTGCGCAATAGGGTGCAAATAGTTGGGTTTTTTTCTTGAAATGTATGTCTACGAGCGTTTTAACTACGGACGGCAAATAGGTCCATAAAGAAGCCGACGATAAAACTTACTTGGCTTATTTATTCGTATGTTTGTGAAATACAATAAAACAAACAGACAGGCTTTACTCGACTTGGAATCGCATTCTAATCTAGGGCGGATACCACAGAAACAAGAAGACAAAACACCGTTAAGTGATGGGTAGAAAATACTGGGTATTAAAAAAATCCAAGAACGCCTGTAAAAGTGCAAGAGCCAGAGATGTAAATATGGAACAATGTACAGAAGTAGTAAGCGCTTTAATAAAAGGGATGGCTTTACTTACTTGAAGTTTATATAGAACAAAACATATGAATATGAAATATGGTAGTTTGACCCTCAAGGACCCAACCTTTGTTAGGTTATCTAACTTATGTAGTCAATGTGGTGGCTCTATTTTATTATATTTATTTATATGTTTAATCGGTTCGTTAGAAATTTTCTCGAATAATATGAAAAAAGAAGGCACCAATTTATTGTAATTTATCGTTGAAAAATCGGTTTTTTCATTTTTAAAATCCCAGTGGTACGTGTCGTGGTACTAGCCGTTTAAATTTTCCTTTTAAATTGTGTTGCAAACAAGGAACGAGAAATGAATGCCGAACATAGTCATTATCACTAACAAGCCAATCTTTATGTTTGGCAAAGTAAACATTTGGCAGAATGAACTTGTATGCAAGTGCGCGTAGATATACACAAGCACGCGCACACACACATCCATAGAATGGAAAAGGACAAATATATACACAGGCATATACACATACATATATGCAATCATATAATGTAACATCATGTGACCTCTTTTGGCCTCTATAAAATAATAACAGAGTCAATCGTTTTTTATGAGCTGAGTTCCTGGTAAAACGGCGACTACTACGCTAACATACCCATGTACCCTTATTATGAGAGACAGTGTCTTTTTCCCCGTTTTATCTACAAGCACATTCATAGAAATGTGCTTGTGTATCGACATGAAAAAAAAAAAAAAGAAAAAAACAGCATAAGGATGGTCGGTCTTGTGCTTTTTTTTTTTTTTTTTTTGCATGCGGATAATTTATAGGTTGGCCCTTGATATTCAATTCCAATATTTTTTTAAAAATCTGAAAAAAAAAAAATAAATAAACGAAAAACAAGTAGGAATATCAAAACGCTTAAAGGCCATGTACGATATTATTGTATATATATGCACGGGAATGCGTCATAAGTTTAAAGTTTGTAAGCGTATAAAAAGATGATTTTATCTTTTTATATTCATATTCAAAGGATTTAAAAGTTTGAGATATATTTAAGTAACAATGACTTGAAACTTTTTTTTGAACGCCCTAACGAACCTAGTCGATGTGATTTTCTCTTACACACAATTTAAAGCGCCTGTTATGGATTTCTCTATCTGTCACTCTTCGTAGAATGCGTAACAACGAAATCCAGTCCAGCGAAGTCTAAACGAAAAGCAAGTTACTGTAGTACCATTAAAATCTGCAATTAATTTGATATCAACGCATATAAAGAGTTGGTTAGTCAGTTAGTCAGTTAACCAATTATTTACCTTGGCATGACGTCTAATTACCACTCATCAGCGTAGACATAAACGGCGACATGGCGTGCAACCGTCAAATAAACGAATGCACCGCAGCCACACTCCAACTTGGACGTGATTATCAGCCGTTACAACAAATTTTCCACCTGACCGCTTTCCTTCGAAAGTAAATGTTAAAGCACGAAAACTACGTAATGCATGTGTGCACGCAAATTCAGTGTCCTCTTACAGATATATGAACAACAAGCCAGCATACATGCACGCATGAACGTATATAACTTTCACACGTTTGTTATGCACTTTTTCTCGTTTTTTTTTTTTTTTTCTTTTTCCTTTACTTAGTTTATCGGCAGAACTTTTCATTAAAAACTATTAAAAAAAAATTTTTTTTTTTTTTCTGTTAACATGAATTTATGCTTTGCTGAGCTGAGCCATTTTACTGTATGTACGTCCAATGCAAACAGCAGTGGGTTATAATTATTAATATTGTCATTTAGCTATATAATTGCTTGACAAATACATAACACAAAAAAGAAAAAGGAATTGAGTCTACTCGACCATATGTCCTTTTACTGCTTTGAAACGCATATTTTACGACTCAACAATTAAATAATTATTGAACTGTTGCACCATCGATAGTATACTTCATATCTGGCCACAAGAGATTACCGCTTGTTTGCAAATCACCAAAGCACGTCCAAGGGGAGAAGAAGCAGGCCAAATGATGAGCTTATTACGGGTTTCGAACGCCTGCCTTGAAAAATGGCTCTATAAAGAAGCGTCAGAGTCGTCATTTGTAAGGGAGACTACATTGATTAGTCAGGGGGACTTTTGCAGAAAAATTGATTTGTTATTGAGTCCGGAGAATTATTGATCGTCCTATTAAGGCCGTTATGGTAAGCAATATGTGTGGCTTATTTCTTTGTATGACGTACGTTAGAACTCGATTATCAATTCGATTATTTACTAACATGCAATGCTTCCAATTCGCAGAACAATATCGTCTCTAGTTTTTAGCTGATTAAATCAGTCGTTACTACAAAAAAAAAAAAAAAGAGAGACTTGGATGGTTATGGGTTACGCGGTTGACGCTCAGACGCTTTAAATTTTACTAAAAGTCTATATGCAGCTTCCAAAAGCTTGCATAAGCGAATAAAGATTAATCGATTTTATCACTTTACATTATTATACATCGTTGTCTAAGACAAGTTTAAGTGAGGAATGTCACAAGGACCTCGTCCGACTCACCGAGTAATGTAAAATTTTGTTTTAATTGAAGAGCACTCTTTCTCTTTTTAATTTAACAATTCCTGAATATGTTTTATCAGGACATTATATCAGGAAGAAGGATCTTGCTTCTTGCTAAACTTCTATTGAAATAAGATTAGCTTTCCACGATCCTCCCCCAAAGTCGAAGAGCTGGGCATTTAAAGCTTTCGGAAAGCAGTCAAGGAAATCTTCAAATCAAATCGGTAACGAAAAAAAGGCCAGCCATATTCGAATCAAAAGCAACGTTCACAAAATTACTTCTTCCCTATTTCCTTTCGTAAGATTTCTTTGAAAAGGAAATCTTCCTTTGTAAAACAATATCTTAACTAAATTATCCTTGGGGAGGCATTTACTAATCTACAGACATAAAACATTTAAAATTAAAACAATTTCTCTCAAAAGAAACAAAATGAAGGAAAGATAAACATAAAAAAATAAGCTGAAAATGAAGATAAAGAAATGAAAAAAAAGAAGATAAGGAAGAACGAAAAATTTACGCTGAAGAGAATCAATGGAAGAGATTGGAGGACCAAGAGTAATGTTTACAAAGATAGATCTAAATAAGGCCGACAAAAAGCAACAGTTAGTCGGTTGGTGGATTTTATACCAACCAAGAAAGTGCTTTGAGTTTCTTATTTTACAAAATTGAACAATTAAAGCCATTTATTTGTAGAATCAATACCTGTCAGCATAACTAACCCTCAGGCCTAGCCAGAAGAGAAAAATCAATTTGCACCATGTCCCTGCAAGGACTTTGTTATTACGTTTGGGATGAAAACCCGTATAGCTGCCGATTTTTGGATTGCTTAACGCCGTAATCAAAGGCACCCAAAGTGGGGTTTATATCTCACTTTAAGTAGTAATTTTCGATCATAGCTGTACCAAGGTTGACTTCTATTCGGAAAAGAAATTTGGGCGTTTGCTTGTATATGTGTTCGTATAACTTAAAATATAACAGTTCATAATAATTATAAATATCCTGTCCCTGTGTGTGTACAAGTAATAGGAGAGAAGGAATTGGCAGCAATGGAACGATCGATGAATATAATAATATTCGAAGAGGTAAGGAACTTCCTGCAAAATTCTAATAAAAGAGGAATCGATCGCCTTGCATTAAATCCTAAGAAAAAAATATAGACACATATTTTATAAGTGCCGACATTCAGCATTAATTAAGTTCTAGGCGATGGGATTCGTAATAATCAACTCAAAGACTTCACGTCAAATGTTGCAATCAGTTTTCGCTTTATTGGCCATTAAATATCTAAATGGTTTTTAAAATTGTAGCTTCTCATCTTTCAAAATGTGATTAAGAGGTTCCCGAGAGACGAGAATTAGTAGATGAAAAATTTGTTTAAGCCTATGAACTGTTGCAAAGCTGAGGATAAATTAGGTATATTTACCCGATGGCGTACAACTTTTGCATAATGTTTCCCTAAGCACACATTACGTGTCTTACATCAATTGCGATAAATACTTAACCTATTTTATGTATTTACTTTCATGAAAAAAAAAGTACAACAAAATAAATAAAACTCGAAGCAATTACGACTGGGAGGAGGAAAATTAAATCTTAACACGCAACTAAAAAGATAGAGCAACAGTGAGGCTCCTTTAATTACACGATTTGCTAAGCATAGGCAGGTTCTAACATGCAACAAAAAAAAAGGAAAAAGAAAACAACAACAACGATTTAATTCTTTAGTTTTCGCTTCAGTGTTTTAAAGCAGTATTTATGAAGTTAGTTGAATTTTTGTTGAATTCCCTCGTGACCTTCACATTAACGTAATCACGTTCGCAATGCACACAGCACAATATACTTCTCAAAAGTTCTGGTTATCGTTACATTCAAATCGATGTTTTAATACCAAAAAATAAAAGTTTTCTTCTGCAAAAAGTCCCTTTGAAAAAAGATATTAAAAAAAAAAAAAAAGAAAGTTTGACTTTGAACAAAACAATTACAGTTATCTTGCAACCAATCTGGCATAAGTTCAACCATCTCCACTATCGGTGCTCTATTAATTCGAAGTATGATAGAGGACCGTGTAACTGTTTTAAACTTTCATTTTCCTGACAGCATCGTTAAAAATACTTTTTAGCGTTTATGTGCCTTTGTGCGAGTTTCGTTTCTATGTGTGGTTTCTTGTACATAGACTTAGCATGCATATTTTGAAAACAGAGCTACACATCTCAACTAGCAGTATAGGCTTCAATTTCTAGTTTTTAGCTTCGCGTACCACGGACAGTACCGAAAGGACTCTTTGCAATACGAAGTTAAGAATTCAAAGATACTGTTACATGCTTTTGCTTAATTGGTTGCAATTTTCAAGCTACAAGGATCGAATTTGACATGGTAGTTGAAGATGAGACGGTACCACGTAACTAACTCACAATAATTCTTAAGTTATAGGAGATAGACTACTGAATCTAATCCCTCTAATAACTACCTACCTTTGTAGGTATGTCTCACTGTGTACTTGTGGCAATCCGCGACAAGTCTTTGAAAACTTCATAAAACAAAAAATGGAGTACTAAAGGTATGAAGAGCACCTCATGTGTAGAAGTTCAAGAAATCCTTAAAGTGCGTTCCCGTCAAATAAATCTTGTTCCATTTATTCATGGAAGCTTTTCAGCTTCATAAACAAGCCACGCTACGAAGGTCGGTCGCTCAACTGACATAACAAGTAGATTTGATTAAAAAAACTTGGCGGTCGTGGAGATCATATTATACATCTTCTCTATCTTACGTAAGGTATTTAACTTATCTTACTTTAAAATTTTGTAAGAAGTGATAACGATGAAAAGTCGATTAATCGCAGTAAAGAAGAACAAAAATGTATTTAGGAAAAAAGCCAAAATGTGAGCAATATAACACACACATCGTCTACAAATATTTCTTCTTTTGATGCTAATTATATGAGTAGACGATAAAGAAAGTTATTGCTACCTTTAGGAGGTTAAAAGCCATTATTAGATATCTAAGGAGACGCTTTCACTTTCTTCCTTTGTCATATGACAAATTCTAAAGTTTTTGTCTCCAAACTTATAAAATCTAAAAAAAAAAAAAAAAAATGCATTTCATTAAAGTTAAATTATTTGAAGTCATTTCAGGTTTCATTGTCAATTAAGCCAACATGTTTTTCATTTTATGCGCGCCACTTAGCTAAGTTTGGTTTCTTTTTTTTTTGGAAATTTATTGCTCTACCGATAGCAAACAACAACCGTAAGCAACCGAAAACCAAAAGTTATTTATAAGTGATTCGTGGAATAATTACTGCAATGAATTTGTATTTAAATGGTAAGGCACAAATTTTAAATAATTCGTAAGTTAAACAAGAGGAGCTTAATATTTAATCCTGCTATGGCTAACACAACACTGCTTTGGCTTTGCTTTTGAATTTGTTTTTTTTTTTTTTTTTTTGTTGTACTCTTTTTCTTTTCTTTTCATTCTTGTTTTGTTTTTTGGTTGGTATGCAGCAGCAATCAGACCTACGTTTCATTTATTACAACTGTTAGTAAGGTTATTATGCATGTTAAATGTTTTCCTTTTGTTTTCGACTTTTTTCCTTTTTTCTTTCTTGCATTGAAATACAAATGTAAAAACAATAACAACAATAATAGTATAACAACTGTAACAAAAACAACAGCAAGAATAATAAAAATAATCATAATAATAATGAAAACAAGTTTACTTACAATTAACATTCAACGTGGTTGTGGTTTCCAAGCGTTGGCCCTCGTTCATGGCACGATTCCAAACAACACATTTAAATATGACACCATCATCCTCCCGACGCGGTACAATGGCCAGCGTTGCATTGGTGGGTTGATCTTTTGAGCCGCCTTTGAGTACAGCAGCTTGTAATGGCGCACTGCTACCATCCCGGTACCATCTGAATCCGCAACAACCGAAAGTGGAAATGAAAAAATTTGCCATAAAAAAAAGAGAAAAACAAAAACAACAATTTAAGCGTTGTTTTAAACGGAAATTAACAAAAAAAAAAAAAATTTATATAATGGACAAAGCTAGCCATTGTATACCTTATACCATTTCGCCATAATTGTTTCAAAATGTGGAGTTACATGGGTAGCAGTTGCCATATGATCCGAATCAATCTATTCTCAATACGATCCGTCCCAGCGTCAAGATATTTATGAATTTCAAACTTCATCAAAGTATCTGGCAAAGATTGAATGTGGATATACATGGATACACATTAGACAGACAGACTGAAAGATGGACAGGCCAGAGTTAAAACGATTCAGAATATGATTCCGATTTTAATCTATTTCAAAACATTCTGGATTTTTTGTACCTCTGCACGAGCTTAAAGTACACTGTGCTACAAGTGCTATGGGGCATCATAACGAAGGTATTACATGCTCCGCATGGCGTATCTTTTAATACCCATTATTTAAGTAAAAGTTAACCTTTCACAATGTTTCCAATATATTACTAATACGACGAGTAAGACGTTAGTGTTCATTTCATTAGAAAAGTTTTGAAAATTGCTATTAATAACGGAAATCTGATGAATCTGATGATCATTTGAAGTTTCTTCATAATCATCTCCATCGAGGAGTTGTCGCAACGATTTTCAATTAATCGGTTAGATTAAGGATATAGATGGCTTAAAAGACTTTACTGATCGGACGGACAAACAATCATTAATGGGTTTGGGAATTCAACTCAAAACTACCTTGCAACTAGATGAAGCACTGAATTGAAGCTCAGATCAGTATTCTTACAGTCCTTTGATGTTTTTTTTTCTTTTCTATTTAATGATTCTGTTTTTGTATTATTTATACAGTTTATATAAAGAAACTCGAATAGTTTAGAGGAATAAATTCTATCTAGTTGTTCGTTCATTTACTATGAATATTCTCATAAATCAATCAATATTTTCTCTCTTCTCAATCGGGGGAAAAGTATTGAAAAAAAAAAAAAAATGACGTAAATTCAAAGATAGCAAAGGGTATATGCATACACTGTAAGATTACTCTCGAATAAGCAATCTTTTCCTTGGTCGGCAAAAGGTAAACTAAAAGCAAAAAATATGAAAAACAAAGAACTAAGTAGACTACAAATATAATAGTGAATAGAAAGAATAACAAAAAAAAAAAAAAAAAAAAACGCATCACTTGTTTGGCAGTTTATTTTGTGAATTCGGCTACATCATCCCCATCACCCCCCAGCAAAAGCAAAGAAATCGTCTACTTCTGTGTGTGCTTAATTCCTTTTTTCCATTTTTTTTTTTTTTTTTTTGTGTTGCATTATTTTGGCAAGTGTTTCACTATGTTGAACTTATATAGCATATCCTATGGGTAAGTGTAGGCAAATTGTACCTACTATTGTGCATGGCTACGTGTTTGCTCTCACTTGAGTATTAAAATATAAAAACGGCGGATTCACTAAATGAGCATTTTTCGCTTTCTCGTTAGTTACTTTACCATTCTCTAGATAGTGACATGAAAAAAAAAGAAAAAAAGACGCTCCCGACCACCATCATTATCATCAGACAGGCATACAAAGACGAAACTGTTTAATTGGCTTTGTGTGAAGTTTTCAACATAATTTTTTATGTAGCGCTTTAATGAAAACTAATTGTTTGACTTTAACTTTAAATTAATATTAAATTGTAAAACATTTCGCTGTTTTTTAGATTGAATCCAACTACACAAAAAAAAAAAAAAAAAAAAAAAACAAAAAAACAGTAAATAAAATATAAAAAATAAAAACTCTTTTATATTTTTGTTCCCCTTTTGTCCATAAATTTTAATGTACACAGTTTAAAAAAGTTCTATGAAAAAA